>NC_140007.1:17259367-17379876 GCF_964263955.1 Coregonus lavaretus
GGCATTAATATGGAGTTGATCCCCCCTTTGCTGCTATAACAGCCTCTACTCTTCTGGGAAGGCTTTCCACTAGATGTTGGAACATTGCTGCGGGGAGTTCCATTCAGCCACAAGAGCATTAGTGAGATCGGGGCACTGATGTTGGGCAATTAGGCCTGGCTTGTAGTTGGTGTTCCAATTCATCCCAAAGGTGTTTGATGGGGTTGAGGTCAGGGCTCTGTGCAGGCCAGTCAAGTTCTTCCACACCGATCTCGACAAACCATTTCTGTATGGACCTCGCTTTGTGCACGGGGGCATTGTCATGCTGAAACAGGACCTTCCCCAAACTGTTGCTACAAAGTTGGAAGCACAGAATCATCTAGAATGTCATTGTATGCTGTAGCATTAAGATTTCCCTTCACTGGAACAAAGGGGCCTAGCCCGAACCATGAAAAACAGCCCCAAACTATTATTCCTCCTCCACCAAATTTTACAGTTGGCACTATGCATTCCGGCAGGTAGCATTCTCCTGGCATCCACCAAACCAGATTCATCCGTCGGACTGCCAGATGGTGAAGCGTAATTCATCACTCCAGAGAACGTGTTTCCACTGCTCCAGAGTCCAATGGCGGCGAGTTTTACACCACTCCAGCCGACACTTGGCATTGCACATGGTGATCTTAGGCTTGTGTGCGGCTGCTCGGCCATGGAAACCCATTTCATGAAGCTCCCGACTAACAGTTCTTGTGCTGACGTTGCTTCCAGAGCCAGTTTGGAACTTGGTAGTGAGTGTTGCAATCGAGGACAGACCATTTTTAAGCGTTACGCGCTTCAGCATTCGCTGGTCCCGTTCTGTGAGCTTGTGTGGCCTACCACTTTGCGGCTGAGCCGTTGTTGCTCCTAGATGTTTCCACTTCACAATAACAGCACTTACAGTTGACCGAGGCAGCTCTAGCAGGGCAGAAATTTGAAGAAACAACTTGTTGGAAAGGTGGCATCCTATGACGGTGCCACGTTGAAAGTCACTGAGCTCTTCAGTAAGGCCATTCTACTCCCAATGTTTGTCTATGGAGATTGCATGGCTGTGTGCTCGATTTCATACACTAGTCAGCTAGTGTGGCTGAAATAGCCGAATCTACTAATTTGAAGGTGTGTGTATATCTCTCTATCTCCATCCCTTCATCCTCCTTGTCCCCACAAAAACAGACATAATCAGGCCTGGATACTGTATCTCAGTGTCTGACTCACCAGGCTAGCAGGTTACATAGCAAAGAACAAAACGCACCTCGACAAGACATATTGGAGTTTCAGCTCTACTAATCATAAATCATAATTAGCACACACACGTGCACACGCACACACACTGGACAATCTACATCTCAGCTAACTCACAGCAGCTTCAGGTGGGCTAGGATGAACTGATGCAGTGACAGTGAAAGACAAAGTTGTGTCCCTATATTGCCACAAGATCTTTTAAAGCAATTTAAATTAGCTTTAAATTAGCTATAAAATCACAGTCTGGTATTAGTTTGCTGTTGACAGAAAGGTGTATGTCAGAGCCTGCAACTGAAGTTGCTCAATTTCACAGACTAAGGACAAGCTAACAGTGGAGATTACATTTAATGTGAAAGACTGTTGGGAAGACAGCCACAATCCTCTCTCTCACTCTCTCGACCATACTGCAACACACAAACACGTGCACGCAAGCACACACACAATTCCTCTCTGTCTCTATCTCTCTATCTCTCTCTCTCTCTCTCTCACGCACACACACACACACACACACACACACACACACACACACACACACACACACACACACACACACATCCCAACTCTCTTAATCTCTCTCTCTCAGTCCAACACATCCTGTATGTGTGTGTGTGTGCGGTGATTGTGCCATTTTTTCAGGCTAAGGACAAACCTCCATGCATGACCTGGGTTAGCCCTGCTGCCCGCCACCTGCCTGACCCCAGAGTGGCATGGTAAGTGTGGGTGAGACTAGTGCCAGAGAGAGGGCATACCATGATCAACATACTATTACTATTATAGATTATTGCGAAATAGACACAAATTTTCTTCATAATGCATACGTGTCCAGTAGGCCTACATGATTTACTTCATAAAGTAATCATTCTACCCCCCCCCCCCCCCCAAAAAAAAAATTGTAAAGTGGTTATCCCACTGGCTATAGGGTGAATGCATCAATTTGTGAGTCGCTCTGGACTAGAGCGTCTGCTAAATGACGTAAATGTGCCCTTGAGCAAGGCACTTAACCCTAATTGCTCCTGTAAGTCGCTCTGGATAAGAGCGTCTGCTAAATGACTTAAATGTAAATGTAATAAAGAATTTCAATTTGTTTTGGCTAACTTTAGCTAGATAGCTAATGTTAGCTTGGCTAGGGGTTAAGGTTAGGGGTTAAGGTTAGGGTTAAGTTTAGGGTAATGGGTAGGGGTTAAGGTTAGGGTTAGGTAACATGCTAGCTAAGCAGTTAAAGGGTTAAGGTTAGGGTTAGCTAACATGCTAGCTAAGTATTTAAAAAGTAGTAAGTAGTTGCTAAATTGTTAATTAGCTAAAATGCTAAAGTTGTCTATCATAATTTGAAAACGCAATGTTTGTTTTGCTATACCTTTGCGTTATACACCACCTGACCAACCTCCCATCTATCGTTTCTGTCTTATCTACTGCCTTCATCTGTGATTGAAATACACTGTATACAAAATCGTGTGGTGGTCACACATTTTTTGTGTCTGTCCAGTGTTGACAACAATTTTTCAGTGAGAATCACTATTGGCTCCTTGATGTGTCGCTATAAGTTGCTAGATTACGTTTTGCAGTTGCCGCAACGACGTCACAGCACCAATCTGCCTTACCGCGCACAACTGCGGTCCCAGACGTAGCGTTTTTGGCCTTTCTCCTGCCGCACATCCCCTTGTCCTTCTCTGCCTGTGTATGCGGCGTTGCTGTGGCTTCTGTTGCACAGACAGCTTCTCCCACTCTAGTTTGCAGCATTATTGACTGGGAAAAGACGCTAAGTGCTATCAAAACCATAGAAATCCTTGGTGTTAAAACTCCCCAAGGGCAGTTTGAAATTGTCGCTAGCCTCTTTTACCAATAAAAGTTGCTGGAGGGGTCAGAATTTTTTTTTGCATAAGTAATTTGTGTCTAATTGTGATAGTGGGTTGGCCTGAGTGGAGGAAGCCGTGAGCGGAGGTCAAATGATGTCGATGCAACACGAGACAAGACGAGGAGTTGAGTACACACACAATTTGGAGTATAGAACATGCACAGACACACTTACACACATACTTACAGAGACAAACACACACACAGGTGCCAACAGACAGACACACACACACTAACACACACACACTCGCAGTCACACACACACAAACGCTCACACTCACACACTCACAGTCACACACACACACATACATACACACACACACACCATAGATCAGATCCATCCACTTATCAACTCAGAGAGAAAAGAATGAGGGGGGAGAGAGAGAGAGAGAGAGAGAGAGAGAGAGAGAGAGAGAGAGAGAGAGAGAGAGAGAGAGAGAGAGAGAGAGAGAGAGAGAGAGAGAGAGAGAGAGAGAGAGAGAGAGAGAGAGAGAGGTGAGACAAAGGCAGATAATGAAGAAACTGAAAAGAGAGATAGACTGAGAGAACCAGTCCAACAAATAGATAAAATGAGAGAGAGTAATTCAGTTTTGAAGGGAAGACATGAGTGTTTGAGAAACAACTGACATGCCTATCAGACTCAAGGGGGTCTCAGGGGAGAGAGAGAATGCTCCAAACCTCTTTTCCCTTTTGCTTTGACGGCTCTTTTAATGGGAGCCGACAGAGCGCCACGCTGTTCAAAGGGGAATTCGCAGAAAGATGAGAAAACTCCACAGGCAGCAAGAAGAAAGGAAGAACTCAAACACAACACTATCAGAAATTAAACAGAGACTTCGCTGATCCTTCTCTAATCCTGGGAGAATCTCCAAAATAGTGTTACTCATCAACTTTGAGTTATACCACAGATACAACAGATTGTGTGGATGGAAAAGATAGTGAGAAAACCTTGTGAGTGATATACTTGTGAGGTCCCTAGTTAACAAACACCTGCATATGAAACTAATGTCAGTGTGCTGCTAACAGTGTAGCTTCCTCCATTGTCCCTGTCCCATACCGAGCTCGAACTAGTGATCCTCTGCTCACAAACACGTGTCCGCCCTCCTTGTCAACGTACCAACCGATTGAGCTATACAAAAGGATCCATTTGGATAACTCCATCGGCGACATTTCAAGCTAGATGTGGAGTGAGCTTACAGTACGTTCTTAACTCCTTTACACATACCCTTTTTACACTACTGAGCCGAGCCAAGCTGAAATGCGTTGGCCTGGTTACGGATCCACCATAGTTGCTTGAACAGCGCTGGAAAGGACAATATAAGAGGAACATATTCAAGCTAGTACAGTCAGCCTTGGCCTGGGAGTTTCCAAGCAAAACAGCTTTCTTCCATGGGCATCAGAGAGCTGAATTAATATGCTGTTAGTTTCTTTCTGATTCAAATTGTAAATAAAGTGCTGTTGATCATGTGGATGCTAACATGTACTCTTGCTTCACAAGGCAAATATTGCTTTTACTCACCCCAATTACCTAGGTAACCATGTTTTATTGATAAGGGCCCAGAGTCAATATCATCACATTACTTTCTGCAAGTATGTTTGACATGTTTCTTTCTGTGAGGGTGGGCTTTTGCTTGAGACTATGTCTGCTGTAATTTGACAATGTTCCACATGATATTTCCAACATTTTAGCAACTGTTTGTACTCCTCTGTTTGTACTAGTGTTTCCAATTTATTAGGTGGCAAATATGTTTAACAAATTGCTTTTGGCACTGTCAACAAAGGCTGACATTCTGAAAAGTATCTTCAATATAAACAAAAAGCAATTTACTTTCTATTAGGACCCTTACATGTACAAGTACTTCACAAACTCTTTGTGCAAGAGAGGCTTTGTGCAAGAGAACTACAACTCAGCCAGATCAGGAGTGACCAGAATGGCTTTGGATGGCTGTAGTCCTCTCGTCAGTGGATGTGTGATGATGTGGTCAGTCCCTCTAGCAGAGGGTATGAGAGCTACCTGGCAATACCATTCCTTTTAATGGAGTGCTCGGAGAAGTCGATGCATTTTTTTAACAGCACTGCCACTGAAGTTAAGCAATGTACCACATTACAAGGATCAATACCTTGGGGTCGACCAAGCGCAAAAAAATACATCAACCCTATTTACTGAGTGTATCCTAGTGGCAGCCATTACTCTGGACAGGGAGGGCTAACGTTATATGGAGGGGATGAGATATCGCAGGTGATGATCGATGACAATATGGCCGCCGCCATAATGCCTGATGGAGGGTGATGGTGGGCTTTGGCTCTCTCTTCAGTACCTGTGAAAAATGTGGCAATCGTCTCTCCATCAGAGCCAACTACTATATCCTGCATTGATTGTTTGAGGAGTGCTATTAGAATGATGGAACAGGCAGAGAGAAGGCCATAGGTCTGGATGTGGCGTAGTCAGTCGAAACCAAAATAAGTTCAATAGGCCATTATCAGCCTTAGCCAAGCCTTAAACAAAACAGGAAGTGTTATGTAAGATGAATAGTCACCCATCTCATATAGGCTTGTATGTAAGAGGCCTCACCTCTATTGCTAGTATTCATACGGGCATTATCTACATGGCAAACATATCGAAATGTCAACTCCCTCACTCTCTTTTGAAACCATTGAGCGCATATCATTCTGAGAACCATATGTTTCTTAGAACTTGGTGAGAGCGTGGCTGTCCTATGGTTATTTTGCATACAACCTTCCCACAACTTTCTGGGAATGGTGAAGGATAGTTGCTTGGCTTTGGAACACATTTAAGGAACAAAAAAAACATTATTTTCTTGGTATTTCATTACTTTAACAGAACGTTTCCTAAAATGTCAAACATGGTTACATTTCATTTTTATTTTGGTAATGTTCTAGGAACGTTCTCCAACTGGTTTGACATTGGGAATGTTCTGAAATACATTGAACAAAAATCTAAACGCAACATGTAACAATTTCAAAGATTTTACTAAGTTAAAGTTCATGTATAAGGAAATCCGTCAATGAAATAAATTCATTAGGCCCTAATCTATGGATTTCACATGACTGGGAAAACAGATATGCATCTGTTGGTCACAGATACCTTAAAAAAAAAGGTAGGGGCGTGGATCAGAAAACCAGTCAGTATCTGGTGTGACCAACATTTGCCTCATGCAGCGCTCTCATCTCCTTCGCATTGATTTGATCAGGCTGTTGATTATGGCCTGTGGAATGTTGTCCCACTCCTCTTCAATGGCTGTGCGAAGTTGCTGGATATTGGCGAGAACTGGAACACGCTGTCGTACACGTCAATCCAGAGCATCCAAAACATGCTCAATGTCTGGTGAGTGTGCAGGCCATTTCAGCTTCCAGGAATCCTTGCGACATGGGGCTGTGCATTATCATGCTAAAAACATGAGGTGTAGGCGGCAGATGAATGGCACGACAATGGGCCTCAGGATCTCGTCATGGTATCTCTTTGCTTTCAAATTGCCATTAATAAAATGCAATTGTGTTCATTGTCCGTAGCTTATGCCTGCCCACACCATAACCCCACCACCACCATGGAGCACTCTGTTCACAACGTTGACATCAGCAAACCGCTCACCCACACGACACCATACAGGCTGTCTGCCATCTGCCCGGTATAGTTGAAACTGGGATTCATCCGTGAAGAACACACTTCTCCAGTGTGCCAGTGGCCATCAAAGGTGAGCATTTGCCCACTGAAGTCGTTTACGACGTCGAACTGCAGTCAAGTCACGACCCTGGTGAGGACGTCGAGCAAGCAGATGAGCTTCCCTGAGACAGGTTTCTGACAGTTTGTGCAGAAATTATTCGGTTGTGCAAACCCACAGTTTCATCAGCTGTCCTGGTGGCTGGTCTCAGACGATCCCGCAGGTGAAGAAGCCGGATGTGGAGGTCCTAAGCTGGCGTGGTTACACGTGGTCTGCGGTCATATGTTCAAGCATGGTGGTGCCCGCATCATTGTTTTAGGATAAAAAGAAACGGAATAGAGCTAAGTGCAGGCAAAATCCTAGAGGGAAAACCTGGTTCAGTCTGCTTTCCAACAGACACTGGCAGACATTTCAGCAGGACATTTCAGCAGGACAATAACCCAAAACACAAGGCCAAATATACACTGGAGTTGCTTACCAAGATGACATTGAATGTTCCTGAGTGGCCTAGTTACAGTTTGGACTTAAATCGGCTTGAAAATCTATGGCAAGACTTGAAAATGGCTGTCTAGCAATGATCAACAACCAACTTGACAGAGCTTGAAGAATGCTTTTAATAATAATGTGCAAATATTGTACAATCCAGGTGTGCAAAGCTCTTAGATACTTACCCAGAAAGACTCACAGATATAATCGCTGCTAAAGGTGATTCTAACATGTATTGACTCAGGGGTGTTAATACCTATGTAAATGATATTTTTCTGTATTTCATTTTCAATAAATGTGCAACAATTTCTAAAAACATATTTTCACTTTGTCATTATGGAGTATTGTGTGTAGATGGGTGAGAAAAAAACATCCACTTAATCCATTTTGAGTTCAGGCTGTAACACAACAAAATGTGGAATAAGTCAAGGGGTATGAATACTTTCTGAAGGCACTGTATATTTCAACAAAACTCTCTCTACCCACTAGCTTGTTGAGTGTGTTCAGATGGCCACACCTGATCTTAATGAATGATTGTTTCCTTTAAAATGGAGTCTGTTTGAATAGAGAAAAATGAACAGCTTTATCTGAGTTTAAGAAATATGGCATGCTATCTCTATCCTTCAGGCGCGGTGGACTAATTCCATGGATAGAGAACAGGGTTTGCATGATTAACGCCTAAGCAAATCCATTTCCATGTGTCCTATCTGTGTTTGGAGTTCAAAACAGTTAACCCAAACTAAGATAGCAGTGTTATTAAAAGTTTTATTGAAACATTTTCTCAGAACTGTATTTAATTACCCATCAAAATCCATCAGTTTAAGCTATCCTTTGCATGAGCTGCGTCTCAATCCACCGCATCCGCCTATGTCAGCCTTCTGCACCTGCGGTGGAAGGTGGCCGAGCTATAGCGGCGTTTGTCAGACCATGAGACAATCCGAAAAACTAAAACCTCTGTAGCGTCCAAACGGTTTAGCAAACTAATATGACCACTCTATGGAAAGATGAGACTCTCACGAACACGATGGTGTTCTCTGTTTTGCTCTACGACCCCCCACAAGCCCCACGGGACTCGTCTGAAGTCGGTAACGCTGTCTGTAGTGTCCGAACCATTTGGGCTACACACTAATATGACCCCACTATGGAAAGGGGAGACTCTCACGAACACGATTATAAATTTTACTCTACAACCACCACACGGGACTCGTCTGAAGGTAATCCATACAAATGAATGGAAGTATGGAGGTAGTATTGCGCCAACAAAAATAAGGGGTTAAATATGTGTCAAAAATATATATACAGTACCAGTCAAAGGTTTGGACACACCTACTCATTCAAGGGTTTTTCTTTATTTTTACTATTTTCTACATTGTAGAATAATAGTGAAGACATCAAAATATGAAATAACACATATGGAATCATGTAGTAGCCAAAAAAGTGTTAAACAATTCAAATTCAAATAGCCACGCTTTGCCTTGATGACAGCTTTGCACACTGTTGGAATTCTCTCAACCAGCTTCACCTGGAATGCTATTCAAACAGTCTTGAAGGAGTTCCCACATATGCTGAGCACTTGTTGGCTGCTTTTCCTTCACTCTGCCGTCCGACTCATCCCAAACCATCTCAGTTGGGTTGAGGTCAGAGGATTGTGGAGGCCAGGTCATCTGATGCAGCACTCCATCACTCTCCTGTGTTGGGTCATTGTCCTGTTGAAAAACAAATGATAGTCCCACTAAGCCCAAACCAGATGGGATGGCATATCTCTGCAGAATGCTGTGGTAGCCATGCTGGTTAAGTGTGCCTTGAATTCTAAATAAATCACAGACAGTGTCACCAGCAAAGCACCCCCACACCATAACACCTCCTTCTCCATGCTTTACGGTGGGAACTACACATGCGGAGATAATCCGTTCACCCACACTGTGTCTCACAAAGACACGGCAGTTGGAACCAAAAATCTCCAATTTGGACTCCAGACGAAACGACAAATTTCCACCTGTCTAATGTCCATTGCTCGTGTTTCTTGGCCCAAGCAGGTCTCTTCTTATTATTTCTGTCCTTTAGTATTGGTTTCTTTGCAGCAATTCGACCATGAAGGCCTGATTCAAACAGTCCCCTCTGAACAGTTGATGTTGAGATGTGTCTGTGACTTGAACTCTGTGAAGGATTTATTTGGGCTGCAATTTCTTGAAGAAACTTTCAAAGTTCTTGAAATGTTCCAGATTGACTGACCTTCATGTCTTAAAGTAATGATGGACAACTTATTTGAGCTGTTCTTGCTATAATATGGACTTGGTCTTTTACCAAATAGGGCTATCTTCTGTATACCCCCCCTACCTTGTCACAACACAACTGATTGGCTCAAATGCATTAAGAATGAAATAAATTCCACAAATTAACTTTTAAGAAGGCACACCTGTTAATTGAAATGCATTCCAGGTGACTACCTCATGAAGCTGGTTGAGAAAATGTCAAGAGTGTGCACAGCTGTCATCAAGGCAAAGGGTGGCTGAAGAATCTCAAATATAAAATATATTTTGATTTGTTTAACACTTCTTTGGTTACTACATGATTCCATATGTGTTATTTCATAGTTTTGATGTCTTCACTATTATTCTACAATGTAAAAAATAGTCAAAATTAAAGAAAAACCCTTGAATGAGTAGGTGTGTCCAATCTTTTGACTGGTAGTGTATATATATTTCCTGAGGTTTCTTACATCTCCTAGATATAGGACAGACACTTCAAAACATTATTCCTTTTTATTTATTTTTTGACTCTCTTTTTTACCATTTGGGCTATAGTTCAATATTTTATCAAATAATTTTGATACCTACAGGGGTCCTAAAATTCAAAACCTAATAGCTAAATGATCCATGGTATAACCATCTTTAAACAATTCCATATGTTAGCTTAGTAGACTCCTTTATTGTCTTTTTTGCCATTTATGAATGTGTTGTTCAATGCGTTTCTATAGGCTATAGTAGTAAAGGCCAAATTAAATATTTTATTAAATAATTTTTATACCTAAAGGGGTCCTAAAATTCAACATCTAATATTGATTCAATTAGATTTTTTTACAGCAAGGTACCATTTTATATTCAATACATAATATTTGCCCTCAAGAAAGAAGACACTCAAATTGAAGTCAAAAAACATTTTCCAACTAAAACGTTGGATGATTCTGTGTGGGAGGAGATAAAAAATATACTAGCATCTGCTTGACGTTCGCCACGCAGATCTGTCTGGCATTTCAAAAGATGTTCTATGGGATCAGTGCTGTTGACATCTTTGCGTCATCAATTATGATTTTAATCACAGACAGGCAGACAGACAGACAGACAGACAGGCAGGGTTGTCATATACAGGGAGGACTGAGGACGAGCCTGCTTATAGCGCAGTTTGTTCTCAGTGCTTTATCAGTCAATCTCTGTTATCTTGTATTGGACAGGCAGCGGGAGTAAGAGGATCTGATAGACAGACCTGTTTGTTTTCAAACTGATTATCAGACAATCTGTTTCCTGACTAGTTATCAGACTTTCTGACTGATAGCCAACCAACAACGTTGAATGTGTTATCAGTATATTTTGTGTGTACAGCTAATACTGCCGGTGATACGTTGTGTTATGTTATTGTCAGGGCATTGGAAATTGTGTTTCACCACTTTTGTATGCATTATTCCTGCCGACTCCTTACCAGGTCTCCATTGCGAAAGAGGTTTCAACTCAAGCGATCTACCTATTTAAATAAAGGTTAAAAAATAAATATGATTGACAATGAACACTAGAGGTAAAATATTTCATTATATTTATATTGCTGGGTAAGATAGGGTAAAGACAGACAGAAATAGCTGGCTGTTGCCTGAGTAACACAGAGTGCTCTCGCTGGAAAACAAAAATATCTGAGGCCAAATCAGTATGCTGATCACAGTAGCCACACAGTCACCTGATCTGAAAGAAAATGGAATCAACTGTCTGTAGCTGTGTAATGTTTCTCGTTGAAAATACAGAGGTCTTATTTTTGACCAAATCACGTAATGTGTAATGTTTAAGACTGGAAGCTAAAACTGAGGTTGATAGATAAGACAAGGTACAATACACCACTCTTTGTCAACTTCTATGAAGCAGCAAAAACATCAAAACTGGTTGTGTATACCCACATAGCCGTTTTGTAACAAAGGTCATTGGAAGGCAGTAACAACAGACATAACGAGATCACACTGGAGAAATAGGCTTTGGTTTAATTTAGGTTTGCAATTGTCTCACTATCTCAAACACCTGGAGGCAATGACTTTGGGAAAACACTTTCCTTGTATATATACACTGACTGTACAAAACAGTGTACCAGTGTACCAGGTGAATCCAGGTGAAAGCTATGATCCCTTATTGATGTCATCTTAAATCCACTTCAATCAGTGTAGATGAAGGGGAGGAGAAAGGTTAAAGAAGGATTTTAAAGCCTTTAGACAATTGAGACATGGATTGTGTATGTGTGCCATTCAAAGGGTGAATGGGCAAGACAAATTATTTACAGGGTATGGTAGTAGGTGCCAGGCGCACCGGTTTGAGTGTGTCATAAACTGCAGCACTGCTGTGTTTTTCACGCTCAACAGTTTCCTGTGTGTATCAAAAATGGTCCACAACCCAAAGGACATCCAGACAACTTGACACAACTGTGGGAAGCATTGGAGTCAACATGGGCCAGCATCCCTGTGGAACTTTTTCGACACCTTGTAGTCCATGTCCCAACAAACTGAGGCTGTTCTGAGGGCAAAAGGGGGTGCAACTCAACATTAGGAAGGTGTTCCTAATGTTTTGTACACTCAGTGTACATGCCATTCCAAAGACGCTTTTATCCAAAGTGAAATGTTCATATTAGTGGTCCAAGCCGGTATCAAACCCACGACCCTGCCGTTGTTAGTGCCATGCTATTACCAACTGAGCCACACAGGACCACCTTGTGTTTGTGCTTTACAACAGCTTATCATAATGTCTACATTACATCTGCAACCATGCTTATGGAAGTGTTTGAAAGCGCTACGTCAATTGGCTTCTGTACCAATACTTGGTAAGGTGGTACTGGTATAGCAGTCAGAGAAAGATTAGCCCTGATGTCCATCTCTAATTCTTTCATTAATGCCTGGCTGGCTGGCATGGTTGGAAGCTGAGTATTGATGTCCCACTAATGTACACTGGCGTGGTGTGGGGGTGCCAGGCTAATGGGATCCCAACACCGGATTTGATAGGAAGGGAAGCTTGAACCTGTGCCAAAGGAAGCGAGTGGTACACAAACTAATGGGTGATTATGCTAAAAAATGACCAGCTCATTAGTGAGACCCCCAGAGTGGGACATTGACTCACACACACACACAGAGGGGAAAGAACATGCATACACACACACACACACACACACACACACAGGCTTTGTACACAGGAAAAGAGGAGCACACAGGGGAACCCCTGGCAAATCACAAGCTCTGTTCAATTGGCTACTTAACACGTCCAGGGGGGCCCCTTGTAGCTCAGTTGGTAGAGCATGGCGTTTGCAACGCCAGGGTTGTGGGTTCCTTTCCCATGGGGGGCCAGTATGAAAAATGTATGCACTCACTAACTGTAAGTCGCTCTGGATAAGAGCGTCTGCTAAATGACTAATATGTAAATGTTGAATAGGGAGCTAGCCTATCGCTGTGCTGTGCCTTGGATGATACCACTCTATAGAACATTAGAGAGCCTTTGCAAACAACACTTGCAAGCTGGTTCATCTGAACTTAAACAGGGCTAACGATGGCAATTAGACACAAAGTCAAGGCTCAGCTGGAGCATTAGCAATGATTCCCTTGAATCTGGCTGTGAAACCCCTCACTAGCCCCCTAGGTGGTTTACACCATGCCCAATCTCGGTTCACTACCCCAGAACTGACCAGAGGGAGTTGAGGGTTGAAGCCCTTTCCCGCTGGGACGAGTCGATGAACAGTATTTACCAGCATTTTCCCGGCTGACGCCCTCCCATTCCCATTATCTCAATAATGCATGGAGTTTGTGTGGACTGTCTGTAACTCAGGCCCTGCAGTCATTACTGGCAAGTAACATGCTGACTACACCGAGCACTTGTGTGCATCTGCGTGCACCACCGCGCATGTTGATTTTGTCCATCCACACCAGACGCTATCAGGACATACAGGTTGAAATATCAAAACTAACTCTGAACCAACTATATTAATTTGGGGACAGGGCGAAACACATTAAACATTCATGGAAATGTTGCTAGCTAGTTTGCTGTTGCTAGCTAATTTGTCCTGGGATATAAACATTGGGTTGTTATTTGACCTGAAATGCACAAGGTCCTTTTTTTCCAGGATCTTTGAAGAATTTTGACCCATTTTGAGTCACACAAAATCGTATGTTCTCTATGTAACCCTCTCACCACAGGCTCAGATAAATCAATACAATAAATGGACTAACCGGTGCCCCCGCACATTGACTCTGTACCGGTACACCCTGTATATAGCCTCCCTAATGTTATTTTATTTTACTGCTGCTCTTTAATTATTTGCTATTTTATTTTATTTTTTACTTATATATTTTTTACTTAACACTTTTTTTTATTTTCTTAATAACTGCATTGTTGGTTAAGGGCTTGCATTTCACTGTTGTATTCAGCATATGTGGCAAATAAAATTTGATTTGATTTGAGTAAGTATGCTGAAAAGGACACTCTCAGTATATAATAAACCTGGTATGACGTAACTCGTTAGGGAAAAACCAGAGACCAGGGTTCTTACCCACAGATAGAATGTTTATATAGAAAATAATAAATAATGAATGATACGCTTGCATACAATCTGCAATACACATGACACAATACAATTTTAAGACAGCCTAAACCCGGGTGCTAAACTGGAAATGTTTGTTGGCGCCGTTGGAGCTCAAAAAAACATTAGGCTAACCCCACAGTTACTCACGGTTTCTTAGAAACCCCTTGAAACCAACAGTTCCAAGGCCATTGCCTATTTACAATCCAATTGGCAGAAAGTGCCCTTCATGCATCCGAAAAACGAACCCAAGCTAGCTCCCGAAGCGTCTGGAACCTTTGTTAATCCAGCCAAGCAGCAAGCGAATTGAGACGACTCTCTCGCTAAAATATTAAACTATAAATCTTATTTTGTTAAGGTGAGTAAAGTAGAGTGCAGTTAAACCCAATTCAGGGAAAAACCTATTGTTAGTACACAAAATGTCTTCCCACTTCAAAAGAGCATCTCTCTCCCTTTCTTTCTCTCGTCAACAACAACGGAAAAACCCGCGAAGCCCTCTGCACACCACCCATAATCTATCTTGATTGGCCCAAACGATCATACACCCTTCACGTGAACAGAAACTGTCCCAACATATTAAAGTAACAGCACATAATCATTTAATCAACATAGGCCCAACAGCGAAGGCTGTGGTAAAACGTGGAGCTTATGAAAAAAAAAAAAATCTGATTAAATGTATACAAAGTATACATCCACATATTATTATTATTTAAACATAGTTCAAAATATATGTTTTAACAGGGTATTACACACTCCCCCTACCAAAAATAGGCATGTCCTCATAACAAGTAAACCAAGGTAAAGAACATAATACAGTGGGGAAAAAAAGTATTTAGTCAGCCACCAATTTTGCAAGTTCTCCCACTTAACAAGATGAGAGAGGCCTGTAATTTTCATCATAGGTACACGTCAACTATGACAGGCAAAATTATTTTAAAAAATCCAGAAAATCACATTGTAGGATTTTTAATGAATTTATTTGCAAATTATGGTGGAAAATAAGTATTTGGTCAATAACAAAAGTTTCTCAATACTTTGTTATATACCCTTTGTTGGCAATGACACAGGTCAAACGTTTTCTGTAAGTCTTCACAAGGTTTTCACACACTGTTGCTGGTATTTTGGCCCATTCCTCCATGCAGATCTCCTCTAGAGCAGTGATGTTTTGGGGCTGTCGCTGGGCAACACAGACTTTCAACTCCCTCCAAAGATTTTCTATGGGGTTGAGATCTGGAGACGGGCTAGGCCACTCCAGGACCTTGAAATGCTTCTTACGAAGCCACTCCTTCGTTGCCCGGGCGGTGTGTTTGGAATCATTGTCATGCTGAAAGACCCAGCCACGTTTCATCTTCAATGGCCTTGCTGATGGAAGGAGGTTTTCACTCAAAATCTCACGATACATGGCCCCATTCTTTCTTTCCTTTACACGGATCAGTCGTCCTGGTCCCTTTGCAGAAAAACAGCCCCAAAGCATGATGTTTCCACCCTCATGCTTCACAGTAGGTATGGTGTTCTTTGGATGCAACTCAGCATTCTTTGTCCTCCAAACACGACGAGTTTAGTTTTTACCAAAAAGTTATATTTTGGTTTCATCTGACCATATGACATTCTCCCAATCCTCTTCTGGATCATCCAAATACACTCTAGCAAACTTCAGACGGGCCTGGACATGTACTGGCTTAAGCAGGGGGACACGTCTGGCACTGCAGGATTTGAGTCCCTGGCGGCGTAGTGTGTTACTGATGGTAGGCTTTGTTACTTTGGTCCCAGCTCTCTGCAGGTCATTCACTAGGTCCCCCCGTGTGGTTCTGGGATTTTTGCTCACCGTTCTTGTGATCATTTTGACCCCACGGGGTGAGATCTTGCGTGGAGCCCCAGATCGAGGGAGATTATCAGTGGTCTTGTATGTCTTCCATTTCCTAATAATTGCTCCCACAGTTGATTTCTTCAAACCAAGCTGCTTACCTATTACAGATTCAGTCTTCCCAGCCTGGTGCAGGTCTACAATTTCGTTTCTCGTGTCCTTTGACAGCTCTTTGGTCTTGGCCATAGTGGAGTTTGGAGTGTGACTGTTTGAGGTTGTGGACAGGTGTCTTTTATACTGATAACAAGTTCAAACAGGTGCCATTAATACAGGTAACGAGTGGAGGACAGAGGAGCCTCTTAAAGAAGAAGTTACAGGTCTGTGAGAGCCAGAAATCTTGCTTGTTTGTAGGTGACCAAATACTTATTTTCCACCATAATTTGCAAATAAATTCATAAAAAATCCTACAATGTGATTTTCTGGATTTTCTTCCCTCAATTTGTCTGTAATAGTTCACGTGTACCTATGATGAAAATTACAGGCCTCTCTCATCTTTTTAAGTGGGAGAACTTGCACAATTGGTGGCTGACTAAATACTTTTTTCCCCCACTGTATGTACAAACACAGGAAATGTGTTAACCCTTCTGTTCTGTTTCTTAGAATAACTCAATGGGAATAAGGGATAGATTTACACATAGTACTACCCAATCCACT
The DNA here is from genome assembly GCF_964263955.1 of Coregonus lavaretus. NCBI lineage: Eukaryota > Metazoa > Chordata > Actinopteri > Salmoniformes > Salmonidae > Coregonus > Coregonus lavaretus. Next base: position 17,275,964 of record NC_140007.1, read on the forward strand.
TGTATATAGAGGTGATAATTTTCACTATAGGAATAGACACAACACTAGGAACTCCAGGTGTGTCATAGGTCAGTAGTGTAGGAGCTTTCTTAGTTCTTAGAGATCTTCTTATCTCTGCTTCTGCTTCCTTCCTTTCTTCTGAGTTGTCTTCAAGTGAATCTGATTTCTTAACCTCATTTGTTTCATCGTCATTTGTTCTATATGTTTCCTCAGCTTCAGTTGTTTCCGTTGCTTCTTCACCTTTAGAGCTTCAAGTTCCTTGGTGTCCACATCACCAACGAACTATCATGGTCCAAACACACCAAGACAGTCGTGAAGAGGGCACGACAAAGCCTATTCCCCCTCAGGAGACTAAAAAGATTTGGCATGGGTCCTCAGATCCTCAAAAAATTCTACAGCTGCACCATCGAGAGCATCCTGACTGGTTGCATCACCGCCTGGTATGGCAACTGCTTGGCCTCTGACCGCAAGGCACTACAGAGGGTAGTGCGTACGGCCCAGTACATCACAGGGGCAAAGCTCCCTGCCATCCAGGACCTCTATACCAGGCGGTGTCAGAGGAAGGCCCTCAAAATTGTCAAAGACTCCAGTCACCCTAGTCATAGACTGTTCTCTCTGCTACCGCACGGCAAGCGGTACCGGAGTGCCAAGTCTAGGTCCAAAAGACTTCTCAACAGCTTCTACCCCCAAGCCATAAGACTCCTGAACAGCTAATCATGGCTACCCGGACTATTTGCACTGCCCCCCCACCCCATACTTTTTACGCTGCTGCTACTCTGTTAAGTATTTATGCATAGTCACTTTAACTCTACCCACATGTACATATTACCTCAACTACCTCAACTAGCCGGTGCCCCCGCACATTGACTATGCAACGGTACCCCCCTGTATATATAGCCTCCCTACTGTCACTTTATTCTATTGTATATATAGCCTCCCTACTGTCACTTTATTTTTACTTCTGCTCTTTTTTTCTCAACACTTTTTTTGTTGTTGTTTTATTCTTACTTCTTTTGTTTAAAATAAATGCACTGTTGGTTAAGGGCTGTAAGTAAGCATTTCACTGTAATGTCTGCACCTGTTGTATTCGGCGCATGTGACCAATAAAATTTGATTTGATTTGATTTGATTTGATTTGTTTCTTCAGTGGACTCAGTTTATTTTTCTTCTCCTGATCTCGCCTCAGGTTCTCCAGTCATTCCATGTAATGTAATGTCCATGTCCAAATTGTACGTTTCTGACATTTCTTTATCTTCTTTGTCTTGACAGTGATTCCGATGAAGGATTTTTATGGGTCCATCTCCATTCTCTGGTTTCAACCGGAACACAGGTAAGTTTGGCATTTGACTTTCAACAACATACGCCAGCTTGTGCTTTCCTTTCAGTCCTAGATTCCCTATCAGGACTCTATCTCCAGGCATAAGATGGGAATAGTGAATCTTCTGATCATATGTTTGTTTGTTTCCTTTGTTCTGTTTGTCAGCAGTGGTCTCTGCAAGTTTATATGGAGCTTGCAACTCTTTCATCATGTCTGACACGTACTTCAGGTAAGTCTTCTCTGATGCTCCATCACTTGAGACTCTGAAGAACAAGTCTATAGGTAACCTTGCTTCACGGCCAAACATGAGAAAGTACAGAGAGTTTCCAGTTGCTTCTGAGTGCAATTGTGCGAATGTACAAGACGCCCAATATGCTGACTCCATTTGCTCTTTCTCTTTGGATCCAGTGTTCCAAGCATGTTCAACAATGTTCTATTAAATCTCTCAGGTTGTGGATCTCCCTGTGGAAGGTATGGCGTTGTTCTTGACTTCTCGACATTTCATGTATAAGGCGACTCACAAAATCTCTTCCCTGATCACTATGCATTCTTTGAGGTAGGCCGAAATGGATGAATTACTTTTCCCACAACACTTTTGCGACCGTGGATGCTTTCTGATCCTTAGTAGGAAAGGATTGAGCATATCTGGTATAGTGATCTGTCATGACCAGGATATTCGCTGTGTTACTGGAATCTGGTTCAATGGACAGGAAATCCATGCAGACAAGATCCAAAGGTTCATCACTATGTATATGAGACAAAGGAGCAACTCTCTTGGGTAGAGTCTTTCTCTGGATACAGCGAGCACAGGACTTGCAGTAGTCTTTGACCTCCGGTTTCATACATGGCCAGTAGAAACGGTCTATTACTAATCCATAAGTTTTGCGAAAACCAGATGACCTGAGTCATCGTGTAGTGATTTCAACACCACTTCTCTAAACATCTCTGGCAGAAGTAGCTGAGTGTGACGAGGTCTATGCAGAGGATTGGTAATCCTGTATTGCACTCCATCTTCAATCTTTAATGTATCCCTTTCTCTCAGGAGTAGAGATTGCTGGATGTCCTGTCTTCATTACTCTTGTGACATCACCCTTCGCTAGAACAGACCACACCTCAACAATGCAGGGATCTTCTTGTTGAGCAGCTGACAGCTCAGATGGACTCAACCTTGGCAGCTGATGAGCATTCAACATAGTCAGGTTGCAGTATGCTTGAGGAAAGGCATGAATAGAAGCACCCAATTGGTCAATCACTCTGTCTTGAGATGACCGGTGAGTCGGTCTGATCACAGTGGACATCTGGCACATGGCTCTCACGCCTGTTGTGGGAATGTTTCTCCAATCTGGTTTCATTTCACATTTCTCATGCGGACAACGGGATAGGGAGTCGGCATCAATGTTCTGTTTTCCCGGCCTGTACTTAAGACTAAAGTCGTAGGTAGACAACGCAGCAAGCCAATGATTGTCACATCCTGATCTGTTTCACCTGTCTTTGTGCTTGTCTCCACCCCCCTCCAGGTGTCGCACATCTTCCCCATTATATCCCTGTGCATATATACCTGTGTTCTCTGTTTGTCTGTTGCCAATTCGTCTTGTCTCATCAAGCCTACCAGCGTGTTTTTCGTACTTCAGTTTTCTTGAGCCCTGTTTTCTAGTTTTCCTGGTTTTGATCATTCTGCCTGCCCTGACCCTGCCTGCTGTTCTCTACCGTTTGACACTGCCCTGGATTACTGACCTCTGCCTGCCCCTGCCCTGACCCTGAGCCTCCCTGCCTCTCTGTACCTTAAGGACTGCCCTGGACTACCGACCTCTGCCTGCCCTTGACCTGTCCTTTGCCTGCCCCCTGTTTATATAATAAATGTCCGTTATTCAAACTGTCTGCATCTGGGTCTTTTCCTGAGCCATGATAATGATGACCAGTAGCATCCAGTTTTGCTGAGGTCAAGCCATAGGTCAGCGGATTGGTCCTCTGTAGCTCAGCTGGTAGAGCACGGCGCTTGTAACGCCAAGGTAGTGGGTTCGATCCCCGGGACCACCCATACACAAAAAATGTATGCACGCATGACTGTAAGTCGCTTTGGATAAAAGCATCTGCTAAATGGCATATTATATTATTATTATATTATTGTTGTCTGTTCTCACCTCGAACTTTTCTCCTTACAGGCAATCATGCAGTTTGTCAACGACGGCCCACTTTAATGCTAGATATTCTAACTTATGCAGGGTAATTGCACTCAGACGGGGATAAACTTTGACTGCCGAATGCAACTGGACACAGATGTTGATCCTTGTCTTCCTGGTACAATACTCCACCTAACCCTTCACCGCTTGCATCAACATGTAGTACATATGGCTGTTGAGGGTTTGCAAAAGCCAGCACCAGAGCTTTAGTGAGGCTTTCCTTCAATTTCTCAAAAGCCATTTCACATTTCTCATCCCACCTAGAGCCGAAGGGTTCAGAGGGCTTGATGTACACTTTGTCTGTTTTTTCCTTGGGCTTTCTTCCTTTCTTGGCTGACGGAAGGTAACCATGCAGGAGTTGATTCAAAGGGTAGCTCACTTTTGAGTAGTCTTTCACAAATTGTCTATAATACCCACAGAATCCGAGAAAAGAACGCAGAGTAGACACAGTGTCTGGTCTCGGCCATGTGGTTACTGCTTCGATCTTCAATGGATCTGTAGCCACTCCATCCTGGGATACCATGTGTCCCACATAGTTGACTGACGTTCGGCAGAATTGACACTTGTCCAAAGACAACTTCAAGCCTTTTTCTTCAAGCGATCCAACACTTTGAGAAGCCTCTCTTCGTGTTCTTCCAGTGCCTTTCCGAACACTATTAGGTCGTCTAAGTACACTAGAACTTCGATCAGGTTCATGTCTCCAACGGTCTGTTCCATAACATGTTGAAAGGTTGCTGGTGCTCCTGACACACCCTGTGGCATCCTCTCAAACTGATAGAATCCAGCCGGGCATATGAAAGCAGTCTTCTCTTTGTCAGCTTCACTCATCGGAATTTGATAATATCCACTTCTGAGATCCAACACGCTGAACCATTTGCGTCCATTCAAACTGGTCAGGGCGTCTTCAATTCGTGGAACGATGTATTGGTCAGGAACTGTATGTCTTTTGAGTGTTATTTAGTCCACACACATCCATATGTCTCCATTCTTCTAACTCACCACTACAATCGGCGATGCATAGGGGCTTCTCGACGGAGAGATGATTTCAGCATCTTTCAGGTTCTTCAGATGTTACATCTGCAGGAAACAGGTAAGCAATGGGCATGCCACGTTTTAAGGTTATCTCCCTTGACGATACATTCCTGACTGTAACTGCTATTCTTCTAGACGACACAACCGTAGACGGTTATTCTGGAAACCGGGAATCTTGTACCAAAATGGTCTGAGTACAAGGTGATCTAGGAAACTTCGGAATCCCGGTGACTCTTGCTAGTCCACCAGGGGGCAATGTTACAGGTTTTGTCTGTGAAAACCATACTGTTCCACTTTTCTGGTCATCAACATCAGTTGGGATCTCTTTTATCTTCTCATAAGCCTCTTTGATAACAGGTTGAACTCAGTGTGCTCAAGAAACCTTCACCTCCTTTCTCTTCGCAGGCCGTCATCAGCCTTCTCACCACAGAAGTGTCTGTACCAACCAGGATAGAGACTTCACCTTCACGGCCGGGTCTGGACAAACCAACACAAGTGCTTCTATGGTCTCCGTTACACCTACTACTGATCCTGAAACCTCCAACGACAAATAGCCATCATAGGGCTATTGCTCTGAATTAAGGCCCCAAATCTCCAAGTGTTCAATAGGCTTTAGTGGCAGATGTGTCAAGTACTTGTTGTAAAAGGATCTGTAGAGTAGGGTAATCTGAGACCCACTATCTGGTAAAGCTTCAATCTGTACGGGAACAACAGCGCTAGGGCCCACTAAGCCGGTAGATAGCATGTCTTTTGCTTCTTCATGTTTCTTGTTGCACTTGGTGGAACGTATCTTCACCGGGATGTCAGGCCGCTCCTTGACTGGGTCCCGCTGTAGTTTCCCATTGACTGTTTCAGGCTGATGAGACGCTTGTTGACTTTCCTCAGATTTTATTCTCCCTCAGTTTCGTTTGAAGTGTCCATCCTCTCCACATTTATAGCAGAATATACCAGGTCGGCCTTCATCCGTAGTGGGACCTTGAGATGGATCAGCGTTCTTCCTTCTGACTTTGAATGTGGAATCTGTCTTCTGAGTGAGCGTGTCAGGCTTACATGTGGTGACAGCAGCAGACCTAAAACGAGTCATCTTAGTTTTCAAACCATTCAGTTCTTTCCTCAGCAGCTCCATGTCACTTTTGGCTTCTGTGGGTGCAGCAACAACTGGAGTGACAGCTGATGACATCACAACACTTGTGGGAACAGTCCTGTCTTTAATCATATCTTCCTCCTCCCTTACCTCGTGAAGCAGCTCAGAGAAGGTAGGTGGAGTCAGGCAGCTTGTAGGTCATCCGTAAGCGAAGAGCAACCATGTCATGTGACAGTGCACCTCTCACAACCTGTTCAAAGCGTTTGCTATTCATCTCAGACAGTTCAATTCCACCTTTGTGAAGCACACTGTGCAGGAGTTTGTTCAATCTCAGCAGATATGCAGAAAGTTTCTCTCCCTCATTCTGGAATGTGTTTCTGAACCTTGCCATCAGATCAGATGCACTTTCAGTGGTTCCGAATACATGTTTTAACAGGGTATTACATCTACTCTGACAATTAATCCACAGATAAATGGGGAAACCTAGTTAGTTTCTAGTAATCTCTCCTCCTTCAGTCTTCTTCTTCTTCTTCTGTGGACTTTATATGGTGGTTGGCAACCAACTTTAAGGTGCATTACCACCACCAACTGGACTGGAGTGTGGACCTCAGTTCAGCTTTCAATCACCCACGAGAGTATATGCTCCTAAAAATCAATGAGGAGATGGGAGAGGCGGGACTTGCAGCACGTCACGCGTAAAAAATTGAACCAAGTTCTATTTTAGCACCTGGCTACGCAGACCCTCATTGAGCAGTTTGGATGTGTACATTTATTTTGCAACGCTCGCGCGCGCAACATGATCATTGTGCTCAGCATGTAATGTGAAAAGCACAAGTCAGCATATGTGAGAGCACACTACAAACACACAGATCACTAGGCACCAGATTAAGTGAAGATGAAGGAGAGACAGGGTTAACACACACACACACAAACTCAGGGTTAAAAGAGGAGAAAGGGATTTAAAAGTGTATTAAAGGTTGATGGTCTTATTGAAGCTTACTACCAAGAAATGGAACGCTATGGCCAAGTACTCTATGGGCTGCTACAACTGTCCAGTTGTGACAAGGATAAGCCATTCAATGTTGGCGTAACAAAGACTAGCTCTGTGTGTTTAGCTCTCTGTGTGTCTGTAAGTTCCTATAGCCTACTTTGGTGATTTTGTGAAATGTTGTTCCCATTTCTGTTGCCCACAGGTCACTGTGACCCAGAGAGAGAGAGAGAGAGCAGTCTCTCCCACACGGGACAGTTTCTTACACAAGCCTATTACCCGCAAAGTCAATTTCCCTTCCAGAATAGCGAATCTGGGGGAAATATAATCTTTGATACCTCTGCCACTAAAATGGCCTGACAAAGCTATTTCGTGGTACCAGCAGTGCTTAATTTGAGCCGGATCCTGCCGGAACAGGATCCGGCACATCTCAGATTTGACCTCGTTTGTTCTGGCACCTATTTTCCCAGCTCCGGTACCTCACGCAGCATTCTTTATACAATTTGTTCACTGTTTGCACTGTAAACATTTTTAAAAAAATAGTTAAATCAAGTTGCCTCCTGGTTATTTCTCCCGCCTCCCAGAAAAACCATCATGTAAAAGCACGGTGGTCCTTCTGTGCAATCATCCTTCCACACTGATTTCAGACCTGCTCTCTTATTTGTAAGTAACTGATCTTGAAACAGGTCTTGGCAGTGGTGGTCAGCTAGTGAAGAATTCCCTACGTAATCACGTCACGTAGCCTAGGCTAGTCGTCTCCCTACTGAATTTGAAACGGAGGGAAAGCCAAATCGAAAATGAATAAGAAAAAGCAATCAACTTTGATGAAGTTTTTAAAGTCCAAAAATCCTGAAAAATATGGTGAATCGAACCCGAAACGAGCCAGAGAACTGTCCGTGCCGGATGAGAGGAGTGAGAAGCAAACTGCTCCTGATGGAGATGCCTTAGCTAGCAGCGCTGCTTATCCCGCCAACTCAGCATCACCACAGGCACCTCCACTAGCTAGTAGGGGGGGCAGTGCATGACGAAGTGCCCGGAGCAGGTGCAATTTGGACGGAGGCTCAGTTCAAGTTTTGAGCAAGAAATTGACTGTCAGGAGTTAAATGGACTTGACATGGGGAGAATTCTCCATTACAAAAGCTGAAGAACATACGCACATCCAGGTATTTTCCGCAGATGCTGGAGATGTAGGCAAACTCATGGAAAACAGAAAGGAAAACGCCGCACACTGCTGCTCATGTTCCCAGGTGATATTTATTTATAACAACTGGCATCTCCATTCCAATGTTGCTTTCTCCAACATACAGCAACATATTTCATCTGAAATTAAGCTAAAACTATTTGAAAGAATAGTACAGTGCTCTCCCAAAGTCAGCTAAATGCTCAATGAGGCTACTAGTTTGAATAAAAAGAGTGCCTTGATTGTATACATCAGACTTCAGCTGGCAGATATAGACGTACCAGCAAACATTTTTGTTGATCTTGTGGAACTGGAGGATTTATCTGCTGGGGGAATTGTCTGTAATCTGTTATCTGCATTAGAGGGTGTAAAGTTTACTGAGGACTTTCTCTCCAAAACCCTCATTGGAATTACGTGTGATGGTGCGTCTGTCATACTGGGACGCAAGAGCGGAGTAGCAACAAGGCTCCAGGCCCTCTTCCCTAATATAACTGTTTGGTACTGCTCGGCACACAGGCTTGAGCTCGCAGTAGGTGATGTAGTAAAAAAGATGGGAGCTATCAATCATTTAAAAATACTTATGGACAAGCTATATGCGCTTCATAGCGTATCCAACAAAAACTGAATGGAGCTGAGGGAGTGCACAGGGAGGTTAGACATTCAGCTGTGCAAAATCGGCAGGATCTTGGACACTAGATGGGTGGCATCCAGTTTTAGAACTGTAGAGTTGTGTGGAAAAATTACCCGGCTCTTCTCAAGCATTTCACCACAGCAGCTGAGGATGCCTCACGAGACGGTGTGACCCGTCAGAGCTATAGTGGCCTTGCCATGCGCATATCCTCACATGCGTTTGTTAACAATCTAGGCCTTATGTGTGAATTGTCACTTGAGCTCCAAAAGAGAGACTGCACAATTATTACTGCACACAGGGCAGTCACCAGGGAAGCGAGGGTGTTCAGTGCAACGGCAGAGCAGCCAGGCCGACAAACACAACTCAGCCAGAGAGGGATTCAGGAGAACTCTTTCCAAAGCGTCAAACTGAATGGTGGAAGAGCCAGCGACAGAGTCCTTAATCAGAGGGAGTTTTTCGAGAGCTTGGCGAGGAACATGCAGGCTAGAATGTTCTCTCAAGGAGGACGGGAGGTGGACAATACAGGATACAGCCAGTTCATAGTGGAGCTTAAGGTGCTTTACGCGCAATACTGGCCGGAGGACGCAGGAGCACTGTATGGAGAAACAGAGATAGAATATTTTTGCCAGCGGTTTGGCATTGACAGTCCATGTACGGTCATACGGGCCTACAGGCAGTACAGGGACACTAATGGTAATGATAAAGGAGACATTCCAGATGGACTGTTGATGGCGGTCAGCACCATCCCCATCTCCAGTGCATAGATGGGGATATTTGATCAACTTCCAAATATTGTTCATCCTCCCAATCAAATATTGTTCACCATCCCCATCACCAGTGAGTGAGCTGCGCATCATTGGGTGAGTCAGTGAAACTGGAAAGCATTTTTAGGACTATAATTTCCTCATATTGTAGCCTAGAATATGTGTCTCCACACACCTAGGCCTAGACTTTTGATGGATTCAAGACAAGGTCGTTTTTATTGATCTCTGATTCTCAGTTTGTCAGTGTCAAAGTAGCCTGCCATTTTGATCATTTGTGTGGTATTAACAAAGATTCTGCCAAAGTCTCCAGTCATGTAAAATGACGTAGATTTGTATGAAATGCGTTTATAAAAGGCCAACATTTTCCCGGACATTATGCTACTAAAAATGTACCCCATGTGTGCAACTTCTGTAAGTGCCTCTACTCTACTGCTCTGTGCCAGTACGCAAATGCGATGATATGAATGCAATGCTTTATTATAAAGGATTTTTTTTTTATATAATGCATTCCGGTACCTCTGAACTCCCCAGGTCACCCCCCTCTCGTGCTCACTGTTTGTTCCGGCACCTCCCAATTTACAAATTAAGCACTGGGTACCGTTTATCCCGAGTTGAACTCCCCAAACCTGATTCGTAGTATAGGGCTCTGGAGATGTAGTCTGTTGATGATTGGTTCAGGGCCAACATCAGATTGACATGGCATCTCTAGGAGGAAGAAATCAGAGTGGACCAAATTATAGTTGGCACAGGGGTACTTTCACACACACACCGTCACCTGGCACTGACTATCTCTACACAAATATTCACTGTGCGAATGTACACACACACAAAAACACACACACACACTAACACACACATTTTAAATACTTAAATCCACCAATCAAAATAACATTAAAAAATTATCCAAACATTTCAAAGGTCCCTGTATGCATGGACACTCACGGGTACAGAAAGCACATCCTTCTCCAAACAGCTAGGCTGCCAATGACAGCTGAAACAGAGAAGTACCTAGCCAACTGCTTTGCCCTAGTCTTTCGCAGGCACGCAATCTGGAGGCCACACACTGCAAGCCTGCGTACGTGGCAGAGACTGCCAAATATCAGCGCCACCAGCTTGCACCTACATGGGCAACAGACTCCATTACATTTGACTCATGTAGAAAACAAAATGGATCATGGTTTGCAGGGTACCAGAGGTCAAGGTAATATGTTGTTTGTAGAACTTGCAGCCTCGGCTTAACAGTAAAGGTGAGAATGTCCTTGCCAATGGCAGCATTCTGGTACATGGAATGGGAGACAGAGAGGTCAGCACAGTCCAGAGCAGTGAGTTTCCCCTGCAGCCTCAGGCCAGTCCAGTGCTGCAGTAGCTGCATCTGTCTGATACCGAGGAGTGTTGTCCTCGATGTAGGATGAGATGTTCCATCATGGTTGACAGAAGCCTCCACAACAACACAGGTGTCTGCCACAATTGCATCAGAGGCAGTCACTGGCTCAGTTTGTGTTAATCTGAGCTGCAATCCAGTCTGGTTGCACAGGTTGTTGAGGTCCAGCCAGTCTGACCAGACTCCAAAGCCCACAGCACGAGTGTCCAGTTTTCCATTGGCACTGCTCCTGAAGCCCAGGAAGTTGTCCTCAGTGGCCTTCCTCCTCCATAAGTCCAGAAGAAGGGAGGCTCTGGCTAACTCCCTAACTGTCGCGTCGTCACTGTTGAGTACATTCAACAGGTGAGTCAGTGTGGTAGCAGTGTAAATCCACTCAACATTCAGGACACCCAAACCCCCCTCTCTTTAGCTCAGGAAGAAAACGTCACGTGTGGTGTGTGTATTTAAGCATAGCCACTTTCTCACCACTTTGTGTGAGAGAGCATGTCTTTGATAACATCCACCTCTCCGAAATGTCATCAGCATACCCCTGTACTGGGTTCGGTGACCACACATGGGCTGGGGCACACTGGCATAGCCATTTCAGCTACTGGTTGATGGCTAGGATGAAGTTGACAGGACTCCATGGGAAGCCTGTATTTATGCCCACCCTGAGTGGGATTGGGTCAGTCAGCTGCTTCCCACAGATAACTTGGAGAAAAGAGCCTATGTACACATCGTATATAATAAGGCTTAGGCAGTTGTATTTCCTCAAGTATAATGATCATTACACTATGTGATAAAGTACCAAAGTGGATTCATGCTTGAAGTCATCCATTCCAGTTTTCAGGCAGAAAATGCATGCCCTGTCTGTCTATATATACCTTTTGTTTGGGAGAGAGAATGCCTGTACCTACAAGCCATGGTAGAACGAGGGCGAGCAAGCATTTCATGAACACTTTATAGTCAGAGGGCAAGAGGGAGATGTCTCTCCATGTAGATAGGTCATCTGGAACATTGTTTTTGGGGGGTATTCTGTGGATAAGAGCACCCTTCCATGAGTCAGGTACCTTTCCATTAATCAGACAGGGATTGAAGATATGCATGAGTGCATGGGAGGATTGTGGCCTTTAAAGTCTCATTAGTGACACCATCTGATCCACTTGCCTTGTTGTTTGGTAGGGAAGCCCAAAAATGATCTACCTCCTTAAGGGTGAAATTGCATCTCTGGGAAATAGTCTGGTCATACCGTTTCCATAGTTTCACACCAAGGGGGTGTGGTCAGCAGTACACTATCAGGCAGGGCTTGGCATTTGTCATTATAGTAGTTCTGTACATTAGCAACATTACTAGTACTGGGTGGGGGCCTTGGGTATGCACCATTGTTCGGAAAAATGTCAATCACTTTAGATTTACAATGTTGCCATAGGTATGCCAATTTCTCCCTGCATACCTGTTTTTGTCCTTTTTCGCATTGAGTCCCACTGCCACCCAGTGATGGTTGAATGGTATCCCGAATAAAGCGCAGTTGCGCCTCGATCCAGCTCTGTCACCTCCGCTGGGTATTCCTTGTGTGTAGGGAACTTTCTCAGGATCCGTGCAACATATTTCAGGAGCGGAGCACCGAAGGGTCTCCCGTCCCGATGTTTTGCATAAAAGATGGCGTTATTGTAGAAAGCTCTATTCAGAATAGCCGCCACTCTATTCCATTTCCCTGGATCCCCAGAGGAGATAAAGTTAGTTTTTTCCTAGAGCAGTTTAGTGTCTAGGCTTTTTCTGAAGGGTCTTGAGTCTGGAATTGTCTCCATTCATGTTGCGACAGCCAATGTTCATACTCTGAGAAATCTGGCCAGGTATCCCCGCCCGCCAGGTGAACAGGGGATGGGTCATGAATATTCCATTGCTGCTGGTAGACTCTGCCACTGAGTAGGGCTTATTTGAAAGCCGATTTTAGCATTGCGACAAGGCACATCTGTACCAAAAGTGTCCAAAACATCATCAGACTTTTACTGAATTAACGGCGGCAGTTATAACGTGTGTGCTTAAGTTATGTTGGTAAATAACCATGTTTTGGCACAGAGCTGGGAAATGGAAAACCTACACAACTGAATGCATTCAACTGAAATGTCTTCCGCATTTAACCCAACCCCTCTGAATCAGAGAAGTGCAGTGGGCTGCCTTAATCGACGTCATCGGCACAGTTATTGTTCGGGGTTAACTGCCTTGCTCAAGGGCAGAATGGCAGATTTTTCTACCTTGCCAGCTCAGGAATTCAAACCAGTGACTTTTCGGTTACTGGCCCAACGCTTTTAACCGCTAGGCTACCTGCTGCTGCAGCCCTCACTTCTGCGCCCAGTGAGCATACACACAAGTACACACACATACACGCAATTCTTTCATTTCAATTGAATTTGAATTGGCCACACCCCACAGGAAGCAGAATTTGAATCAAATTGGAATTAAAGGAAGTAAAATGTAATTCAACAATATTCAATGAAATTGAAATGGCTAATTTATTCTACACATGACATTTATTTTGACACATGGTGACCAATACCATGTAAAACATAAGGATGAAACATTATATTTATAAAGACTCATTTTCCTTAAATGAAATTTAAATAATTACAGTAGTATGGAAAAATTCTGAGATCCTTTTGTAGGTTTGTAATAATTCATAATTCACTTACATGTTATTAAATATGAAAGATACTGTAACACATTTCCCAGAATGCATCAAACAGGGGCATCATGCACCAACTATTTTAGAGGGGGCATGAAGTACGTGAAGATGGAGGGGTGGTGGTCCGGAGGGGAATTTAGCATTTTTCAAAGAACTGAAACAACTTTTTCCTGCAATCCAGAGCCATAATCATTATGCCTAATTTTATGTAAAAAAAAAAATATATACAGTGCATTCGGAAAGTATTCAGACTCCTTGACTTTTTCCATATTTTGTTACGTTACAGCCTTATTTTAAAATTGATTAAATATTTTTTCCCCCTTATCAATCTACACACAATAGCCCATAATGACAAAGCAAAAACTGGTTTTTAGAAATGTTTGCAAATGTATATTTAAAAAAAAAACTGAAATAAGACATTTACATAGGTATTCAGACCCTTTACTCAGTACTTTGTTGAAGCACCTTTGCCAGCGATTACAGCCTCGAGTGTTCTTGGGTTTGACGCTGAGTAGTGGCTTCCGTCTGGCCACTACCATGAAGGCCTGATTGGTGGAGTGCTGCAGAGATGGTTGTCCTTCTGGAAGGTTCTTCCATCTCCAAAAGCATATCCACATCAAATAGATGCTCTGAAGTTAGTTTTCAAGTGTATGCTGTACTCTAGAGCTCTGTCAGAGTGACCATCGGGTTCTTGGTCAGCTCCCTGACCAAGGCCCTTCTCCCCCGATTGCTCAGTTTGGCCGGGCGGCTAGCTCTAGGAAGAGTCTTGGTGGTTCCAAACTTCTTCCATTTAAGAATGATGGCGGCCACTGTGTTCTCGGGGATCTTCAATGCTGAAGACATTTTTTGGTACCCTTCCCCAGATCTGTGCCTCGACACAGTCCTGTCTCAGAGCTCTACGGACAATTTCTTCGACCTCATGGCTTGGTTTTTGCTCTGACATGCTCTGTCAACTGTGGGACCTTATATAGACAGGTATTTGCCTTTCCGAATCTTGTCCAATCAATTGAATTTACCACAGGTGGACTCCAATCAAGTTGTAGAAACATCTCAAGTATGATCAATGGAAACAGGATGCACCTGAGCTCAATTTCGAGTCTCATAGCAAATGTCCTGAATACTTATGTAAATAAGGTATTTCTGTTTTTTATTTTTAATACATTTGCAAAAATGTCTAAAAACCTGTTTTCGCTTTGTCATTATGGGGTATTGATGAGATTTCTTTTTTTTTAATCAATTTTAGAATAAGGCTGTAACGCAACAAAATGTGGAAAAAGTCAAGGGGTCTGAATACTTTCCGAATGCACTGTATATCCAAGAATGCCAGTGAGAAAATATTGTGAATCACTGCAATAACAATACAACTTTTTAATGACAAACAAACCACTGTATGGCAATGAAATTTCCCAGCTAAATTCGAAGGGGCCTCTATGGATGTAAAAACAGCCCTAGCCCCATATTTACACAGGCAATCAATAGACATATTTTATGACCCAAGAGTCTAAGAGCATCTGATTATACAGCATACACTTGAGAACTAACTTCAGAGCATCTGTTTGATGTGGATATGCTTTTGAATGCAACAGAAATCCAATGCACTACTACACAGGAATAGTCCAAGTGGTCAGCAGGGGATGTTTTTGGATAGGTAGGCCTATAGGCTTTGATGTGTCTGGGGCAGAGTCTGAAATGACACCATATTCCTCATGTAAAGCACCTGACAAGCCACTGGAAAGTACTGTAGTGCACTACATGGGGAATAAATAATTTGAGACAAGTCCAGTGAAAAAGTGAACCTAGCTTTCCATGTGGGTGCCGTACATGTATGTGACAACAAGTGTCCCGTACTGGAAAAAATAAACACACTCAAATCTCATTTTATTTGTCACGTGCGCCGAATACAACAGGTGTAGATTTTACTTTGAAATGCTTACTTACGAGCCATTTCGCAACGATGCAGAGTAGAAAACTAATAATATAGAATTAAGCTATATACAGGGAGTACCAGATCAATGTGCAGGGGTACGAGGTATTTGAGGTAGATATGTACTGTACATATAGGCAGGGTATTGATAATAATAGTAGTAAAAAAGTAACAGAGTAGCAGCAGCGTATAAGATGAGTGAAAGTACAGTATGTGTGTGTGTGTGGTTGTGTGTGTGGGGGTGGGTGGGTAGAGTCTTGTGAGTGTGCATAAGGTCAGTGGAAAATAGAGTCAATGCAGATAGTCCGCCTAACCATTTGATTAACTATATAGCAGTGTTACGGCTTGGGGATAGAAGCTGTTTTGGAGCCTGTTGGTCCGGGACCCGAGGCTCCGGTACCGCTTGCCAGATGGTAGCAGGGAGAACAGCCTATGGCTAGGGTGACTGATGTCTTTGGCAATTTTTCAGCCCTTCCTCTGACACCGCCTGGTATAGAGGTCCTGGATGGCAGGGAGCTCGGCCCCAGTGATGTACTGGGCCGTCCACACCACCCTCTGTAGCACTTTGCGGTCGAGGGCGGTGCAGTTGCCATACCAAGCAGTGATGCAGCCAGTGAAGATGCACTCAATTGTGCAGCTGTATAACTTTTTTAAGATCTGAGGGCCGATGCCAAATCATGAGGGGGATGAGGCGCTGTTGTACCCTTTTTTTAATGACTGTGCGGGTGTGGACCATGTTAAGTCCTTAGTGATGTGGACACCAATGAACTTGAATCTCTCGACTCACTCCACTACAACCCTGTCGATGTGGATGGGGCGTGCTCGCCCCCCTGTTTCCTGTAGTCCACAATCAGCTCCTTGGTCGTAATGACATTGTGGGAGAGGTTGTTGTCCTGGCACCACACTTCCAGGTCTCTGACCTCCTCCCTGTAGGCTGTCTCATCATAGTCGGTGATCAGGGGCCCCCGTGTTGAGGTTGCTCTGATGAAGGCATAACTGCCGAAACGTGCTAGCCTTCCCGGCCTAAAATAAAAATATGAAATGAAGTGATGTATTTTTGGAGTGTCGTCATTTCCCAATGTTCTTGAATTTGGGATTTCATTTGAACCCTGTGTTGAGGGTCAGCGTGGCGGAGGTGTTGTTGCCTACCCTCACCACTTGGGGACGGCTCGTCAGGAAGTCCAGGATCCAGTTGCAGAGGAAGGTGTTCAGTCCCAGGGTCCTGAGCTTGGTGTTGAGTTTGGAGGGGACTATGGTGTTGAATGCTGAGCTGTAGTCAATGAACAGCATTCTCACATAGGTATTTTACTTGACCAGGTGGTAGAGAGCAGTGTGAAGTGCAATTAAGATTGCGTCATCTGTGGATCTGTTAGGGCGGTATGTGAATTGGAGTTGGTCCAGGGTGTCTGGGATGATGGTGTTGATGTGTGCCATGACCAGCCTTTCAAAGCACTTCATGATTACAGATGTGAGTGCTACGGGACAATAATCATTTAGGCAGGTTACCTTGGAGTTCTTGGGAACAGGGACAATTTGGTGGTCAGCTTGAAACAGGTTGGGATTACAGACTTGGACAAGGAGAGTGACATGAAATGACACTGAAGAGACCTGGGCATGGAATGTTCCCACTACCTCCAGAGCGGTAAACAATATATACTGTTCTGCCCGCCGCGCCCAGTCACAGTCCAAGGGTTGCTAAGTAACTACCAAATGTTGTCAGCTAAAAGCCAGACTTTAACAGCAGAAAACAGACACATATTAGGCAATAAGTACCATTCCAACTACAAGGACTGTTGTTGATGTCAACAAAGCCCAGACACTCACTGACTGAAAGGTAGATAGAGGAAAGCTTTTAGGTGTATATTTGAAGTAAAAACGACCGCTGTAAACATGACGGCTCTTTGAAGTGCTAGTTGATATTCCTCTTGCCAACTTTTAACAGAGCCATGTTCCACAACAACAATTCTGGCCCAGAAATGTCAGCCTGACAAAATGAGACAGAATGCTCGTGAATTTTTTTATGGTTGATCATTCTCGAATCTTGCACAACACTCAAAAGATTTAAATGAAACTGTCACGACTTCCGCCGAGGCTGCCCCCCATCCTGGTTCGGGCAGGCTTCGGCGTTCATCGTCACCGGAGAACTAGCTACTGCCGATCCCATTCTCATCACTCCACTTGTCATGTCTTGTCAATCACACACACCTGGTGCTCATTCCCCTAATTAGTATGTGTATAAGTATTCCCTCTGTTCCCCTTGTCTTTGTGAGTGATTGTTTGTTGTGAGAGCGTGTAGCTCGGTTGAGCTACTATTCACTGTGTTTATGCCAAGGTGGATGTTTTCCCTTGTAATAGTTTTGTTTGATGCTTTGGGCGTTTGATTTATGCAAACGCAATAAACTCTGGACTTCGGTATTTTACCCCCTGCGCCTGACTCCTTCATTCACACCTCGTCACAGAAACAGCAAATTAGCATACTGAGCATTCAAAACAGAGCCTTAAGCCAAAATCCCACAGATAATAAAACTAAATTGGATTTAAAATGTTACAATTCAATAAACAGCACAAACCTAAACTGGTACAAGCCTTGCTGTTAAATTCGACATTAACTTATTTTTATGAGAGAAAAAAGTACTACATATAAATAAATCGTAAAAATGTGGCTTCAAGCAAGCACTGCCACAACAACCATTCAGATAACTTATCTCCAACAATAATCACCTCTTCTGTCTGTTCATAACTGACTGTATCAAGATCAGACTTTCTGTCCTCTAATGTATCATATCATAATACCTCTGGATATCATTACAACATGTGACGTGCTCTACTTTGCTTCAGCATCTGCACATCTGTTCCCATCTACTGTACTGTACTGTACTGTACACTTTAATGAGAACAGAAAAACGCTCGAAAAACGTTCCTGGAACACTATTTCAACAAGAAATAGTGACTGCACAAGATTGTAACAAAACTCTAAAAACTTTAATAGAACACAAGACAATTAGCAATAAACCCCATTTGCTGCCTGAAATAAAATGTAAAGTAGGTAGTCCAAACCACTCTCTCTCATCTCCTATTGGAGCTTTGCCAGTTGTAAATGATTTACTTGACATGAGTATGGAAGTGGTTTTATCCTCAGAACATGAATGTGAAACTGTTGGCTATTGGCTACATTATGGGTTTATTAACCGTTACCTCTGTGTGTCCCTGCTGCTCCGGGCTCCGGTGTGATACATATCCAAAGTGGCAGCCGATCCCCGGTACTGTGCCGGGACGAGAACTCCATCCTTCTTTCTCTCTTCCTCTCTCTCTCTCTCCCTCTCTCCTCTACTCTCTCCCTCCTGCGGATGCTGTTTGCTCAGCTGTTCCCCTCTCTGACCGCATGTATCCCGGACGAGCTGTGCAGCTTACCACTGTTCATCTGTGTGTGTCTATGTGCATCCTCAGCACCCTCCACCCTGAATGGCCCCCCACTATGCTTCTGTTCCTTTACCAGAAACACCCTTATCTGAGTAGCACATGCATACGCACACATGCACACACTCACACGCACACACAAGCACGTACACAAACGCACATACACACACACTATGAGGTCAGAGTCAGGCATGTCAAAGGCACAGTGAGTGTCAGTAACCCTGATTGAGGGGTCATATAACTCTTATGTAGGTGTCATAACAGTCTAATGAACACTCATAGGAACAATGTAAAACTGTGAGCAGACATAATGCATAACCTCACCAGAGAGCAACCAGCAGGGCTTCAATAATAAAGCAGTAACTGAAGGTGGGGGGTCATTTGGGGGTGGGGGGAGTTAGGGAAGCATCAAGAGGTGGAGGACCCTCACCCCCATTTTCCATTGGGCTGGCAGCTGGTTTATGGTGGTGGTAGTCCCAGGGGAGTGAGGGAGTGGGGAGGAAACCTCCCTCTAGTCCCATCCATCAGGTCAAGCACGGGTCATTCAGGGCCAAGGTCTCTAATGCAGATGACTCACAAGGCCTAGCTACAAAATTGATTTGTGACCTGCCAGGTATCACATGGACATCTACAGACTATTTATCTACCTATCAGACATGAGGAGGGAGCAAATGAAGCACAGACAAACAGCGAAAGTCCAAATCACATTATCCCACAGGAGAATGACACTGCTCTATCAGTTCTATCTCTTCAATGTACCCCCACTCCCACCAGCCACCAGCTCCGGAGCCAATCCCCAAGGCAGGGTCAATGAGCTCCAGGTCCAGCACTACCATTGCCTAGACACCCAGCAAAGTGAAACAAATGACTCCTCTCACCCCCTTTAAAGAAAACACTTTGGAGGCACAACTAAGATTCATACCACGGAGGGCAGAAAATGGACAGCAGGCATCTTCGAGCCTAAGTGCTTGCTTTGTTTTCTTGGCGGTGAATGTTTTGGAGTTATCCATCATGGCTGCCAATGAGAGGTATTATAGGACAGGCTTTCCTGCCGATTCCCTGCTTGGGAGGTGGTGGAGGGTGGTGTGTGTGTGGCCCTTGCCCACAATGTAGTGTAGAGCAAAATGCTGTGTTACTAGGAAACAGCCTTACAGGCTCACTTGAACGTTGGATCGATTTGCTTCAAGGCTAAAAAGTCAGAAAGTCAGAAGCTCAAGCTAGCCAAAGACTGCTGAAACGAACTAAATAAGCCAAACTTTGCACTGCATGACCCGTGAGAAGAGTCTAGGTAAGTGGAAAACTGTGTGCATTTGTATTTTTGGTGAACTATTCCTTTAAATGTGCACCCCAACCAATCAGAACAGGTTTTAACCTGATGATTAAAAGGTACAGCATGTCAGCCAGGTTAGTGGTGTGACAGGAATTTAACACTCAATCTTTTCTGGAAGCCCACTACTGCCTTAAATGACGACATATTACAACGCAATGGTCTCTCCCCACTTTTAATTGAGACTGATAGAGGGAACGGTATTACCCTCTGTTCACCAAGTTAACTTTCCGCATTAGGGAGTTGAAGGAGTTTCCGGCAGATTCTATCAGCGTGGCAATTAGGATTAAAGAAAATGCTTTCAAAAGAGAAACGCTCTCGGAAGCCCTATAAAAAAGGGAAATGTCAGTCAATCAAATGTGTTTTTGAGGTTTTGTGCATGTTACCAATCTAAATGTCCACTGAAAAAATACACACCTGCATGCATGAACAAACACACACACACATACACATTGTCAGAGTCTTGTCAAGCATTCTGAGAAAATATTGACAAATCAAACTCTGACTTATTCCACATTTTGTTGTGTTACATCCTGAATTCAAAATGGATTACATCGATTTTTTTCTCTCACCCATCTACAATACCCCACAATGACGAAGTGAAAACATGTTTTTAGAATCTTTTGAAAATGTATTCAAAATTAAATACAGAAATATCTCATTCACACCCCTGAGTCAATACTTTTGTAGAAGCAACTGCGGCAGCGATTACAACTGTGAGTCATTCTGGGTAAGTCTTTAAGAGCTTTCCACACCTAGATTGTGCAACATTTGTCCATTAATCTTTTCAAAAATTATTTAAGCTCTGTCAAATTGGTTGTTGATCATTGCTAGACAACCATTTTCAGGACTTGCCATAGATTTTTAAGTAGATTTAAGTCAAGACTGTAACTCGGCCACTCAGGAACATTCACAAACATTCACACTGTCTTCTTGGTAAGCAACTCCAGTGTAGATTTGGCCTTGTGTTTTTGGTTATTGTTCTGCTGAAAGGTGAATTAATCTCCCAGTGTCTGGTGGAAAGCAACTATTTTTTCCTCTAGGATTTTGCCTGTGCTTAGCTCTGTTTCATTTTTTATCCTGAAAAAATACCCAGTCCTTAATGATTACAAGCGTACCCATAACATGATGCAGCCACCACTATGCTTGAAAATATAGAGAGAGCTACTCAGTAATGTGTAGTATTGGATTTTCCCCAAACATAACACTTTGTATGCAGGACAAAAAGTTAATTGCTTTGCCACATTTTTTGCAGTATTCTTTTCACCCTGTCAATTAGGTTAGTATTGTGGAGTAACTACAAAATGTCCTTCCTCAGTTTTTTCCTATCACAGCCATTAAACTCTGTAATTGTTTTAAAGTCACCATTGTCCTCATGGCGAAATCCCTGAGCAGTTTCCTTCCTCTCTGGCACCCGAGTTAGAATGGACGCCTGTATGTTTGTAGTGACTGGGTGTATTGATACACCATCCAAAGTGTAATTACTAACTTCACCATGCTCTAAGGGATATTCAATGTCTGCCTTTTTTTTACCCATCTACCCATAGGTGCCCTTCTTTGCGAGGCATTGGAAAACCTCCCTGGTCTTTGTGGTTGAATTTGTGTTTGAAATTCACTGCTCAACTGAGGGTCCTTACAGATAATTGTATGTGTGGGGTACAGAGATGAAGTACTAATTCAAAAATCATGTTAAACATAATTATCACATTATGGGGTATTGTGTGTAGGCCAGTGACACAAAATCTCAATTTAATCCATTTTAAATTCAGACTGTAACACAACAAAATGTGGAAAAAGTGAAGGGGTGTGAATACTTTCTGAAGGCACTGTATGTCTCCGTCTCTCTTGTTGCCATCTCCTCCCTCTCTCTCCGCTCCCTCTGTCTCTCTCTTGCTCTCTCTTTCTCTCTACCAATCTCTTTTCTCTGTATCTGTTTCCTGCTCCCCCTTCCTCTCCTCTCCCGCCCTTGCTGCAGTGCAGATATCAGTAAACCCTGGAAATCCTCCTCATCACCCAGAGCAAATACCATCTGTGATGGGTTACATACTCTATGTTGTTATCTAGGACAGCCTAAGACACTCTCGTGGAGGGAAAATACAACATACAGTTTAGTTCTGTGGGATGTTGCTGGACCACTGTGCTGTATTGTCATTTAAATCAAATAGGTTCATGTAGGGTTAATTATCCTGGGCAGCTTAATGAGCAAAGAGCCTAAGGGTAAATCTCAGGTTTAGAGGGAGTATCGACCGGACAAGAGTGGTCCAGGTGGAAGCATTAGCACCTCTCTTATCACTAACCACAAGGACTACCACAGGCATGCTTTAGACTTGTTAGTGAAAACAGATATCAAACTTCCACAACCAAACTTGAAGAACCCAAAACATAGCAACAATGCTTTAGCCATCGATACAGTGATGAAAATGATTAGGGAAAGGCGAATGACATACAAAGATGACCTCTGATGACCTCAAAGTTATTACATGCAGTGACATGCCTATGACAAGATCGAAAAGTAATGAGGGAACCAGTAGCTATGTGTAAGCAGATTGCTAACATAATTTGAGTAGGACAATAAACACTACTGTAGTACCATTAGGAGAAGGGATTCTGTGAGTGGACATAGCAGCTTTGTTCCCCCTGTCTAGCATTAACATATTAATAATTAAAGTGAACAATAACGGGAAGCAGCCTTGGGAAGAAACTGGGGAGCAGTTTGACCAGCGCACACAAAGAACAAGCAGCTGCAGGAGGACAAAGAGGGCATTTAATCCCACAACAGACATAGAAAAAACCTCTTTAGTGAAGTTAAATGAACATGTACACAAAACGTTAGAGCACCAAGAATGGTGGGCATCTAAAGGCTTGTTTATATCACCATTGCTTTGGCAACAGAGGAGCTACAGTGCTGTTGCTGGAGTTCATTTCAAGATGAGAAAAAAAGGAAATGCATGGAGGGAAAGGGTGAGAGGAAGAGAGAGAAAGGGAAAGAGAGTAGAGATAGGGAGAAAGAGGGAGGTCGTATGTCAAACTTTGCTAAAATAAAGGGCGAAAACTGTAAGAAAAAAATGTAAGGCATTCCTAGACATTCTCAGCACTTAGTGCACCTTTCATACACAGACCAAATTCCCCCTAATTTACCATGTCTGCATTTTTATACCATCTTTTTCATATGTCTGAAGGGGTAGGTGGTAAAAAACATGGAAAACTAAAAGCCACCTAAAGACTTAGTCATGATTCCTGTATTTTCACAGAGCTGTAACCAAAATACAGGTATCGGATCTGTGTGAATGGGTATCTTCTTTTCTGAAGGTAAATTCATTAAAACTTCCATTGTTTAACACCTCCCTAATTTTAACTGCAAACAGCCCCCATGATTTAATAACACCCCCCACTCCTCACCCCTCCCAATTTGCCAGTTACCCACTGATATGTATACTGAACAAAAATATAAACGCAACATGCAACAATTTCAACGATTTTACTGGGTTACAGTTCATTTAAGGAAATGAGTCAATTTAAATACATTCATTAGGCCCTAATCTATGTATTTCACATGACTGTGCAGGGGAACAGCCATGGGTGGGCCTGGCTCCCAAGTGGGTGGGCCTATGCCCTCCTAGCCAATCAGAATGAGTTTCAGAAGGGCTTTATTACAGACAGAAATACTCCTCATTTTCATCAGCTGTCCGGGTGGCTGGTCTCAGATGATCCCGCAGGTGAAGAAGCCAGATGTGGAGGTCCTGGGCTGGCATGGTTACACGTGGTCTGTGGTTGTGAGGCCGGTTGGACGTACTGCCAAATTCTATAAAACAACGTTGGAGGCGGCTTATGGTAGAGAAATGAACATTAAATTATCTGGCAACAGCTCTGGTGGACATTCCTGCAGTGAGCATGCCAAATGCGCGCTCCCTCAAAATTGAAACATCTGTAGCATTGTGTTGTGTGACAAAACTGCACATTTAAGAGTGGCCTTTTATTTTCCCCAGCACAAGGTGCACCTGTGCAATGATCATGCTGTTTAATCAGCTTATTGATATGCCACATCTATCAGGTGGATGGATTATCTTGGCAAAGGAGAAATGCTCACTAACAGGGATGTAACAAATTTGTGCACAACATTTGAGAGAAATAAGCTTTTTGTGCGTATGGAACATTTCTGGGACCTTTTATTTCAGCTCATGAAACATGGAACCAACACTTTACATGTTGCATTTATATTTTTGTTCAGTATGTAAAAGGGGTATACCTGCAAATAACTGTTAAATAAGGGGCTGTTTGAAATGGAGTCATTTAAACGTTGCCTTATATTTTTTACAGGTGACATACCACATCTTCTGTCTGAAATGGGTATCGAGTCAGACGACAGACATGTTAACCTTGACTGTGTTTACTCTGGATAGGGCCTTCAAAGAAGACTAGGAAGGGGGAAAGCGAACAGATTTACTCCGTCGCCATAGCGACAGGGCACTTTTGGCAGGGAACTTTCTAGGCTCATTACCGGATGAGTAAAAGGTTCTACCTCACTGCCTCGCTCTCTGTATTCTCCCCCCTTCCATCCACCACACAGGACAAAATGCCATAGAGAGAGAGGGAGGCAGACAGAGGGAGGAAGGCGAGAGATAGGGAGAGAGAGAGAGAATAACTGGAGGCAATGTTTCTTAATGTCACCCACCGACAGTGTTTCACAAGGGCAACCAGCCAACCACCATACTAATGGCTAATTTTAAAAGGAGAAGATAGAAGGGAGAGGAGGGAGGGAAATTGGACTTGTGTATTCCTTGCTGAAGTATCAGATCCAAAGTTTGTAGTAGGTCGCTACACTGACTTGTTGACTCTTGGCTATCAGATTGACAACCAAGGTAAGAGAGTTAAAGTGATACGACAGAGGTTTTGTATACTTTTAAGCCAGTAGTTTTTAAAGTAGCGCTCTAGAGTCAAAAAGGGTCCCTAAAACTTGTGCACAATTGTGCAGTGGTGGAAAAAGTACCCAATTGTCATACTTGAGTAAAAGTAAAAATACCTTCATAGAAAATTGCTCAAGTAAAATCCTACTTAAGAAAAAGTCTAAAAGTATTTGGTTTTAAATATACTTAAGTATCAAAAGTAAATGTAATTGCTCAAATATACTTATTCAAAATTCCTTATATTAAGCAAACCAGACAGCAACATTTTAGCCAGGGGCACACTCCAACACTCAGACATAATTTACAAACAAAGCATGTGTGTTTAGTGAGTCCGCCAGATAAGAGGCAGTAGGGATGACCAGGGATGTTCTCTTGATAAGTGCGTGAAATGGACAATTTTCCTGTCATGCTAAGCATTCAAAATGTAACGAGTACTTTTGGGTATCAGGGAAAATGTATGGAGTAAAAAGTACATTATGTAGTGAAGTCAAAGTCAAAGTCAAAAATAGAAATAATAAAGTAAAGTACAGATACTTAAGCACTTTACCCCACTGCAATTGTTTACAAGGTCACATATGTGCATTACGTCATTGTTCTCGAGCCCTGCAGGGTATGCACAAAGAGAGTAAAAAACACTGTGCTGTGCATAGCATGTGCATGTCCTTGGCCCACCCCACAAACCTGATTGGACAATACTGGGCCGACCTGATTGCGCCTCCCAATTTAACCATGCACCCTCATTGGACATGATTCTACCTGCCAATGAACATTGAGGGGATTTGGTTAATCTCGCCAGAACACCTATGTAGTCATGTTTTGCATCGGTGAAAGTTGATTACATTAATTTTGGAACAGGGCTTCCTCCCGGGCGTGAGCCAGGTGCAACATTCAAAGCCCACGGTGAAGTTGGCACAAAGCAAAGTGACGTAGGAGCACGTGGAGTAGGATTCTGTGTTTTCACATGCGAAAGTGATTGCTTTTTAGCTTTATCTGCCTTCCCAATGAAAATGAGTTAGAAAATTCAAACATTGATTTTATGGAAAACACATTTATGTTTCTGGATGATGCACCATGCTGCCTTGTTGACCAAATGACCAAGCGGCACAGATTACTGTTTGATTTGAGAAGAGTGCTCCTCCCTCCCCGCTTTCGCCCGATGAC
Organism: Coregonus lavaretus; assembly: GCF_964263955.1. NCBI lineage: Eukaryota > Metazoa > Chordata > Actinopteri > Salmoniformes > Salmonidae > Coregonus > Coregonus lavaretus. Next base: position 17,301,917 of record NC_140007.1, read on the forward strand.
GTAACTTGTGCATTTATTCAAATAATGTTATTTTATTTTTTTGGGGGGGGGGTTGTTATTAATTCAAAGAATGTTTAAGGGCTACTCTCATTTTTTATTAGGCTAGATGCCACAACCATCAGATAATTTCTGACCACGAACAAAAAAAAAAATCCTCAAAATAATTTAATCATTGGAACACCTGTTGTGAGTTAATCAAGAAAAAAGCGCAAAAGACACTATGTAAATATTAATTTGGATGGTTGACATTACAGTTAGTTAGGCTGCACAGTTCTTATCTACAGTGCATTTGGAAAATATTCAGACCCCTTGACTTTTTCCACATTTTGTTACGTTACAGCCTTATTCTAAAATTGATGAAATAGTTTTTCCCCTCATCAATCTACACACAATAATAAAAAAGGAAATATTACATTTACATAAGTATTCAGACCTTTTACTCAGTACTTTGTTGAAGCACCTTTGGCAGCGATTACAGCCTTGAGTCTTCTCGGGTATGACGCTACAAGCTTGGCACACTTGTATTTGGATAGTTTCTCCCATTCTTCTCTGCAGATCCTCTCAAGCTCTGTCAGGTTGGATGGGGAGTGTCACTGCACAGCTATTTTCATGTCTCTCCAGAGATGTTAAATCGGGTTCAAGTCCGGGCTCTGGCTGGGCCACTTAAGGACATACAGAGACTTGTCCCGAAGCCACTCCTGCGTTGTCTTGGCTGTATGCTTAGGGTCGTTGTCCTGTTGAAAGGTGAACCTTGCCCAAGTCTGAGGTCCTGAGTGCTCTAGAGAAGGTTTCCATCAAGGATCTCTCTGTACTTTGCTCCGTTCAGCTTTTCCTCGATCCTGACTAGTCTCCCAGTCCCTGCCGCTGAAAAACATCCCCACAGCATGATGCTGCCACCACCATGCTTCACCGTAGGGATGGTGCCAGGTTTCCTCCAGACAAGACGCTTGGCATTCAGGTCAAAGAGTTCAATCTTGGTTTCATCAGACCAGAGAATCTTGTTTCTCATGGTCTGAGAGTCCTTTAGGTGCCTTTTGGCAAACTCTAAGCGGGCTGTCATGTGCCTTTTATTGAGGAGTGGCTTCCGTCTGGCCACTCCTCATGGTTGTCCTTCTGGGAGGTTCTCCAATATCCACAGAGGAACTCTGGATCTCTGTCAGAGTGACCATCGGGTTCTTGGTCAGCTCCCTGACCAAGGCCCTTCTCCCCCGATTGCTCAGATTGGCCGGGCGGCCAGCTCTAGGAAGAGTCTTGGTGGTTCCAAACTTCTTCCTTTTAAGAATGATGGAGGCCACTGTGTTCTTGGGGACCTTCAATGCTGCAGACATTTTTGGTACCCTTCCCCAGATCTGTGCCTCGACACAATCCTGTCTCGGAGCTCTACAGCCAATTCCTTCGACCTCTACAGCCAATTCCTTCGACCTGATGTAGCTGAACAATGATGCAGCTACATCAGTTTCTACTTGTACTACTTCGTCCTTTTCCAGATATGAAAGGAGACATCCCTCAGTTAAACAAAATGGTTGTCATATGCTGTGCCTTGGTCAATCTGAATGATTCTGTTGTGCCATTTGAGTAGAGAGCACCATCACCTTGTCGAAGGGTGTAGGAATAACTGCTGATTAAACAGAAACACAGTTTCACATTTATTTATGTACACATGTATGACTATATAAAATGTAATTTGGAACAACATGCAAAATACTTGTTTATGATATTGTAAACATACTGTACTTTAATAATAAGCTATATTGTTATATGGGTGAAATGAAAAGTATTTTGTGTGCATCTCTGCTTTGCCTTGCCTCATTGAATAAAAATGTATTTCTTATAGCCTAACTATTCTTTCTTTCTTTTACAATTTAAACACATTTAGCGTAGACAATGTAATTGTTGTGGTAGTCTTAGGCAAACCATCTTCATTATCACAGTGGCACAGTGGCACCTCAAAGTGCCACTCAGACCTTCTGGGAGAAAAGTATCTGGCATTGAACTTGGTAGTAGTAGTTGTATGTTTTAAGATAAGGATCCCATCATCTCCTGCTTCCAGACATTTCACTACCTAGATTACAAGGGTTGGATTTGCACTAAATAATTTCATGTCAGCACAAGGCATGTACAACATCTGGTGTAATGATTAGCCTAATATACAGTGACTTCAGAAGGTGTTCATACCCCTTGACCAATTACACATTTTTTGTATAAATCCATTTTTTTCTCACCCATCTACATACAGAAGCCCATAATGAAAAAGTGAAAACATGTTTTTAGAAATTGCGGCACATTTATTGAAAATGAAATACAGAAATATCTCATTTACAGAAATATTCACACCCCTGAGTCAATACATGTTAGAATCACCTTTGGCAACGATTACAGCCGTGGGTTTTTCTGAGTAAGTCTCTTTTTTTTTATGTTCAAGCTCTGTCAAGTTGGTTGTTCATAATTGCTAGACAGCCATTTTCAAGTCTTGCCATAGATTTTCAAGCCTATTTAAGTCAAAACTGAAACTATGCCACTCAGGAACATTCAATGTAATCCTGGTAAGCAACTCCAGTGTGTATTTAGGTTACTGTCCTGCTGAAAGGTGAATTGGTCTCTCAGTGTCTTTTCATTGTTTCATTTAGATTAGTATAGTGGAGTAACTATGTTGTTGATCCATCCTCAGTTTTCTCCTATCACAGCCATTAAACTCTGTAACTGTTTTAAAGTCACCATTGGCCTCATGGTGAAATGCCTGAACGGTTTCCTTCCTCTCCTGCAACTGAGTTAGGAAGGACACCTGTATATTTATAGTGACTGGGTGAATTTGTGTAATTAATAACTTCACCATGCTCTAAGGGATATTCAATGTCTGCTTTTTTTTACCCATCTACCAATAGGTGCCCTCCTTTGCGAGGCATTGGAAAACCTCTCTGGTCTTTGTGGTTGAATCTGTGTTTGAGATTCACTGCTTGACTGAGGTACCTTACAGATAAGTGTATGTGTGGGGTACAGAGATGAGGTAGTCATTCATAAATAAATAAAAAATAGCTTGAGAACATGTAAACAATGTGTGAGTTAATTAAGCTATTCTCAGCTTCAGATGCACAATGCCAAGTGGTGCCTTGAAAATGCCCATAAGGCTAATGCCATCATACTGTATGCCTATGGCTGCAAGCCATTATCATCAGCTGCAAAATGTGTTCACATGGCTGATATCCTGAGAGAGAGTGACAATCAAATAAAACTAATTGGAGAGCTTACAGCTGAACAAAAAGGTCATGTTCATTTGAGAATACAACACAGAAACTGAACATTTTTAGACAGATTCCCTTCCCCTCTTTATTGCAGAAATGATTGATCTGTGATTAATCAACATTGACACTAGTTCATCTTGAATAATAGTTAAGTTAACAATTAAAACAAGTTTAAACACTTCCCTTCAAAGAATCAACACTTTATTTCATATAATTTCAAAGTGTACAAGTAAGTTAACTCATATGTAAAGTTCATACATCTTACTAAAGCTTAATTTCAGGTGAACAAAAAAAAAGTCCATACCAGAGGTGGCCAATCTCGCTCTACTGATCCCTGGTCTACTTGGTGAGCAGACTTCTATTCCAGCCCAGCAATAGCACACTTGATTATCAACTAATTAGGTTTGATAAGTTTAATCAGGTGTTAGTGCTGGGCTGGAACAGAAGCCTGTACACCCAGCAGGTTGGCCTGTTCCAGTTGTAATAGGTTTATACATTGTGTATGACTTTTAAACTGTATTTCTGTTTACAACATTTGCTAACTTAGGTACACATATAACTCATGGTATACAATGATGTACCCTTATTCTTCCGGGACATTCATTGGGACCTCTTCATCTGCAGACAGGGTTTCACTGCTCTCTGTATCTGAGCACAGAAAACATCACAAAGAAACTGGCTTCATCATACTGAAATTATACAGCACTCAATATTATGTTGCTATATCTCTCTGTCCTCATAGTTCTCCTCGCTAGAGAGTGGAACTGGAGAATGTTTTAGTAATGTCCTCCCACAAAATGTACCTGCCCTCTCCCTTCTCTGAAAGCTGGAGCTGCTAATCCTTTCACCCTCTTCCATGGCTGTTAGCTAGCTAGCTACCTAGCTACAAATGCATTTTGAATTTGTGTTTTTTTAATTTATAATGATACATGCATCAAGATAGCTAGCTAGCTAGCTAATATGAAGTTAGCTAGCTTGTGATATTTAATTCACTTCGTTTGCTAGCATTAAGTCAAAACCTCAGTTGCGTTAACGTTTTCTCAATTGTTCTAAATATGTTTACTTACTTGAATAGGTTCTCCCACTGCCTCTGTTTTCTGGGTCTTTAGAAAAACAAAATAATCGGCAATCTTTCGGTGGTAGCAAAACGCAGCCAGCCATGTGGACGATTGGAGGACACACAGGGCAACAAAGTTCCAGCAGGCCGACTCTGATCTTCCAATATGGCGACTGGTATGGTTTCTAGGTGATTTGTGACGGAACTGCAACCCCTCTATAGTTTGTATAACATGTATTCTTGCTGTCCTTTAGCTGGTTGTTGCATAGGCTTGTGACTGCTTGTGTCTATTGTTGCTGTTTCCGTGCATAGTGCACGCCTCTTAATGAATGAACGCGCGTGGCTACATGCACTAAATCTTTTAAGTATTGAATGTAAGGATTACGTGGCTTTATATGGTAGGATATGCCTACAGATGGTTTATAATGCATGTCCGAACCATACATTGACACGTCAAGTCCAAAACGGGAGGTTTAAAAAATAACGAGGTAGTTTTCTGTCCTATGCAGCAATGCTTTAAGGGTACCTTCATCAACCAATATAATAATAATAATAATAATAATTAGTCATTTAGCAGACGCTCTTATCCAGAGCGACTTACAGAATATGCTTTAAGGCAACCGTTTCAGACGTATGCTGCATCTTGATAGTCCAAAGTGGCCTCTTGTTCTCATCTCATCTGTCATAAAATGCACTAATCTGAAATAAACCCAACCCAATGAAAACTGTTACTTAGATTCTTTATATCTCGTAAATCGATACTGACATTATGACCAAAATCATCCTATCTACACTTTGTAGTTAATTTTTACACTAGAATCCGTGTTTGGCAATACGGATACCTTTTCACATTCAAGGAGGCTGCTGGCTAAGGACGCCGCTTGGCCAGGGACATATGCAGCATTTACTTTTTTGCTAATTTACTTTTAATGCTGTTTGATCTGGCTTTGAAATCTAAAGTTTTTCGTTCAGCTTTTTGCTTCCAACGTTTTTATGTGCTCCACCACGCACTTGTCTGGTAATGTTGAACACCTCCTCACATATTCAGCCTCCCATCAAAAGCTTCTCCCTAGCAGGTGTGACACCTACTCCCGTTGCCTGCTGAACTGTTGCTTGAATCCCACTCAGCGATCTGCTCCCTGTCCCCCCTTCTGGTACAGGTACCCCTGCCACACTCCTCCTTCTCTCCCAAGCTTTCGCTCGCATCCAGCACACTCGCACATACATACATGCACACACTTCAGACTTAGGACTGATCTGAATTTTATGCAGGCTAATTAACTTCTGAATCTTATTATGTGAGCTTTACTCAGAAATGCTTTAATTAACTAGCATAGGCCTACAATTTATTTATTCTATCTCAGACTTTTATAGTCTACTGGACTCAGAGCTACTCTCTCACGTTATTTTGCTGAGGCGAGTGACTCTTTGAACTTACAATGGCTAGCTCCAAGCTTTTTTATTGTGGTATTTGCTCCATGACTCCTGCCCGCTTTGTTGACTATGAACTTGCTTGTTTACACGACTGTGGGGCGGACAATGTTTGTTTCCCCACTCGCGACTCTGACTCTCTATCGTTTACACAGACTCTTGGCCCCATGGAAATCTAATTAGCATAATCAAAAATTCCCATTAAAATCTGTCCGTTTAAGCTAGAGATATCTGTTTTTGCATTGGATGCGCCACAATCCACCATATTCACTGATGTCGCACTTCCGCATCTGCGTTGAAAGGTGACAGAGCTAGAGCGTTGTTTGCCAGATCATGAGACATCCCGAAAATCGGTCTTCTCACAAAATCGTCTGTAGCGTCCGAACAGTTTGGCCTACAAACTATTATAACCCCTCTGTGGAAAGGTGAGACTCTCTAGGATGCTCACAGAAGGATCCCCCGGTACCAGTTGAGAAAATGAATGGAAGTATATATGGAGACTGTTAATTGCCAAAAGAAAATCATATATAAACCTCCACAATAAACAATCACCCACACAGACAAGGAAGCAGAGGGAACACTTATACCATGACTAATGAAGGAATAAGGACCAGGTGTGTGTGATTGAAGACAAGACAAATGGAGTGATGATAAATGGATCGGCAGTAGCTAGTAAGCCGGTGACGCCGAACGCCGAAACCTGCCCAAACAAGGAGGGGAGGCAACCTCAGCGGAAGTCGTGACACCCTCCTTCTCACAGCTGCCGATGTCCCTTAAGGTTGATGTCTCTGACATGGCTGGCGCTCTCTGACGTGGCTGGCGCCGACGAAGATGGCGGCCTCGCGACTAGCTCTTAGGAAACTTTGCGGTATTTTGTTTTTTTATGTATTATTTTTTACATTATTAGCTCAGAAAGTGTTTGGTATCATTACATACAGCCGGGAAAAACTATTGATATCAGAGCGGCGGTAACTCACCAGCATTACGACCAGGAATACGACTTTCCCGAAGCAGATGAATTGAACTGATTCCAGCGGTTGACCCAAAACATCGCAGGCGGAGGAGAGGCACGACCGTACTATCTCCCAAGATAATTCTATTCGGTTATAGTCACGGCCGTGTGTATCCCCCCTCAAGCCGATACCACGACAGCCCTCAAAGAACTTCACTGGACTTTATGCAAACTGGAAACCACATATCCTGAGGCTGCATTTACTGTAGCAGGGGATTTTAACAAAGCGAATTTGAGAACGAGCCTGCTGAAGTTCTATCAACATATTGACTGTTGTACACGCGCTGCTAAAATCCTCGACCATTGCTATTCGAACTTCCGGGATGTTTATAAGGCCCTCCCCCGCCCTCCTTTCGGCAAATCTGACCACGACTCCATTTTGCTCCTCCCTTCCTATAGGCAGAAACTCAAACAGGAAGTACCCGTGCTATGGACTATTCAACGCTGATCTGACCAATCGTAATCCACGCTTCAAGATTGTTTTGATCACGCGGACTGGGATATGTTCCGGGTAGCTTGCGAAAATAATTTAGAAGAATACACTGAAACGGTGACTGAGTTTATCAGGAAATGTATACAGTGGGGAGAACAAGTATTTGATACACTGCCGATTTTGCATGTTTTCCTACTTACAAAGCATGTAGAAGTCTGTAATTTTTATCATAGGTACACTTCAACTGTGAGAGACGGAATCTAAAACAAAAATCCAGAAAATCCCATTGTATGATTTTTAAGTAATTCATTTGCATTTTATTGCATGACATAAGTATTTGATCACCTACCAAACAGTAAGAATTCCGGCTCTCACAGACCTGTTAGTTTTTCTTTAAGAAGTCCTCCTGTTCTCCACTCATTACCTGTATTAACTGCTCCTGTTTGAACATTACCTGTATAAAAGACACCTGTCCACACACTCAATCAAACAGACTCCAACCTCTCCACAATGGCCAAGACCAGAGAGCTGTGTAAGGACATCAGGGATAAAATTGTAGACCTGTACAAGGCTGGGATGGGCTACAGGACAATAGGCAAGCAGCTTGGTGAGACGGCAACAACTGTTGGCGCAATTATTAGTAAATGGAAGAAGTTCAAGATGATGGTCAATCACCCTCGGTTTGGGGCTCCATGCAAGATCTCACCTCGTGGGGCATCAATGATCATGAGGAAGGTGAGGGATCAGCCCAGAACTACACGGCAGAACCTGGTCAATGACCTGAAGAGAGCTGGGACCACAGTCTCAAAGAAAACCATTAGTAACACACTACGCCGTCATGGATTAAAATCCTGCAGCGCACGCAAGGTCCCCCAGCTCAAGCCAGCGCATGTCCAGGCCCGTCTGAAGTTTGCCAATGACCATCTGGATGATCCAGAGGAGGAATGGGAGAAGGTCATGTGGTCTGATGAGACAAAAATAGAGCTTTTTGGTCTAAACTCCACTCGCCGTGTTTGGAGGAAGAAGAAGGATGAGTACAACCCCAAGAACACCATCCCAACCGTGAAGCATGGAGGTGGAAACATCATTCTTTGGGGATGCTTTTCTGCAAAGATGACAGGACGACTGCACCGTATTGAGGGGAGGATGGATGGGGCCATGTATCGCGAGATCTTGGCCAACAACCTCCTTCCCTCAGTAAGAGCATTGAAGATGGGTCGTGGCTGGGTCTTCCAGCATGACAACGACCCGAAACACACAGCCAGGGCAACTAAGGAGTGGCTCCGTAAGAAGCATCTCAAGGTCCTGGAGTGGCCTAGCCAGTCTCCAGACCTGAACCCAATAGAAAATCTTTGGAGGGAGCTGAAAGTCCGTATTGCCCAGCGACAGCCCCGAAACCTGAAGGATCTGGAGAAGGTCTGTATGGAGGAGTGGGCCAAAATCCCTGCTGCAGTGTGTGCAAACCTGGTCAAGACCTACAGGAAACGTATAATCTCTGTAATTGCAAACAAAGGTTTCTGTACCAAATATTAAGTTCTGCTTTTCTGATGTATCAAATACTCATGTCATGCAATAAAATGCATATGAATTACTTAAAAATCATACAATGTGATTTTCTGGATTTTTGTTTTAGATTCTGTCTCTCACAGTTGAAGTGTACCTATGATAAAAATGACAGACCTCTACATGCTTTGTAAGTAGGAAAACCTGCAAAATCGGCAGTGTATCAAATACTTGTTCTCCCCACTGTAGGTGATGTTGTGCCCACTCTCACTATTAAAACTTACCCTAACCAGAAACCGTGGATAGATGGCAGCATTTGCGCAAAACTGAAAGCGCGAACCACCGCATTTAACCATGGCAAAGTGACTGGAAATATGGCAGAATACAGAAAGTGTAGCTCCTCACTCCGCAAGGCAATTAAACTGGCAAAACATCCTTATAGAGAAAAAGTGGAGTCGCAATTCAACGGCTCAGACACGAGACATATGTGGCAGGGTCTACAGACAATCACGGACTACAAAAAGAAAACCAGCCACGTCGCCGACACCAATGTTTCGCTTCCAAACAAGCTAATCATTGTCTTCGCCCACTTTGAGGATAACACAGTGCCACTGACGAGGCCCACTACCAAGGACTGTGGCCTCTCCTTCAAAGTGGCAGACGTGAGTAAGACATTTAAGCATGTTAACCCCTGCAAGGCTGCCGGCCCAGACGGCATCCCTAGCCGCGTCCTCAGAGCCTGTGCAGACCAGCTGGCTGGTGTGTTTACGGACATATTCAATGTCTCCCTTTCCCAGTCTGCTGTTCCCACATGCTCCAAGATTGCCACCATTGTTCCTGTACCCAAGAAAGCGAAGGTAACTGAACTAAATGACTATCGCCCCGTAGCACTCACCTCTGTCATCGTGAAGTGCTATGAGAGACTAGTCAAGGATCATATCACCTCTACCTTACCTGTCACCCTAGACCCACTTCAATTTGTTTACCGCCCCAATAGATCCACAGACGATGCAATCGCCATCACACTGCACACTTCCCTATCCCATCTGGACAAGAGGAATACCTATGTAAGAATGCTGTTCATTGACTATAGCTCAGCATTCAACACCATAGTACCCTCCAAGCTCATCATTAAGCTCGAGGCCCTGGGTCTGAACCCTGCCCTGTGCAACTGGGTCCTGGATTTCCTGACGGACCACCCCCAGGTGGTGAAGGTAGGAAACAACATCTCCACTTCATCTCCACTCCACATCAACACTGGGGCCCCACAAGGCTGCGTGCTCAGCCCCCTCCTGTACTCCCTGTTCACCCATGACTGCATGGCCAAGCACACCTCCAACTCAATCATCAAGTTCGCAGATGACACAACAGTAGTAGGCTTGATTACCAACAATGATGAAACAGCCTACATGGAGGAGGTGAGGGCTCTGGGAGTGTGGTGCCAGGAAAATAACCTCTCACTCAACGTCAACAAAACAAACAAAGGAGATGATTGTGGACTTCAGGAAACAGCAGAGGGTGCACCCCCCCCCCCTATCCACAGGGACGGGACCGCAGTGGAGAAGGTGTATTCTATTCTATAATATTCTACTGTATCTTAGTCCATGCCGCTCTGTCATTGCTTGTCCATATATGTATATATCCTTAAATTCCATTCCTTACTAGATTTTTGTGTATTGGGTATATGTTGTGAAATTGTTAGATAGTACTTGTTAGATATTACTGCACTGTCGGAGCTAGAAGCTCAAGCATTTCGCTAAACCCGCAATAACATCTGCTAAACACGTGTATGTGACAAATAAGATTTGATTTGATTTGATGTGGTTGTTACTAACAAGGAGCATACGGCTGAGCTCTTTAATCACCACTTCATTAAGACAGGATTCCTATTTGACTCAGCCCTTCTAATGCGACTAGCCCCGATGCTCCTCCCTCTTTTTACTCTGCCCCGCTACACAGCTTCTTCCTGCAGGCGGTCACTGAGACTGAGGTGCTGAAGGAGCTCCTTTAGAGCCTTTCTTCTTTAAGGTTGCAGCCCCTATCATCGCTGAGCCAGTCTCTCACCATTTTAACCTGTCTCTCCTCTCTGGGGAGGTTCCCAATGCTTAGAAGGCAGCCACAGTGCGCCCTTTTTTAAAAGGGGAGATCAAGCTGATCCTAACTGTTATAGGCCAATTTCTATCTTGCCCTGTTTATCAAAAGTGTTGGAAAAACTTGTCAATAATCAACTGACTGGCTTCTTTTTTTTCTCAAATGTTTTTGTATTTGGCTTTTTTTTATGATTATACAGATAATACAGACAGAACACGTAGAAGGCAAAACACACACGGATCCCCCCCAGAGCCAGACTTAAAGCAGGCATTATATAGAAGTTGAGTAATATAATCAAATAACAAAAAAAACATAGATATAATCAAACATAAAGTAAAGAGTAAAAATAGTGACACAAATTCTAATTTGGCTTGGTTTATGGAGTTGTGAAATTAGCTGGGTCCATGTCTCCTACAAAGGATAGGAAAGGTTGCCAGATATTATACAATGTAATTGCAGATCCCCTAATGGAGAAGCACATTTTCTCTAGCTTGAGATGTTGAGTAACTTCCTTTATCCAATGGCTAAAAGTAGGAGGAAACCGATCCTTCCACTTGAATATACAAAATAAATATATAAACGCAGCATGCAACAATTTCATTGATTTTACTAAGTTACAGTTCATATGAGGAAGTGAGTCAATTGAAATAAATTCATTAGGCCCTAATATATGCATATCACGACTGGGAATACAGATATACATCTGTTAGTCACAGATACCTTAAAAAAATGGGCCTCACAATGGGCCTCAGGATCTCGTGATGGTATTTTTGTGCATTGAAATTCCCATAGATAAAATGCAATTGTGTTCGTTGTCCGTAGCTTATGCCTGCCCGTACCATAACTCCATCGCCACCATGGGGCACTCTGTTCACAACATTGACATCAGCAAACCGCTTGCCCACAGGACGCCATACACGTAGTCTGCGGTTGTGAGGCCGGTTGGATGTACTGCCAAATTCTCTAAAACGATGTTGGAGGCGGCTTATGGTCGAGAAATTAACATTAAATGATCTGGTAACAGCTCTGGTGGACATTCCTGCAGTCAGCTTGCCATTTGTACGCTCCCTCAAAACTTGAGACATCTGTGGCATTGTTTTGTGTGACAAAACTGTACATTTTAGAGTGGCCTTTAATTGTCCCTAGCACAAGGTGCACCTGTGTAATGATCAGGCTGTTTAATCAGATTCTTGATATGCCACACCTGTCAGGTGGATGGATTATCTTGGCGAAGGAAAAATGCTCACTAACAGGGATGTAAACAAATTTGTGCACAACATTTGAGAGAAAAAAGCTTTTTGTGCGAATGGAATATTTCTGGGATCTATTATTTCAGCTCATGAAACATGGGACCCAACACTTTACATGTTGCGTTTATATGTTTGTTCAGTGTAGTATAAGACGTCTAGCTAGAAGAGTAGTAAATGCTACAATTACATTTTACATTTTAGTCATTTAGCAGATGCTCTTATCCAGAAACACTTATAGTGGTGAGTGCATACATTTCAAATAAAATAAAATAAAATTGTATTTGCCACATGCGCCGAATACAACAGGTGTAGTAGACATTACAGTGAAATGCTTACGTACAAGCCCTTAACCAACAATGCATTTTTTAAAGTTATTTTTTTACAGTGTTAAGTAAAAACAATTAAATTAAATAACTAAAGAGCAGCAGTAAATAAAATAACAGTAGGGAGGCTATATACAGGGGGGTACCGGTGCAGATTCAATGTGCGGGGGCACCGGCTAGTCGAGGTAATTGAGGTAATATGTACATGTGGGTAGAGTTAAAGTGACTATGCATAAATAATAGACAGAGTAACAGCAGCGTAAAAGAGGGGGGTAGGGGTGGGGGGGCAGTGCAAATAGTCCGGGTAGCAATGTTTAGCTGTTCAGGAGTCTTATGGCTTGTGGGTAGAAGCTGTTGAGAAGCCTTTTGGACCTAGACTTTGTGCTCCGGTACCGCTTGCCGTGCGGTAGCAGAGAGAAGAGTCTATGACTAGGGTGGCTGGAGTCTTTGACAATTTTGAGGGCCTTCCTCTGACACCGCCTGGTATAGAGGTCCTGGATGGCAGGAAGCTTGGCCCCAGTGATGTACTGGGCCGTACGCACGACCCTCTGTAGTGCCTTGCGGTCGGAGGCCGAGCGGTGATGCAACCAGTCAGGATGCTCTCGATGGTGCAGCTGTATAACGTTTTGAGGATCTGAGGACCCATGCCAAATCTTTTCAGTCTCCTGAGGGGGAATAGGCTTTGTCGTGCCCTCTTCACGACTATCTTGGTGTGTTTGGACCATGATAGTTTGTTGGTGATGTGGACACCAAGGAACTTGAAGCTCTCAACTTGTTCCACTACAGCCCCATCGATGAGAATGGGGGCGTGCTCAGTCCTCTTTTTTTTCCTGTAGTCCACAATCATCTCCTTTGTCTTGATCACGTTGAGGGAGAGGTTGTTATCCTGGCACCACACGGCCAGGTCTCGGACCTCCTCCCTATAGGCTGTCTCATCGTTGTCGGTGATCAGGCCTACCACTGTTGTGTCGTCAGCAAACTTAATGATGGTGTTGGAGTCATGCCTGGCCATGCAGTCATGGGTGAACAGGGAGTACAGGAGGGGACTGAGCACGCACCCCTGAGGGGCCCCCATGTTGAGGATCAGCATGGCAGATGTGATGTTACCCACCTTTACCACCTGGTATCTGAAGAATCCCGGAACCTATTCCAGTCTGTGCTAGCAAAACAGTCCTGTAGCTTAGCATCTGCATAATTTGACCATTTTTTTATTAACCGAGTCACTGGTGCTTCCTGCTTTAGTTTTTGCTTATAAGCAGGAATCAGGAGGATAGAGTTATGGTCAGATTTGCCAAATGGAGGGCGAGCAAGAGCTTTGTATGCATCTCTGGTTGCACATTTAACATGCTGGTAGAAATTAGGTATAACGGATTTAAGTTTCCCTGCATTAAATTCCCCGGCCACTAGGAGCACTGCCTCTGGATGAGCGTTTTCCTGTTTACTTATGGCCTTATACAGCTCATTGAGTGTGATCTTAGTGCCAGCATCGGTTTGTGGTGGTAGATAGACAGCTACGAAAAATACAGATGAAAAGTATCTTGGTAAATAGTGTGGTCTACAGATTATCATGAGATACTCTACCTCAGGCGAGCAAAACCTTGAGACTTCCTTAGTATTAGATTTTGTGCACCAGCTGTTGTTTACAAATATACACAGACCGCCACCACTTGTCTTACCGGAGTCAGCCGTTCTCTCCTGCCGATGTAGTCCATGTCGTCGTTCAGCCACGACTCGGTGAATCATAAGATATTACAGTTTTTAGTGTCCCGTTAGTAGGATAACCATAATCTTAGGTCATCCAATTTGTTCTCAAATGATTGAACATTGGCTAATAGGATTGATGGAAGAAGCAGTTTACTCGCTCGCCGTCGGATCCTTACAAGGCACCCCGACCTACATCCACGATATCTCTGTCTCTTTCTCATGCGAATGACGGGCATTTGGGCCCTGTCGGGTGTCTGTAGGATATCCTTTGCGTCCATGTCGTTGAAGAAAAAATCTTCGTCCAATACAAGGTGAGTAATCGCTGTCCTGATATCCAGTCATAAGAGACGGTGGCAGAAACATTATGTACAGAATAAATGACAAATAACGTGAAAAAACACACATAATAGTACAATTGGTTAGAGGGCTGTAAAATGGCAGCCATCTTTTCCGGCGCCACTTTTATTCATACTGATCTACCGTGGGAATCGAACCCACAACCCAGGCGTTGCAAGTGCCATGCTCTACCAGCATGTTGCCCATATAACTGTTTAGAGGGGCTTCCTGTGGTGCCACTACGAATAATGAAATAAAGGCAGAAGGTTTTATAGGTCTCTCCAGTATCTTAGAAAATGTCTCAAAAATGGATATCCAGAAATCTGTCAATTTCGGGCATGTCCAAAACGTGCAATAAAGTAGCAGGAGCCTGCTTACATCGGTCACAAGTGGGATCTATTTCTGGTCTAATCTTGGATAATTTTGCCTTGGACCAATGCAGCAGATGGACTATTTTAAATTGAATTACAGCACGTCTTAGACATATAGATGAAGAATGTATTCTCTGAAGCATACTCTGCCTAGCTTTCTTGATGTCTATAGTATTCTCTCTGGAATGCAATCTGGTTTCCGCTCAGGTTACCTGGCACCATCCCTACGGTGAAGCATGGTGGTGGCAGTATCATGCTGTGGGGATTTTTGTAGATTATACAGTCTTATACTCAGCTGGTATCTCCCCGGATTTTGTGTTAAACACTCTACAACAAATGTTTCTTAGTGTCCAACAAACTTTCTCACCACTGGTGTGATTACTACCTCTGAGGGTTTAGCGCTTGAGGTAGTCACCTCATACAAGTACTTGGGAGTATGGCTTGACGGTACACTGTCCTTCTCTCAGCACATATCTAAACTGCAGGCTAACATTAAATCTAGACGTGGTTTCCTCTATAGTAATCGCTCCTCTTTCACCCCAGCAGCCAAACTAACCCTGATTCAAATGACCATCCTACCCATGCTAGATTACAGAGACGTAATTTATAGATCGGCAGGTAAGGGTGCTCTCGAGCGGCTAGATGTTCTTTACCATTCGGTCATCAGATTTGCCACCAATGTTCCTTACAGGACACATCACTGCACTCTTACACTCCTTTGTAAACTGGCAATCTCTGTACACCCTGAGCAAGACCCACTGGTTGATGCTTATTTGTAAAATCCTCTCAGGCCTCACTCCCCCCTATCTGAGATACCTACTGCAACCCTCATCCTCCACATACAACACCCGTTCTGCCAGTCACATTCTGTTAAAGGTCCCCAAAGCACACACATCCCTGGGTTGCTCCTCTTTTCAGTTCGCTGCAGCTAGCGAGTTGAACGAGCTGCAAAAAAAAAACACTCAAACTGGAAATTTTTATCTCCATCTCCACATTCAAAGACTCAATCATGGACACTCACTGACACTTCTGGCTACTTCATGTGATGTATGGTTGTCTCTACCTTTTTGCCCTTTGTACCATTTTTTCTGCTGCTATCATGTTGTGCTGCTGTCATGTTGTATTGCTACCATGTTGTTGTCATGTTGTGTTGCTATCATGCTGCATTGTCATGTGTTGCTGCCATGTTGTGTTGTTGTCATAGGTAGGGCTGTGGCGGTCATGAAATTGGTGATTGTCAATCAAATTGCTGCCGGTCTCATGGTAATTGACAGTTTTTTAACATAAACACATTTAGCATCTCCTGGCTTCCACGCATTCCCTACAAGCCACTGATGCAGAACTTTGGAACATCTACATTTAAAAAAGTCTAATAAATCCATGTAATATAGCCTACACCACCACAATAAATCCATTATTTATTTTAGACAGTTCTAAAGAAACATGATATGAAGAAAATGTAGTCTATTTCAGAAGAACATAATAGCATACTCTGAGTTGTCCTTATGTTAGGCCCTGATCTGGCTTTGCCATATGGCTGTGGGCTACACTAGTTCATTTAGCAGACAAGATTTGCTTAGAATTCCGTTGCATTATTTTATATTATTTTATAGTATGAAGAAGTACTGAGTAAAGGGTCTGAATACTTATGCAAATGTGATTTTTCTGTTTTTTATTTGTAATAAATGTGCTATAATTTCTAAAAACCTGTTTTTGCTTTGTCATTATGGGGTATTGTGTATAGATTGATGAAGGGAAAAAAACAATTTAATCAATTTTAGAATAAGAGTGTAACCTAACAAAATGTGGAAAAAATCAAGGGTTCTGAATACTTTCCGAAGGCAATGTGTGAAATTTGTTTTGATTTAGAATTGTCCATTATCATGCACCTGTCTCGAAACAGGGGCAGCGGAAAAAAATACATGTCATCTATGCCTTAAATAGCGAATAGACGCTTTTCCCATGGTTAATTTTCATGCCAGCCAGGTAGGCTATACTCTTGTTGTAAAGAGAAGAAATGTGCTTAATATTAGGAAAGTTGAGAAATAAATATAGTAGGCCTAGCCTATAGAAAGCTGATGGGATCCTCCTCATTTTAATAGAGGCCATCACTCTGTTTTCTCATGCAATTGCATAGAATATAGAAATGTTGCGTAACGTGAGCTCATGGGCTCTCATGAAGTGTTTGATTAGTCTCTCTTTATTTAGTGTTGTGGTGGCTCTCTTGTCCTGATGTGTGTTTTGTCCTACATTTAACATTTTTATCCCAGCCCCCGCCCACAGGAGGCCTTTTGCCTCTAGGTAGGCTATCATTGTAAATAAGAATTTGTTCTTAATTGACTTGCCTAATAAATAAAGGTTAAATAAAACAACATTTTAAAGAGAAACAAGACAAGAAGAGGAAGCTAATTGACAGTATTGAGACGAGGAAGCTAATTTACACTATTGAGATGAGCCCCAAGAGGATAAAGGAGCGCGGTAATAAGAAGAATATGGTAAACAGCGGATGGGGTAAAGAGAGATGAGGTTAAAGGAGGTAGAATGGAGATGAGAAGGGTAAGAGGACAGATAGCTAGCTTTATGCTACTGATGTGATGCAAAGCAGCCAGTGGCATTCAGTGTGGGTAATTGAGCAGAAAATAGAGGAGTCACATGAAATAGACATTCTATCTCCCCTAATCTTAGTCTGGATAGTACATCTCTGCTTTTCCTCCCGGGAAGGCCTGCCTCCAAGACCTCCAATGCTCACCTGAATGCTCACCAGTCAGGCTTTATGCCAGGACACAGCACCGTCTCGGCTGCTTCTTCTGAACTCACTGGTTAGGAAGCAGCATTGTGCTGCCCTCTATATTGATCTAAAGCATTTGATACTGTTGATCATGCACTTCTGCTACAGAGGTTATCTGACATTGGTTTAGACCAAGTATCATGCAGTTGGTTCAAGAACTACCTGCATAATATAACTCAATAAACATCTGTTGAAGGAGCTCAGTCACATTTTCTTAAAGGTCCAATGCAGCCATTTTTTCTCTACATCAAATCACTTCTGAGTAACAGTTAAGTACCTTACTGTGATTGTTTTCAAATTAAAATGGTCAAAAAGAAACAGCTTCTTAGCAAATAGCAATTTCTCAAGTAAGAATTTTGCTAGGACTGTCTGGGAGTGGTCTGATTGAAAACTAGCTGTTATTGGCAGAGGGGTTTGGAACGCTCTTTCTTATTGGTCTATTAACTAATTTTCTGCCCAGTGATGTCACCAGGCAGGCCAAAACTCCATCCCACCAAAACAGGCTGACTTTTCTGGCGGTCTTTTCAAACAGCTCTTATGATAAAAAGGGCATTATCATCATTTTCACATTTTCACAATTTCACAGTATTATTTGTCTAGGCCTCTGCTCCTATGGTGGAGAAAGAGGTAATTTCTCCCCGACCTGCCCTCTATCCACTAATAGGCGAGCAGGTGACAAGCCAGGGAATTCCCCATCTCCAACCCAGG
The DNA here is from genome assembly GCF_964263955.1 of Coregonus lavaretus. Lineage (NCBI taxonomy): Eukaryota > Metazoa > Chordata > Actinopteri > Salmoniformes > Salmonidae > Coregonus > Coregonus lavaretus. The sequence goes on from NC_140007.1 coordinate 17,320,163, forward strand.
CAGAGGAGAGGAAAGGCAGGAAGAGGAGACCCCAATCATCCCTCCGTTCTGTATCATTGTGGCAGTGGTGTGGGACGTGGACCCGACATACGGCAGGCCCTGCGTACGGAACCCGCACTTGCACAGCGCCCGGAGAACAGCGACTATGTGCCCACGGGTGTGCGGGACCGCCTCCTTTCCTGGGCTCACACAGCGCTTGTGTCGGGTCGTCCTGGGATAGGCCGTACCATTGCCTGCCTGACTGAGAAGTACTGGTGGCCCACCTTGACTAGGGACGTCCGGGATTATGTCTCTTCCTGCTCTCTGTGCCCAGTCTAAGACACCCAGACACCTCCCTTATGGAAAGCTCCTTCCCCTGCCGGTTTCACAACGACTCTGGTCTCACCTCTCGGTGGACTTTGTCACTGACCTTCCCCCTCCCAGGGGAACACCACCGTTCTCGTCGTTGTGGACCGATTTTCCAAAGCCTGTCGCCTCCTTCCTCTGCCTGGGCTCCCGTCGGACATGCAAACCGCAGAGGCTCTTTTTACGCACGTCTTCTGGCACTACGGGATCCCGGAGGACATTGTGTCAGACCATTGTGTCCTCAGTTCACCTCACGCATATGGAAAGTGTTCATGGAACGCCTGGGGGTCACGGTCAGTTTCACCTCCAGGTACCGTCCTCAAGCTAATGGGCAGGTGGAGAGGGTCAATCAGGAAGTGGGCAGGCTCCTGAGGTGTTACTGTCAGGACCGGCTGGGGGAGTGGGTGGATTTTCTACCTTGGGCTGAGTAATGTTGCTCCTTTCCAGTGCATGTTGGGGTATCAGCCGGCCCTGGCACCTTGGCATCCGAGCCAGACCGAGGCCCCTGCGGTGGACGAGTGGTTTCGGCGCACTGAGGAGATCTGGAACGCTCCGCAGACTCGTCTCCAGCGGGCCGTGCGTCGGCACAAGGAACAGGCCGACCGCCACCGCAGTCAGGCGCCTGTTTTCTCTCCAGGCGACTGGGTCTGGCTCTCCACCCGTAACCTGCCCCTCAGCTTGCCCTGCCGGAAGCTGAGCCTGTGGCTTGTGGGGACGTTTAAAGTCCTGAGGAGGGTTAATGAGGTAACGTACCGTTTGCAACTCCCTGCTGATTACCGCATTAACATGACTTTTCATATGTCTCTCCTCAGGCCAGTGGTGCCTGGTCCCCTCGCTGAGGCTGGACCCAGTGATGCCCCGCCTCCTCCTCTGGACATCGAGGGAGGTCCGGCGTACTCGGTCCGTGAAGTCCTGCACCGCGTCATAATACATTTTAGAAAAAGGCTCAGTGTCGTTATCCTCGCAAGGGGAGGGTTTTAGAGTATTGAAAATAGGGGTGCCAAAAATGTTGACCCCTATCTTTTGTAGATTTTTTTGTATTACTTGTTAAACAAAATCTCTTTCTCTGAGCAATTGTATTAGTATAAAATAATATAATTTCCTAATTTATTTGAGAATACAATACAGCACAGTATTTGTATTATTTATTTTATACAGTCTTTTTTGCTAATCTCATCTTTTATCAGGTGCCAATAATTATGGACCTGCCTGTTCTGTTGGCTGGGAGTCTCTGGCTACCAGAAGGGCCCAACATTGGCTACTATTTGTATATAAAGCAGTTCTCCAGAAACTCCCATACTACCTTATCTTACTTCTAAATTGGCTGGTTCTAGAGGTTCTACTGGTCTCCTGTGAGTTGAGGAAGACTGCATTTTGTTACTGTGCCCTTCACTCCTGGAATGACCTTCAAGTCACTTTAAAACTTGATTCTCTGGTCTGAAAATGTCAGTTTAGGACTGATGAGGAATGTGATCAATGAGGACTGCACTTGTTTTCATTAAAGTATAATTTGTATCTATTGTTCCCTTTTGAATGTAACGTAATTTATGTGTAATGTTGTAATTGTAATTTTGTATTATTGTATTGGAATTATCATTCTTGAATTGCTGTTCTCAGGGCACCATTGGAAATGAGACCCTGGCCTCAATGGGTTCCCCTGGATAAAATAAACCTCACCCTCTTGCCACCCTATTACCCTACCAAACCTACCCATACCCCCACCACGTTAATCCTTTCTGCCTTTATCAGCATTGTTAAGCCCCTAATAAAACTTGAAACTATTTGAAACCTTGTCATTAGCTATCAAGCTATTAAGATAGCTAGTATCATCTTCCTACTACTCTATCTGGAGCTGTGGCAGCTCCATTTAGCGTATCCATCCTCATGAGGCCTACATTCCTTCCCGCCTGCCCAGCGGTACTTTGGACTCCACGCTCCGCTCTGATCTATTTCTGTTACTCTGGTGCCTCTCCTCTCATCAGCTCTTCTCATCTCCGCCCGACTCGGTGACCTCCACAGAATCTTAATTAGAAAAAAATCTCTCTCTCTCTCTCGCTCTCTCGCTCGCTCTCTCTTGCTCTCTCTCTCTCGCTCTCTCAGAGGTTAGTGTAGCATAGCATTAGCGTTAGCGGCTAGGGAAGAAAAAAAGTGTCACCGTGATTGAGAGCTCTCCAACGGCAGCCGCGTCTTGTCGGCCTGTTAACATCTTTTAAGCTCACGTGCGGTACAGTACTGAAACGGGGGTAGGAGGCTTTGATGCCTTTATCGTGCGGCTGTGATAATTGCATCGCCGAATTGAAAGCTAAAGCGTGAAAATCTGTCATTAATCTCCAAAAGACTGTTCTGATCTGGTGCTGCAAGTCAGAGCCCTAAAATGTATATTCACTGGATTTACAGCAAGGTTTTTGCAGGTTTATGCTTGGTTGATAAGATATCCTGTTCGCTTAATATCCCTAAAATTGCAGTTCAGTTCAAATCAAGATTAAGGTCTTTTAAACTCTCATTGAAATGACTGTAATATGATACTGTAATTTTTCAAAGCAGAAAACGATGGGGTATTGATATCCCTGTTTCTGAAACATTATACGCTTCCCTGTATTGAATAGGTAAGGAAACTCTAGGGCTATGAGTAAAACTGTACCCTTGGCAGAGATGGTATATACATTTTCAGTTGTATATCTGTTGGGGGACCACAAAGCTGCTATACTGAACAACCTTGCGGTGAAAAAGATACGATAAAACTTTGGTGCCATGCAGTGAAGCAGCTTAAGGAGAGGAATCACAGATTTCCTGTTTTGGTGTTCCACTTATGAGGAAGGCCTTGACATACACTCACAGAGTGTGTGTGTGCTAGGTCTCTGAGGCAACGGAGAGGGGCAGAGACGTGGGTTCTTAGGTCTGTAACTGGGTTCTTAGATCTGTAATATGTCTGTAACTGTACTGTGCCGCCCCAATCTACACTCTTAAGAGGGCAGCTTTAACTTGTTGAGCTAAAGCCAAGGCTAGCCCCTTCAAAGCAGCACCATGGTAATAAGTAGTCCTAATGTGCGCCTTTGACTTTTCACAAAGCTGGCAGCACACTGATGACTTCACACATTTGCCCATTTGACCATGTCAACCTCTGAGAATAAATAAAAAAAACAGTTCCCTCAAGGAATTTACTCAGAGACTTTGGCTAGCTAGCTTTCCGGTGGCTCCTGCGGTTCATCTATTGTGTGAGGGGAACATTGCTCTGTGGGCAGGTCAGCTATGGCCCAGTCTAAAAACGGAGTCTCCAAGGGAAACTGTAGACCACGGCGACCTGTAGGAACAATCACTGTGACTATGGCACAAATAGAAGCAGACCCCTTCTCCACCAGACCTGGGTTCAAATACTATTTGAAATCTTTCAAATACTTGGAGCTTTGGTTTTAGCCTGCCTGGAGTGCCAGGTGGGCAGGGTTTGCACTTTTCTATTGGTTCCATTGCAACTACAAGCTTAATCAAGCACAGCTTAAAGAGATCAAAAGGGATCTGAAGCACTTACAAATTCGTAACATATTGTATGAACTGGAATTCGTAACATGTCATACAAATTGCAGGAATTGTGTTTATATACCATGTATATAACATATACGAAATTGATGGCGTTTTACACAATTGTGCACAATTTTCAGGGACCCATTTTGGCTCGTGAGCGCTACTTTCAAAACTACTGGCTGAAATTGTTGAAAATATCTGTAGCATCACTTTAAGTATTTGAAATGATTTCAAATAGTATTTGAACCCAGGTCTGGTCTCCACCACTATTTATAGTATACTAGACAATGAAGTCATAACATTTATTATATTTCTACTTGTGCATGAAGCCATTAAAATATCATAGAGAATTTGTTTTTTTTATTGGCAAATGATTCAAGAAAAGGGTGTCTTGTTTCTTAATATGTGGTTTGCAGCATGTGGGTGTTCTCCAATGGCTCAGATGGTTGGTTGGAGCACCGGGCTACCAACACCAGATTTGTGTGTTTGATTCCTGCAAGTCACTTTGTTAAATAACATCTTCTAAATGACCATACTATACAAATAAGACTACATTCACTTCCTTCTCCACAACTGTCCTAAAGAATTGGTCTCCTCAAACTTTACACACAACAACTAATGGCCTTAATGCAAAGAAAGGCCAATGACAAATTCAGGCACAACTCGAAACCTATGAAAATATTAAACTCACAAAGGCACATATGCCTTCCTGGTCTATCATGGTTTATTCTGTGTTTAAAATTCACTGCTCGACTGAGAGACCTTACAGATAATTGTATGTGTGGGGTACAGAGATGAGGTAGTCATTCAAAAATGATGTTAAACGCTATTATTACATTTACATTTTAGTCATTTAGCAGACGCTCTTATCCAGAGCGACTTACAGTTAGTGCATACATTACGTATTGCACACAGAGTGAGTTCATGCAACATATTATGAGACTTGTTAAGCACATTTTTACTCGTGAACTTATTAAAGCTTGCCATAACAAATGGGTTGAATACTTATTGACTCAAGACGTTTCAGCTTTTTATTTTTAATTAATTTGTAAAAATGTCTACAAAATAATTCCACTTTGACATTATGGGGTATTGTGTGTAGGCCAGTGAAAAAATAATCTCAATTTAATCTATTTTAAATTAAGGCTATAAAACAAAAACTATTGGAAATTGTCAAGGGGTATGAGTGAATACTTTCTGAAGGCACTGTATATGTTGGTAACCGGTTTATAATAGCAATAAGGCACCTTGGGGGTTTGTGGTGTATGGCCAATATACAGTACCACTGCTAAGGGCTGTATCCAGGCACTCCTCTATTCATTGTACATAAGAATAGCCCTTAAAGTGGAAATGACAGTGTTTTAGCAACATTAAATCTTATTCAAATCTGTTCATATACACCCCCAGGAAGACTACGAAACCACTCCTGCATTGTCTTGGCATTATGCTTAGAGTTGTTGTCCTATTGGAAGGTGAACCTTTGCCCCAGTCTGAGGTCCTGAGCAGGTTTCCATCAAGGATCTTTCTGTACTTTGCTCCGTTCATCTTTCCCTTGATCATGACTAGCCTCCCAGTTCCTGCCGCTGAAAAACATCCCCACAGCTTGATATTGCCACCACCATGCTTCACTGTAGGGATGGTGCCAGGTTTCCTCCAGACGTGACGCTTGGCATTCAGGCCAAAGAGTTCATTATTGGTTTCATCAGACCAGAGAATCTTGTTTCTTATGGTCTGAGAGTCCTTTAGGTGCCTTTTGGCAAACTCCAAGTGGGCTGTCATGTGCCTTTTACTGAGGAGTGGCTTCCGACTGGTCACTACCATAAAGACCTGATTGGTGGAGTGCTGCAGAGATGGTTGTCCTTCTGGAAGGTTCTCCCATCTCCACAGAGGAACTCTGGAGCTCTGTCAGAGTGACCATCGGGTACTTGGTCATCTCCCTGACCAAGGCCTTTCTCCCCCGATTGCTCAGTTTGGCCGGGCGACCAGCTCTAGGAAGAGTCTTGGTGGTTCCAAATTTCTTCCTTTTAAGAATGATGGAGGCCACTGTGTTCTTGGCGACCTTCAATGCTGCAGACATTTCTGGTACCCTTCCCCAGATCTGTGCCTCGACACAATCCTGTCTCGGAGCTCTACGGATAATTCCTTTGACCTCATGGCTTTGTTTTTGCTCTGACATGCACTGTCAACTGTGTGACCTTATATAGACAGGTGTGTGCCTTTCCAAATCATGTCCAATCAATTGAATTTACAACAGGTGGACTCCAATCAAGTTGTAGAACATCTCAAGGATGATCAATGGAAACAGGATGCACCTGAGATCAATTTCGAGCAAAGGGTCTAAATACTTACATAAATAAGGTATTTCAGTTTTTTTTTTGTAATACATTTGCAAACATTTCTAACAACCTGTTTTCACTTTGTCATTATGGGGTATTGTGTGTAGATTGATGAGGGAAAAAATTCCTTCAATCCATTTCAGAATAAGGCTGTAACGTTACAAAATGTGGAAAAAGGGAAGGGGTCTGAATACTTTCCGAATGCACTGTAGATATGATCATTTTCACAGTTTCATATATTAATTGAATGTTTGCAAATTACGTGGAGTAAGGCATTTGTGAAAATTCTATAGAAATATAGGGTGGGAAAGTGGCCAATGCGACAATTAATTGGTACTGCAGCAAATAAAACCTACTAAAAGCATCTGTCTTGTCCAGGACCGGAGTCTATACAGTTGCCTGTATGTAGGCCTAGATGCAAATAAGCCAATTGCCACATGCGCAGTGTTGCCAACAATATTTGGTTTTCAGACCCCTCAAGCAACTTTTATTGGTTAAAGATTCTACTGACAATTTCAGCTACTTACACGGGCCAGCCATCATTCACTTTGAACTGGACTGTGTGTTTACAAGCAGTAGCAACAGTGAGACTTTAGATCATTAAAAAGCATTCGCCAAAAGCCACAAAATACATCTGAAAGGATTTGTGAAAATATGTAAATACCACGGGAGAACTTTACAGTCCTATTGATCAAACAACCATGAATACGTAGGCTTTCTCTCCCTCAGTTGCCTTTGCAAAGAACAACAACAAGATCAACAACTAATGTTAGCCAAAGTGAGATGAGCTAAAATCTAACGAGGGAACAGTAGATAAACCCTCAAACCGTTTTAGCTTGTAGTTGGCCGTCAAAATTGCACTGATAAACGATGGGGATAGTAGCTTGCTCGCCCTTCTGCAGTTTGCCTGCCAATGCATGCTTGTCCCAACCCACATTTTGACAACTGAATAGGAACTTGCCTGCCTGCCCGCCCATTTGATCAATGCCAAATACATTTGATTGACAACTAAGAGATATGCTAACTGTAACAGTCGTCCAAGTTCAGCATAGCTAGCTAGCAAAGTAAGTCACATTTCTTGCTAGCTAACCAAATGAGACCTGCATCTCTAGCTGTAGCCACAGAAAAACGATATGTGGGGAAAAAGTTGGCCACTCACCCACTCGTCCAATGACAACATACTCCCAGCAGCTAGCTAGCCACGTTATGACTGACTTGTGATCATTGTCCTTGCTAGTTTGATTGTATTGACATTCCCAGCCTTGGTTACATTTACCAATTTTTTTCCAAAATATTGAGTCATTGAAACTGAAACAATACATCCCGAATGGCTGAAGGAACCAAACAATGTACCAGGCCAGCTGTGATTTACAACCTGATAGCAATATTTGTTGGACTACCAAGAAATGTATTGTTGAATTATCTTAATCATGCATTGAACTGCATCCATCTATTCTGCCAACAATGCCTTACTGTACGTCATGGAATTTTGAGTCAAATATAACCTATTTTTAAAACCTCTTATAAAGTTGGTTTTGTAGAATAAACTGGGAATTTGATATTTTTGACTGATATTATGATTGTCTGTTTGCTTCATATCTGCAAAGTAGTTAAAACTCTGTCAGTTCCACTTTAAGCGTGGTATATTGGCCAATTTACCACACCTCCTCTGGCCTTATTGCTTAAATATAAACTAACATGGCAGAGACAGCCACTGATTTGGTTTTCCTATTACTCATGACAGAGATGGATTGTCTGCGAAGAGAGAGACTTTGTTCATCCTCAGCTTGCCTGCTTGTCTCTCTGAGGAGCACTGAGGCTGTCTATCCAGACCCCATTTGCAAAGAGAAATTGATTGAATTACAAGCTGAGGAATTATGTAGTATTACGGGGATGAGAGAAGAGGGGTCTGTCATTGAACTCTGGACCGGCATCAGAGTAACAGTTGCATGAGCGGGATGATTATGGATCGTGAAGGTAAAGCCAGAGATTGTGTTGGCCGATCTTGAGGATTAGAATCTCGTTATAAGAGGAGTTTATTGCTTTAGAGGACTACATAGCCTAAGCAAGTGCTTTTGTGCACGCACAAATACAAACACATGTGGACACTAATACAAACATGCATGCATACATGAAGGCTTAATCATCAATTGAATCAGTCTAAAGCACTTCCCAGAATAACTCTTCGGAAAGTGGAAAATATGACATTGTCCAGGAATCAGGAATCAATTTCATCCACAGCCAGCAACATCAATTAACAGGGGAGGACAATTCCTTCTCCCAGCTGTATACTGATGGGGGGTGCAGTGCACCATCAAGCCCAGTAAATTGCCTATTGCCTTCTCTCTGTTTTGTGTGTGTGTGTGTTGGTTCTTCTATCCTTGTGGGGACTTCAAATCCTCAAAAGTCCCCACAAGGATAGTAAAACAAGGAAAATTCTCCCTCGTGGGGACATTTCCCACGTCCCCATGAGGACAAACGCTATTTTAGGAGTTAGGTTTAGGGTTTGGGTTAGGGTTACAGGTTAAGGTTAGGGCTAGGGTTAAGGTTAGGGTTATGGTAAGGCTTAGGGTTAGGGTTAGGGAAAATAGGATTTTGATTGGAAATACATTTTAGGTCCACACGAGGATAGAAGAACATAACATGTGTGTGTGTGTGTGTGTGTGTGCGCACGCGCATCTGACTCATCAAGCCTCCAGGTCCTCTATAACCTTGTAATACTATGGTATAGGTCTAGAGACTCCTCTGCCCACATATACACAGAGTGCGAAGAGCCTTGGCGTGACCCTGGACAACACCCTGTCGTTCTCCGCTAACATCAAGGCGGTGACCCGATCCTGTAGGTTCATGCTCTACAACATTCGGAGAGTACGACCCTGCCTTACACAGGAAGCGGCACAGGTCCTAATCCAGGCACTTGTCATCTCCCGTCTGGATTACTGCAACTCGCTGTTGGCTGGGCTCCCTGCCTGTGCCATTAAACCCCTACAACTCATCCAGAATGCCGCAGCCCGTCTGGTGTTCAACCTTCCCAAGTTCTCTCACGTCACCCCGCTCCTCCGCACACTCCACTGGCTTCCAGTTGAAGCTCGCATCTGCTACAAGACCATGGTGCTTGCCTACGGAGCTGTGAGGGGAACGGCACCTCCGTACCTTCAGGCTCTGATCAGTCCCTACACCCAAACGAGGGCACTGCGTTCATCCACCTCTGGCCTGCTGGCTCCCCTACCTCTGCGGAAGCATAGTTCCCGCTCAGCCCAGTCAAAACTGTTCGCTGCTCTGGCACCCCAATGGTGGAACAAGCTCCCTCACGACGCCAGGACAGCGGAGTCACTCACCACCTTCCGGAGACATTTCAAACCCCACCTCTTTAAGGAATACCTGGGATAGGATAAAGTAATCCTTCTACCCCCCCCCCCCCCCTTACTCCAACCCCCCCCCCCCCCAAAAAAAATACAATAAAAAAAAATAAAAAACATTGTAAAGTGGTTATCCCACTGGCTATAAGGTGAATGCACCTATTTGTAAGTCGCTCTGGATAAGAGCGTCTGCTAAATGACGTAAATGTAAATGTAAAATGTAACACTATACATAGCAAGAGCTGAATTGATGTCTCCCCACCTCTACTCTTATATTCTACTTGTTCTACTCTTTGTTATATTTTCCCTCATCACCTCAGCAGAACACTGAGGTGATGTACCAAACTGCTGTGCATATTCCAGCTTTCAAAGCACACTTGTTCCAACTTCCACACCCAGGTCTTGTTTGGATTTATGACTTGACACCTCTAATAACAGGCAGGCTGTCAAAACCACTCTTATCTTATCTGGTAGAAAAAAAGGCAGAGAGATTGAGAGTGACTGACACTGAAGGAAGTGTAAGTTATTCCCTCCCTACCTGGCCCGTCTCCCTTAATGTACTTTCCCTTTGAACGCTGACTGAACTTTTCTTGTTTTGGAGAAATCGGAGCCTTTCCACTCAGAAGAACTGTAGTTACCTCCTCTCGACTGACAGCTGATCTAGTACAACGTGCAGCAGATCTACAATAAGTACACTCTTAGAAAAAAAGGTGCTAAGTAGAACCATATACGGTTCTTCGGTTTGTCCCCATAGGGGAACCCTTTTTGGTGCTTGGTAGAACCCTTTTATCCACTAAAGGTTCTTTCTAGAACTCTCTATGAAGGGTTCTACCAAGAACCCTTTTACCTTTGAAGGGTTCTTCCTACGACATTCTATGAACGGCTCCACCAGCCTTATTAGCCTTTAAAATTCAAGGCTTTATGACAATACATTACATTATCATAAGGCCTTTTTTTGAGGGCCTAGTTATACCATAACAAAGTGTTGTTAGGAAACTCCTAGTTTACAGGCCACATCAGGCCTGCAAGTCACATTATGCTGGCTTATAGAGTGATGTGTAATTCCTATTGGAGGATATTCATGGTTTTACAATGGCTATGCAGGAAACACATGTTGCATCTCTTACTGTTCAGTTGAGGGATCATTTGAGAGTTATTCTGCTTAGTTTGTTTGAGTTATTTCTAAGAACCAACAATGTTTTTGGTCTTCATAGTAGGTCACAGGGAAATCCAAATCTTAACGTGGGTCATCGGACACAGATCTTGGGAGAATTTGTATTAATGGACTAGTGGTGAGTCCATATTTATGTGTCATTTGTTCTAGGTTGTTCTGTCATAGTCCAAGGGGATTTAAACAAACATGGTGGTGACAAATTCAGCAGTTTCCAATGGCAAGGTCCGGGAATTGACCCCAGTGGTGAAAGGTCACGTGGCTTGGGGTCAAGTGGGCTTAACAGACGTCAGAGGGTTTCCCAATAGATGCATCGACACCAGAGTAACGTACTTCTCTGTCAGCTAAACCTTGACAAATTGTGTATAACCCCACTTTAAATAGTTAAATGCTGTCAAATAATCAATTCAATTATTGATGCATACACATACAAATCGTAATGTATATCACGATCAAAATACCATACATCGTTTTAGAACAAATACTACAAATTAATCGAATACAAAGGCTAAAATAGAATGGTGCGGCTGTGGTACTGTAAGTCTAGGCTTGTTCCTACATGGAGCCTTGTCTGTGCAGCATTGTTTATCTCCCAATCAATAACATGAAAAACGATGAGAAGACACATTCTTAAGCCAAAAACAAGCTTCTATTAGTTATACAAGACAGTTGACACCTTAGGTTGGCACGTGTGTTCCCATATTTTGACTTCCATCAGCTTTGTCCGAGCAACAGCCAATCTCCAGTGAAGACATTCACAGAGAGAATACAAAGTGGAAAGACGAGACGAGAAGATTAGTTACCTCCCGAAAATATTGAACTTCAGCACTTTGACTGCATCAGCTTTGAGGACAGCTATTTTGGTTTGATTTAATTTTGAAGGAAAGTGTTTCTGTGTTCCTTTGTGCTACTACGTTAATACTAAGTGAGATGTCACCATTGGAAAAAAAGTTTATCACAGATCTCAAAAAGAAAGGAACGCCAGGATTGTGGGTTTGACTCCCGAGGCATGCATGACTGTAAGTCGCTTTGGGTAAAAGCATCTGGTAAATGGCATATTAAAGGCCCCAAATGGCAATTCTCCAATTAAATACTTGACTTCCTAGGATACTTATAGAATTAAATGGAGAGTTGAGTACAGCCTCTCTTAACAGCAGTCTCTAAGTACCTCGTGAGCCAAGAGTCGATTGCATTTTAAAGCAGAGACAGGTCATATTTACAACTTTCTAAACCACACTGTAGATTTTAAAGTACATGCAATTCAAAAGATTTCACCTGAGAGATATACTGAACAAAAATATAAGCGCAACATGCAACAATTTCTAAGATTTTACTGAGTTACAGTTCATATAAGGAAATCAGTCAATTGAAATAAATTAATTAGGCCCTAATCTCTGGATTTCACTTGACTGGGAATACAGATATGCATCCGTTGGTCACAGATACCTTTAAAAAAAGGTAGGGGCGTGGATCAGAAAACCAGTCAGTATCTGGTGTGACCACCATTTGCCTCATGCAATGCGACACATCTCCTTCGCATAGAGTTGATCAGGCTGTTGATTGTGGCCTGTGGAATGTTGTCCCACTCCTTTTCAATGGCTTTGCGAAGTTGCTGGATATTGCTGGATATACACGTCAATCCAGAGCATCGCAAACATGATCAATGGGTGACATGTCTGGTGAGTATGCAGGCCATGGAAGAACTGGGACATTTTCAGCTTCCAGGAATTGTATACAGGTCCTTGTAACATTGGGCCATGCATTATCACGGTGAAACATGAGGTGATGGCGGCGGATGAATGGCATGACAATGGGCCTCAGGATCTCGTCACGATATCTCTGAGCATTCAAATTACCATTGATAAAATGCAATAGTGTTCATTGTCCGTAGCTTGTGCCTGCCCATACCATAACCCCACCGCCACCATGGGGCACTCTGTTCGCAACATTGACATCAGCAAACCGCGTACCCACACAACGGTTGTGAGGCCAGTTGGACGTACTGTCAAATTCTCTAAAACGACGTTGGAAGCGGCTTATGGTAGAGAAATGAACATTAAATTATCTGGCAACAGCTCTGTTGGACATTTCTGCAGTCAGCATGCCAAACCACATATTACAGTGCTTTGCAAAAGTATTCATCCCCCTTGGCGTTTTTCCTATTTTGTTGCATTACAACCTGTAATTTAAATGAATTTTTATTTGTATTTCATGTAATGGAAATAAACCAAATAGTCCAAATTGGTGAAGTGAAATGAAAAAAAGAACTTGTTTAAAAAAATTCAAAAAAATAAATAACCCCCTTTGCTATGAAGCCCCTAAATAAGATCTGGTGCAACCAATTGCCTTCAGAAGTCACATAATTAGTTAAATAAAGTCCACCAGTGTGTCACATGATCTGTCAGATGATCTCAGTATATATACACCTGTTCTGAAAGGCCCCAGAGTCTGCAACACCACTAAGCAAGGGGCACCACCAAGCAAGCAGCACCATGAAGACCAAGGAGTCTCCAAACAGGTCAGGGACAAAGTTGTTGAGAAGTACAGATCAGAGTTGGGTTATAAAAAAATATCCAAAACTTTGAACATCCCACGGAGCACCATTAAATCCATTATTAAAAAATTGAAAGAATATGGCACCACAACAAACTTGCCAAGAGAGGGCCGCCCACCAAAACTCACGGACCAGGCAAGGAGGGCATTAATCAGAGAGGCAACAAGAGACCAAAGATAACCCTGAAGGAGCTGCAAAGCTCCACAGCGGAGATTGGAGTATCTGTCCATAGGATCACTTTAAGCCGTACACTCCACAGAGCTGGGCTTTATGGAAGAGTGGCCAGAAAAAAGCCATTGCTTAAAGAAACAAATAAGCAAACACATTTGGTGTTCGCCAAAAGCCATGTGGGAGACTCCCCAAACATATGGAAGAAGGTACTCTGGTCAGATGAGACAAACATTTTGCTTTTTGGCCATCAAGGAAAACACTATGTCTGGCGCAAACCCAACACCTCTCATCTCCCCGAGATCACCATCCCCACAGTAAAGCATGGTGGTGGCAGCATCATGCTGTGGGGATGTTTTTCATCGGCAGGGACTGGGAAACTGGTCAGAATTGAAGGAATGATGGATGGCGCTATATACAGGAAATTTCTTGAGGGAAACCTGTTTCAGTCTTCCAGAGATTTGAGACTGGGAGGGAGGTTCACCTTCCAGCAGGACAATGACCCTAAGCATATTGCTAAAGCAACACTTGAGTGGTTTAAGGAGAAACATTGAAATGTCTTGGAATGGCCTAGTCAAAGCCCAAACCTCAATCCAACTGAGAATCAGTGGTATGACTTAAAGATTGTTGTACACCAGCGCAACCCATCCAACTTGAAGGAGCTGGAGCAGTTTTGCCTTGAAGAATGGGCAACAATCCCAGTGGCTAGATGTGCCAAGCTTATAGAGACATACCCCAAGAGACTTGCAGCTGTAATTGCTGAAAAAGGTGGCTCTACAAGTATTGACTTTGGGTGGGTGAATAGTTATGCACGCTCAAGATTTTTGTTTTTTTGTCTTATTTCTTGTTTGTTTCACAGTAAAAAATATTTTGCATCTTCAAAGTGGTAAGCATGTTGTGTAACTCAAATGATACAACCCCCCCCCAAAATCCATTTTAATTCCAGGTTGTAAGGCAAAAAAATAGGAAAAGTGCCAAGGGGGGTGAATATTTTCGCAAGCCACTGTATAGAGTGGCCTTTTATTGTCCCCAGCACAAGGTGGACCTGTGTAATGAATATGCCGTTTAATCAGCTTCTTGATATGCCAGACCTGTCAGGTGGATGGATTATCTTGGCAAAGGATAAATGCTCACTAACAGAGATGTAAACAAATTTGTGCAAATAATTTGAGAGAAATACGCTTTTTGTGCTTTTTATTACGGAAAATTTCTGGGATCTTTTATTTCAGCTCGTGAAACATGGGACCAACACTACATGTTGTGTTTATATTTTGGTTCAGTGTAGATGAGGTTTATTATTAAATTGTCAAAGAAGAGCTAGGCCTTTTTTTGATGTTGATATTTTTTACATAATTTCCTGTCTGGTTGGAGATAGACACTTCTAACTACAGGGCATACCACCCCACAGATGGTAGCACAGCTCTACGTTGGCTGAGATGAGAGCAGTCATTTTGTACGTGTATCAATGTGTACATGTGGGCGCACTGTATGTAATATATTTGTGTGTGTGTATCTGCATCCGTGTGTCTGTGTGTGCGTATGACTCCACTCTCTGTCAGTGTGACACCGGGGCTTTGATAACACACACATCTGCTCTCTACCCTCCCCCTCTCCCCCATGCCCCACCTCACCACCCCCTCCCGCCCTCGCCCGCTCTCCCTCTTCTCAACCCACCCTCCTCATACTGTATGTCATCCCACACGCTGGCGTTGCCCATCCAAGCTGCTGGAGGCGTTATCCAATTTGTCTGCCGCTCCAGAGGGTTGGGCTCATGCCCGTCGCTTTGAGGCCTTCCTCTCCTCCTCTCGTGCCGCCCCATGCCTATCCCTTCCGTCATACCCTGTCACACAGCTCTGAGCAGGGCCAGTCTGTGCCAGCGGGCTGCCGTGGCACCTGATGGCAGTGCCCACCTGCCTCCCAGCCCTGCCCAATCTGCCTCTCTGTGCCACCCGCCGCCAGCTGGCCCGCCAGCCTGCCTATGTCACTGATGGACAGGCAACCGTGGTCCACACACTCATTCACAGCCGGAGCGGACGGTCTAAACCAAACACATGGAGGAAGTGTGTGTGTGTGTGTGTGTCTGTGCATTCGTGCATATTTGGTACGGCAGAAAGAGCAATATGATATCTGTGATTCTTGGGTTTGTTCATGTCTATGTGTGTGTGTGTATGTCTTGGAAGACAACTAAACTGTCAAGTCAGACAAGGCTGGTACAACAGAACACCACTCTGCCCAGTGTGCATACCTGATCAGACAAACGCCCCCAAAATCTCAATTTTCTATTGTCTGCACATCCATTATCTCACTGCTGAAGCCTACAGTATCTACAGAGGAACTGATTTAGACTGCAGAAGCTCCACAGACATAAACAGAAAGACATGCTATCCTCCCCTGTTATTGGTAAAGGTGAGAGGTTAGCATGTCTTGGGATATGATCTGTGACCCTCTGTAACTTTCTCACTCATCATTTTTTGTGATTCATTCAGGATTATCCATAATCATGGTAGCATCCACATTAATATATTATATTCTTATTTACAATAAAAGAGACGCAATACATTATTTACCATTCATTTCTATTGGTGCCAAAATAATCTGAAACACAACCAAAACCAACTGCAATTGCGTCTAACAATTTTGTCACAAGCTTGAAGTAGTCATTGTGTGCTAGGAATATGGGACCAAATACTACCAAATACTTGACTATTTTATTTATAAGAATCTTTAGGAGTGTCAATCATTTTGACCTCTACTTATTTGAGAAAAAAAAAATATTACTTGTTGAACAAAATCTATTTCTCTGAGCAATTGTATTAGTATAAAATAATATAATTTCCCAATTTTTTTGACCATACAATGTAGCTCAGTATTTAAATTAGTTCTTTTATACAGTCATTACTGCTCATCTTTATCAAGGGTGTCAATAATTTCAGACCCAACTGCACATGTTACGTACTGGTCCCTGATGGCATTTTTGTCTTGACCCCTGTCTTGTTCATGAGCCATGCTCCTTAGGAGTTTAATTTTGGATCCTAGTCAGGAGGTGCATGTGTAACCCAAGAGGTTGGGGTATTTTGGGCAGAGGAGGGCGAATGGAATTACTGCACTGCACTCAAGACGATGCAATGTGAAGGAGTTCTTGCCCTCACCAGTAAAATCGCCACATGAAATTGCTCCAGTTATAGTTCAGCTTACTGTTTCAGTTGGACTATTTTATTTATGTTTCCTTTTCTATCCAGCCAATTCAAAAATGTCTAAAATACAGCAATACAGTTTAAATTTGAATATGTATGACAGTGAATCTTGTTTATGAAACCATCTCTCTCTCTTCTTTCACTCCTATTCTCTACCTCTACTCTATCTGTGTCTAATGCCTTGGGTCCTTAGGTCACCCTTCTGATGGTGTTGAGTCTAGTCTGTGTGTGTGTGCTTTCTGTTTCTGTTTGTGGAGCTTCTATCTTCCCCTGTTATTGTTAACATCATGCTGCCTAACGCGACAGAAACAGGAAATATGCTCCTGCCCCATGGGCCGTTCTGGCTCGGACAAGGTTTACTTGTCCAAGGCTTACTTACCGTGCAAGGACAATAACTTTTTTACAAATCCCATAGCAAATCCAATTCATGCAGACAGCATATAGTGACATCAAAGTCATCAAAAGTGCTCACTAAACACACACTGATGCCCTCTAGACTGTACCGCTGTGACTAGCAAACGTCCTGTCCCACACAGAGACCTCAGTGAGCAGAAGGACATTGACAGAAATCACACCCGTTAAGCAACTGCCCCAGAAATGAGAATGGAACAGAAAAAAATGCAATTTCCTCATCGGTCCGCTGCCACAGCAGATCTGCTCCCTGCACCTCATCTTGAATAATTGCTGTGGTGACAATATCCCCAGCCCTGCAGCAGACACAGACACACCATCAGCTCACATCATTCCCAAAACACTGGGCGGTTGGCTGCCACACGCTTCTCTATATCTCCCATCTCAGCCCATTATTTCAGTAAAGCCCATTCTCTTGGCTAGGAGTGGCTTCTTTAGGAGAGTCATAAGGCGCAGAAGCAAGAGCATTCAATTGGTTTTGTCCTGATATAGCCCTAAATAACATCCTGTCCCCTTTCCTTGTCTCTTAAAATTCATGACCATTGATAGGTGGAAGGATTAGAAAGGTTGCCACCATATACAAAGCCAACTTTCACCTAAGCTGTTTCAAGCCCTTTCAGATTGGTGATCATGAAGTTAGGAAAGACTAGGAGGATAGTTGAAGACTTTGGGCTAGGTCACTAGCAAACATCTTTAAATGGAGGCTATCTAAGAATTAATGTAGGGGCTTATTGTTTTAATCAGAGCAATTCTTCACCGTGAATTCACCCTTTCATCAAATGAATGAGGGTTTTAATGATTTGTTGTCAGTGGTTTAGCCGAGGATACAGTATTAGAGCCACAGTAGTGCCATACAAAGGCTTCGGAAAAACATGGTCCATTGAGTGATAGCATCGCCTAACAGTGCCATCCTCCTTCAAGCGACTTTCTCCAGGAAATAAAGAGACTTTTCACTTAGTGATGGAATTTGCACTCACATTTCCTGTCATAGAATTGTTTTAGTACAGGGCGTTTCTCTCCTCTCGCCCCCCTCTCTGGTTCAGCATGACAAGCCCTCGCTAGGCAGTTGCAGTTAATGGCAGCGGAATATGTGCAACAACATCACTGATTACCGAGCACAGGCGCACTGCGCAAAGGCCATCTGTCCGGGACTAGGAGAAAGCCATCAGTGATCAGCTGTTACATCCGACAGCTGAAGGACAGAGGGCGAAACCAATCGACACACAGGAGACCTCTGGGCCTCATTAACGTAAATAATACGTTAATATAACCAACTCAAAATATCTGAGACCTGGAGGACCTTTACTCAATGAAGCCTCTCAAATATTGTCTATGCATACACTGTAACAAACCCACAACACGTCAGAGAAGGGTGGGCAGATGTGTGTGTGTGTGTGTGCGCGCGCCACATGCGTGTGTGATTGCCCTGATGTGATGGGTTGTCTAATGAACCCACTGGAGGTGTGCCAGGGCCTTCTGGAGATTGGGCACTTTCTCCAGTCCTACTCAATAATCCATGGATTGGGGATGTGGAGAGTTACTGTATGTGTCCCACAGAGCAATGTACACACTCAATAACCCACCATATGCTTCACATACACCCATACACAAGCTAAAAGAAACCTATAGGTGTGTAGGCTTGCAAAATTCCAGAAACTTTCCCAGAATTCACAGGTTTTCCAGAAATCCTGGTTGGAGCATTCTGGATTTCCTGCTTATTTCCTCCTGATTTTGAGAATATTTCAACCGGGATTTCTGTGTGACTTACCAATAACAGTGAGGGTTTTATTTGAGGGACATTACATTTTTACATTTTTAGTCATTTAGCAGACGCTCTTATCCAGAGCGACTTACAGTTAGTGAGTGCATACATTATTATTATTATTATTACTTTATTTTTTTTAATACTGGCCCCCCGTGGGAATCGAACCCACAACCCTGCCGTTGCAAACGCCATGCTCTACCAACTGAGCTACATCCCTGCCGGCCATTCCCTCCCCTACCCTGGACGACGCTGGGCCAATTGTGCGCCGCCCCGTGGGTCTCCCGGTCGCGGCCGGCTACGACATAATCATTTACATTAAAAAACACTGTTAGGCCTACTAACCAATATTTCATTAAAATGTAAATGAAATCTCATTCAAGTAATAAAAAAAACATAATCAACATTTATTTTCTAATGCTTTTAATCCTACCATTTTGGACCATTCCATTAAAACACATTTTCCAATAGATCATAATTTCCTCTTTAGGTTCATTAAGTGCTGTATGTTAATGCAGTCAGCATCAGGATAGTTATAATGTAGTCAGTATCAAGAGAGTTATAATGAAGTAGCTATCTGGCATTTGCAGCACTTGCATTTTTAATAGAGCTGTTGAGGGCAATTTTTTGTGACCCTCCATCTGGTTTATACCAGTTTTAACTAAATGGCTATAAAATGCGCCATTAAAACTTTAAACCTAAAGAGGACAATATTAAGTCATTAAATTCATCAGCAACTATTTAGCCAGAAACCAAGACGTAACACAAATTCAAAAACATCCAATATTCATCAACATCGGAACTAATTTGAGTCGGTGCTATTTGAACAGCAGGAGGCTATTCAATATAGCTAGTACAATAAAATATACAAATGCCAGCTACATCATTGCCTTTCATGTAGCGCTGGAAACGTTTGAGCCAATCAAGCACAAAAATAGCCAACAGACAACAGCTTCCCTAGAGTAGCGGAGTTGAAAATCCCCTTACATATTGACAGTTCTGGACTATTAACAATAAATAATCAAATGTATATAGTGCTTTATCATACGCTCAAAGTTCAGATAGCAGTAAAAAGACAATGGGAGTCAATGGGAATCATGACCAAACCTGTGCCTGGTATCAACTGTGGCATTCTGCACCTAACTGATAAGACTGTGATAAAGCCACACAAGAAAATACTTCCACTAGAATGGATGGGCTCGTTTCAGAGGCGGACTGGCCATAGGACAGTTCAGGCAAATGCCAGATAGGCTGACCCATTTTCTGTCCAGTGGACCGGTCTAATTTTGGGGTTTTGCAAAAAAATATTATCATTTGGCTAATAATGGTGGCCTCTAGGAAAAAAATGGGCCGGTGTTGGGGCCTCAAGGGAAGGAATGGGTCAGTGTGTTCGAAATGCCTTGGCCGATTTCTGGTCCCAGTCCATCCCGGGATCATTCTCTCTGCTGCAGTCAATGCCTGTGTGGAAACTGCTGTGGGTACTGCAGTGCTGAGCTGACGAGCACCTGTTTTTACAGCGCCAGTTAAACATTAAAGGTCAACTAATGATGAGGTCACACAAATTTGTCAAAATAACATGTTTCCTGATTTAGCCTACTTGTCTCTAATTTACCAGTGTAAAAGACATGGATACGGATTTGTACTGTACAGTTACAAAGACTTAGCATATTATGTAAGTGTATTAAGTACTGTACAAATAAAATCATTAAACACCATATCTAGTACAGTAGAGAATCTGAGTTTACGGTTGTAATAAAGCTTCGAAAAAGATATTTCAGACATCACTGTTGCCCGTTAATGTGTGTCTTTAACTCATTAGATGCAAACACAGTCCCCTCATCAGGAAATACTGCTGACATTTAAAACAGCCCTGACAAAACACATTTCAAAAACTGCATTTGCAATTGATGTGGATTCCAGAGCGATGGAGAAAAACGGTCTGACATTTTGAAAGAAGCATGGTTCCTCTCTAGGTTTGTTCCTCTCTAGGTTTCTGGTTCCTCTCTAGGTTTCTTCCTAGGTTTTGCCTTTCTAGGGAGTTTTTCCTAGCCACCGTGCTTCTACACCTGCATTACTAGCTGTTTGGGGTTTTAGGCTGGGTTTCTGTACAGCACTTCGAGATATTAGCTGATGTAAGAAGGGCTATATAAAATAAAATTGATTGATTGAAAATTGATTGATGGAGAAAAACGGTCTGACATTTTGAAAGAAGCATGGTTTAAAAGCCTCATTCCAAATGACTTTAGCGATTGGGATGCATCCATGTCTGGAATGTGTTAAAATATATTTAAAGCTAAAGACGAGCGCCAGCGTATAAAGATATATACTTACTATGTATTCCATTGGGTAAATACGGTTTATTATAAACTGGGTGGTTCGAGCCCTGAATGCTGATTGGCTGTATTCCACGGGTTTGACCCCAAATTTATTTGTACTGTTTTAATTATGTTGGTAACCAGTTTATAATAGCAATAAGGCTCCTCGGGGGTTTGTGGTATATGGCCAATATACCACTGCTAACGGCTGTATCCAGGCACTCCGCGTTGCATCGTGCAAAAGAACAGCCCTTAGCCGTAGTATATTAGCCATACACCACACCCCCTCGTGTCATATTGCTTAATTATACACCTATAGAGGGATGGCAGATGACATTACATATAAATGTGTACACAGGTGCACAAAAGGACAAAATAGACGTCTCCACTCTTCTCCTCAATGTTTATGCTGTGGAGTCTCCCAAGGATGTGTTGCTTTTCACAGAATGACAGAAGCCCTACTGTGAATAGCGGTGCTCTGTACTCGCATAGAAATCACACTTACTCATAGAGAAACATAATCTCAGTGAAACAGCATGTTAGACAATGCTACTGGACACCAATATTGGTGTGTACGTGTAAGTATGTGTGTGCGTGCGTGCGTGTGTGCATGCATGTGTGTGTTTTGTAGTATGAAAGGTAAGAAGACATCAAACAAGCTGCACAGTCAGTCAAGCAACAACCAATTAAAACCTCTATACTTTCGACCAATCATCCTTCTCCCTCTGATGTATCTGTGAGGTTAATTACAGTATAGCAGCTAATGCTAAAACCGTTAGCAATTACAATTACTTTTCTCTCAAAATGTCCTACAGCCTGTTGCTGCCTACGCTTCATGTTTCACTAAGCACAGCTATCATTAGAATCATGTTAAATAACCAATGAACAATGAATAGAAAGCCTTTTCGTGAGCAGAATAGCAGCTCTATAGTATTAGCATTAGCATGCAGCGTTGACCCTCTACAGAGACACCCAGTCCTCTACACTAAATGATGTAATAGGCCTGATTCTGCTTTGATCACCTTCTAGGAAGATTAAAACGTCTTTGCACAGTTTTTTAAATTTATCTTCAAGAAATGCTCTACTCCGTTGCTCAAGATGACTAATTGCTGTGGCAACGTGTACAAGTATTTAATGAGCTCCGATTCACATTAAGAAATGGTTGGCAAGATGTTTTTACAAGCAGGCTGGCGATGAACCACAAGGAAGTCCATCGTCACAGCTTATCAGAGCAAAGGCTCGAACAACACTGAGATGGTGTCATACGGTGTGTGTGTGTGCGTGTGTGTGTGTGTGCGTATGTCTGCGTGTGTGCACATGTATCTACATACACATCTTAACATATTAGGTCCAGGTTCGTTAGCCTGTATGTATCACTACACTCCTTAGCCTATATGTATCACTACACTCATTAGCCTATATGTATCACTACACTCATTAGCCTATATGTATCACTACACTCATTAGCGTATATGTATCACTACACTCATTAGCCTATATGTATCACTACACTCATCGTTGTTCTATATAGAATATCCACATTTGTATGATAGTGTATGTGTATGGAATTAGGGGACCCATGCAAATGTGGCAGTGTGCAGTAGTGAATCCCCAGGCGCTTGCCCGCTAGCAGGGTTGGCACTGCCCTCCCAGTCCCAGCCCTGCATCGTTCCCCCAGAACGAACCCACAGCCTCCCCGACACACTCCCTTCCCCACTGCAACAACTAGTGATGAATTACACCTCCTGGCACTGTTCTTTTTACACAACTCACCAACCAGGGTTCCTAACTCTAAGCCTGGGAAGAGAGGCGTATAGGAAGAGGGAAGGAGAACAAGAGAGGGCAAGGGAAGAGTTAAGACACAGAGACACCAGTACATGTACAAAATACTATTGACCCCTTCAACAGTAATACTCAATCAAATTCACTAAAACCATTTAATTGTCCTGCACATGGAGACGTTTTTAACTGCTATACAAGATTTTAACATCCACGACAGAAATTACAAAAGGTATTGTTTAATTGTGAGTAAATTCCCCAGTAATCATATTGCGGTTTAGGTTTAATAAGTGAGCATGCTTGTGGTCTCTCAGCTGAGCAGTGAAGAGGCATTCCCATTCAAGTCAATTGGAGTCAATTTCTATGGTGAGGCCCCTATGAGGGAGGATGACATCATTTAAACTCGTCCGGCGGAATGCTTGTCGTCACACTCATCCCCGCACACACCGCACACAGTCACACACTCACAAACTCTCACGCATATATTCCTCTCTCTTCCACACACACAGACACACACAGAACCCCCTCACACACACACACACACACACACACACACACACACACACACACACACACACACACACACACACACACACATACACACACACAGAGAGAGAGAGACACACAGAGATACACACACACACACGAGCTGGCAGAAATAACTTAATAACAAAGTGACGGCAGAGTCCATTCAAAACAATGCTGACATACGACCAAGCATTCCAGGCTGGCGCAGCCGAGTCTGTGTCAACGGGTGTGTGCCTCGCCACTGCCAGAGTACACACATACACACACACACACACACACACACACACACACACACACACACACACACACACACACACACACACACACACACACACACAAACACAAACACAGTGAGTGAGTGATACAGAACAAGTAGAGTCAATAAACTTTTATCAAAACTTCAGGCAATGGAAAATAAAGACTTGTTCCATTGAATAGTCAAAATAATAATGCAGGACAATGAAGACTTCTTTTTCACCATGTAACAGACTTTGTCTTTCAGTTCACTAAGGTTTTAGGAACTGGCATTGACTGAGAGTGGAAAGTCTGAATTACAGAACACTACCAATAACATGATGGAACATATCCCTTCATGGAGAGTTCATTGCTACTGTAGCTTCCAGGCAAGGAAACAGCAGGAGTGTGTGTGTGCGTGTGTGGGTGTATGTGTATGTTCCAGGGGTGGATGGGACATAGCAACGCACCCACATGCTCTCGACCCAGCCACACCGTAAACAAAGCCAAGATAGGGAAAACACACACACACATTCTGCAGCGTGGGCAGCCATTCAAACAGTGCTTGGAAACAGTAACCCTCAGCAACCCTCACAACCCCCCCTCGCACCAGAGAGAGAGATCCATTGCCCAGCTTGGAGAAAGTATTGAACCAGCTAGAGTGCCAGCAGTGAAAGTAGAGAGTATGAGAATGGAAGGGGAGGGTACTCGCTCGCAACTCTCCCCCCACCCTTCTCTCCACCACTACCCCTCCAAAGTGCACCACTCCTGCTCTCCAGGGTTCAAATGGAGGGGTTAATTATTTAACTGTGAGGGGACCTACTGAAGCACAGAGGGGGATGAGAGTGGACATCAAACAGTGGATGGACCTCCGCTCCTCTCTCTGGTCCATCCCATTTGTAGCCAACTGTCACCCCTTCTTTCTCCCCCCAAACACCAACATGACACACACACTGTAAATTGTCAAAGGCACAGACACACTCTCTCTCAAACTGCGAGTCAAAGCTTTTTCACCCATTCAAGCACACACACACAGACTCAGACACACACACACACACACACAGACCCACACACATGAAGCAGCGTACACATGAGACAATTACACACACACTCATTCTCTTCTCTCTCTCACACACTCTCTCTCGGTCCGTCTCTTTTACCATGGTGGTGGTGGTGGTGGTGGCGGTTGTGCTGCTGGTGGTGGTTCTCTATGGGGGGGTCACGCTCCCGGTCGGCGGCCCCCTGTTGGGCAAGCCTGTGGCTGGTGGCCGTCAGCTCCGAGCGCAAGTTGGTCACCTCCTGGCTGGTCGACTGGACTGCCCCTTCGGTCCTCTGGGCCAGCTGCTTGTCGTCATCCATCATTTTCAGGATTTTGGCCTGAGGAGGGAATCCAAACAGGAGGGTGTCATGCTGGTGTCAAGTTGACCATGTCCAGGAACAAAATTAAACTGTATCGTGTTTTCAGTTGTATTCCTCCGCACTGCTCTACTCGACTCCTTTCTTAAGAAAAAACGGTGAGTAAAATCCTTCAGAAGCAGTGTGTCCTTTTCCTCAAATTAGCTTCCAGCTAAGGGGAAATGTTCTGTGTAACTGTTATCCTCTGTGGTGCATGTGTGAGTGTGACTGTTTGTGTGTGACTGTGTGTGTGTATGTGCGTGTGTGAGAGAGAGAGAGTCCTTTAACAGGATGAGATAGAGAGTGTGTGAGAGAGAGAGAGAGAGAGAGAGAGAGAGAGAGAGAGAGAGAGAGAGAGAGAGAGAGAGTGAAAGAGGAACAGAGAGAGGAAGAGAGAGAGTGTGTCTGTGTGAGAGAGAGAGCAGGCACTCCCTCTGTGAAATGTGCTCCCTGCAGCTGACTGCTGAAAGGACACAGAGCACTGGGAGATGACAAGCACCTTCTTAAATGGACTGTACCAAGTCCAGGGAAACCACGGGGGGGGGAGGGGGGGGGGGGGATAGTGCTGGTGTCAGCTGCATGGACTTTTGGTGTCAGCTGGTTTTAGCTCGTTGTCTTTGACAGTAAGGAAAAGCAGAACCCAAATCTGTTAGGGCCTAAATCCTTGTGAGAGAATCTGTGAATGGTCTCTGGGACCTTCTCTATCTGTCTCTCCCTCTCCCGCTCCCTCTCCCTATCCCTCTCCCTCTCCTGCTCCGTCTCCCTCTCCCTCTCATAGCAGAAGGGCGCTTGC
This sequence comes from Coregonus lavaretus, assembly GCF_964263955.1. Lineage (NCBI taxonomy): Eukaryota > Metazoa > Chordata > Actinopteri > Salmoniformes > Salmonidae > Coregonus > Coregonus lavaretus. The sequence continues at coordinate 17,346,026 of NC_140007.1, forward strand.
ACTGCTGGAAGGAAATCATTTCTTGAAGAATAAAAAATATGTGGGGGGGACAACAAAGAACGTTGCATAGACATCGCTTCCCAAATTAAATGTGTGGACTATCTCCTTACTCAGGCTGAGGCTTTCTCTGGTGTAGCTTACAGCTGGCTATTGTCCTGCAGTGTTAATGTGTCATTGTCACGGTCCTCTGGATCTCATGTGTTAGTGGCTGAGTGAGCAAGACTAGGAGCTTATTAATTGGGGCTATATATAGAATGTGTTAGATAGAAATGGATTGTGTAAATCTGACATGATTCTTTTCTAATAAATAGTTATTTTAACAAAAATATTGATCTCTAAAGGACAGAGAAGCATGAGATATGCATGTATGTTACGATACATTTCTATAAGAGAGTTCCATGACAATGTTTTCCCGGAGAAGGCTCTGCTCTCTCGCTCTCCCCCACCTCCTGTTATTATTCTCTTTGCCTCTCCACGCTCCATCCTTCATTTCTTCCGTTCATCTAAGCGAGGAATAAAATACTACAAATACAGAAAACAGCCGCAATGACTAACACCTGCTTTGAGATCTGAGGATAATTGATCATGTTGAAAATAACAAACATCAGCAATTTTTCCCTTCCAATGCAACAGAGTTCATACATACAGTACCAGTCAAAGGTTTGGACACACCTACTCATTCCAGGGTTTTTCTTTATTTTTACTATTTTCTACATTGTAGAATAATAGTGAAGACATCAAAACTATGAAATAACACATATGGAATCATGTAGTAACCAAAAGAAGTGTTAAACTAAAAAATAGCCACCCTTTGCCTTGATGACAGCTTTGCACATTCTTGGCATTCTCTCAACCAGCTTCATGAGGTAGTCACCTGGAATGCATTTCAATTAACAGGTGTGCCTTCTTAAAAGTTAATTTGTGGAATTTCTTTCCTTCTTAATGCGTTTGAGCCAATCAGTTGTGTTGTGATAAGGTAGGGGGGGTATACAGAAGATAGCCCTATTTGGTAAAATACCAAGTCTATATTACTGCAAGAACAGCTCAAATAAGCAAAGAGAAATGACAGTCAATCGTTACTTTAAGACATGAAGGTCAGTCAATCCGGAACATTTCAAGAACTTTCTACGTTTCTTCAAGTGCAGTCGCAAAAACCATCAAGCGCTATGATGAAACTGGTTCTCATGAGGACCGCCACAGGAATGGAAGACCCAGAGTTAACTCTACTGCAGAGGATAAGTTCATTAGAGTTACCAGCCTCAGAAACTGAAGCCCAAATAAATGCTTCACAGAGTTCAAGTAACAGACACATCTCAACATCAACTGTTCAGAGGGGACTGTGTGAATCAGGCCTTCATTGTCGAATTGCTGCAAAGAAACCACTACTAAAGGGCACCAATAATAAGAAGAGACCTGCTTGGGCCAAGAAACACAAGCAATGGACATTAGACCAGTGGAAATGTGTCCTTTTCTCTGGAGTCCAAATTAGAGATTTTTGGTTCCAACTGCCGTGTCTTTTTGAGACGCAGTGTGGGTGAACGGATGATCTCCGCATGTGTATTTCCCACCGTAAAGCATGGAGGAGGAGGTGTTATGGTGTGGGGGTGCTTTGCTGGTGACACTGTCTGTGATTTATTTAGAATTCAAGGCACACTTAACCAGCATGGCTACCACAGCATTCTACAGCGATACGCCATCCCATCTGGTTTGGGCTTAGTGGGACTAACATTTGTTTTTCAACAGGATGATGACCCAACACACCTGCAGGCAGAGAAGATGGCTGCCGTTTTACAGCCCTCTAACCAATTGTACTATTATGTGTGTTTTTCCGCGTTATTTGTAATTTATTTTGTACATAATGTTTCTGCCATCATCTCTTATAACCAAAAAGAGCTTCTGGATATCAGGACAGCGATTACTCACCTCGTATTGGACAAAGATTTTTTCTTCAACGTGGCGGCCGTGAAGGATATCCTACAGACACCCGACAAGGCCCAAATCCCTGTCATTCACATGAGAAAGAGACTGAGATATCATGGACGTAGGTCGGGATGCCTTGTAAGGATCCGACGGCGAGCGAGTAAACTGCCTCTCCCATCAATCCTATTAGCCAATCTTCAATCATTTGAGAATAAATTGGATGACCTAAGATTACAGTTATCCTACCAACGGGACATTAAAAACTGTAATATCTTATGTTTCACCGAGTCGTGGCTGAACGACGACATGGACAACATAAAGCTAGCGGGCTATACGCTACATCGGCAGGATAGAACAGCTGACTCCGGTAAGACAAGGGGTGGCGGTCTGTGCATATTTGTAAACAACAGCTGGTGCACAAAATCAAATACTAAGGAAGTCTCTAGGTTTTGCTCACCTGAGCTAAAGTATCTTATGATAAGCTGTAGACCACACTATTTACCAAGAGAGTTTTCATCTATATTTTTCTTAGCTGTCTATTTACCACCACAAACCAATGCTGGCATTAAGATTGCACTGAATGAGCTGTATAAGGCCATAAGTGAACAGGAAAACGCTCATCCAGAGGCAGCGCTCCTAGTGGCTAGGGACTTTAATGCAGGGAAACTTAAATCCGTTCTACCTAATTTCTACCAGCATGTTAAATGTGCAACCAGAGGAAAAAAAACTCTAGACCACCTTTACTCCACACACAGAGATGCATACAAAGCTCTCCCTCGCCCTCCATTTGGCAAATCTGACCATAACTCTATCCTCCTGATTCCTGCATATAAGCAAAAACTAAAGCAGGAAGCACCAGTGACTCGGTTAATAAAAAAGTGGTCAGATGACGCAGATGCTAAGCTACAGGACTGTTTTGCTAGCACAGACTGGAACATGTTCCGGGATTCTTCAGATAGCATTGAGGAGTACACCACATCAGTCACTGGCTTCATCAATAAGTGCATCAATGATGTTGTCCCCACAGTGACCGTACGTACATACCCCAACCAGAAGCCATGGATTACAGGAAACATACGCACTGAGCTAAAGGGTAGAGCTGCTGCTTTCAAGGAGCGGGACTCTAACCTGGACGCTTAGAAGAAATCCCGCTATGCCCTCCGACGAACAATCAAACAGGCAAACGGTCAATACAGGACTAAGATTGAATCGTACTACACCGTCTCTGATGATCGTTGGATGTGGCAGGGCTTGAAAACTATTACAGACTACAAAGGGAAGCACAGCCGCGAGCTGCCCAGTGACACAAGACTTCCAGACGAGCTAAACCACTTCTATGCTCGCTTCGAGGCAAGCAACACTGAAGCATGCATGAGAGCACCAGCTGTTCTGGATGACTATGTGATCACACTCTCCGTAGCCGATGTGAGTAAGACTTTTAAGCAGGTCAACATTCACAAGGCCGCAGGGCCAGATGGATTACCAGGACGTGTACTCCGAGCATGTGCTGACCAACTGGCAAGTGTCTTCACTGACATTTTCAAAATGTCCCTGACTGAGTCTGTAATACCAACATGTTTCAAGCAGACCACCATAGTCCCCGTGACCAAGGACACTAAGATAACCTGCCTAAATGACTACCGACCCGTAGCACTGACGTCTGTAGCCATGAAGTGCTTTGAAAGGCTGGTCATGGCTCACATCAACACCATTATCCCAGAAACCCTAGACCCACTCCAATTTGCATACCGCCCCAACAGATCCACAGATGATGCAATCTCTATTGCACTCCACACTGCCCTTTCCCACCTGGACAAGAGAATGCTATTCATTGACTACAGCTCAGCATTCAACACCATAGTGCCCTCAAAGCTCATCACTAAGCTAAGGATCCTGGGACTAAACACCTCCCTCTGCAACTGGATCCTGGACTGCCTGACGGGCCGCCCCCAGGTGGTAAGGGTAGGTAACAACACATCTGCCACACTGATCCTCAACACGGGGGCCCCTCAGGGGTGGGTGCTCAGTCCCCTCCTGTTCTCCCTGTTCACCCATGACTGCATGGCCAGGCACGACTCCAACACCATCATTACGTTTGCAGACGACACAACAGTAGTAGGCCTGATCATCGACAATGATGAGACAGCCTATAGGGAGGAGGTCAGAGACCTGGCCGTGTGGTGCCAGGATAACAACCTCTCCCTCAACGTGACCAAGACAAAGGAGATGATTGTGGACTACAGGAAAAAAAAGAGGACTGAGCACGCCCCCATTCTCATCGACAGGGCTGTAGTGGAACAGGTTGAGAGCTTCAAGTTCCTTGGTGTCCACATCACCAAACTATCATGAAGAGGGCATGACAAAGCCTATTCCCCCTCAGGAGACTGAAAAGATTTGGCATGGATCCTCAGATCCTCAAAAAATTCTACAGCTGCACCATCGAGAGCATCCTGACTGGTTGCATCACCGCCTGATATGGCAACTGCTTGGCCTCCGACCGCAAGGCACTACAGAGGGTAGTGCGTACGGCCCAGTACATCACTGGGTCCAAGCTTCCTGCCATCCAGGACCTCTATACCAGGTGGTGTCAGAGGAAGGCCCTCAAAATTGTCAAAGTCTCCAGCCACCCTAGTCATAGACTGTTCTCTCTGCTACCGCACGGCAAGCGGTACCGGAGTGCCAAGTTTAGGTCCAAAAGACTTGTCAACAGCTTCTACCCCCAAGCCATAAGACTCCTGAACAGCTAATCATGGCTACCCGGACTATTGGCACTGCCCCCCTACCCCCACCCCCCACCCTATATTTTTACGCTGCTGCTACTCTGTTAATTATTTATGCATAGTCACTTTAACTCTACCCACATGTACATATTACTTCAACTACCTCAACTAGCCGGTGTCCCCGCACATTGACTCTGCACCGGTACACCCCTGTATATATAGCCTCCCTACTGTTAAATTATTATTCTGCTCTTTTTTTCTCAACACTTTTTTGTTGTTGTTTTATTTTACTTTTTTATTAAAAATAAATGCACTGTTGGTTAAGGGCTGTAATTAAGCATTTCACTGTAATGTCTGCACCTGTTGTATTCGGCGCATGTGGCCAATAAAATTTGATTTGATTTGTAAGGGCTATTTTACCAAGAAGGAGAGTGATGGAGTGTTGCATCAGATGACCTGGCCTCCACAATCACCCGACCTCAACCCAATTGAGATGGTTTGGGATGAGTTGGACTGCAGAGTGAAGGAAAAGCAGCCAACAAGTGCTCAGCATATGTGGGAACTCCTTCAAGACTGTTGAAAATGCATTCCAGGGGAAGCTGGTTGAGAGAATGCCAAGAGTGTGCAAAGCTGTCATCAAGGCAAAGGGTGGCTACTTTGAAGAATCTCAAATATATAATATATTTTGATTTGTTTAACACTTTTTTGGTTACTACATGATTCCATATGTGTTATTTCATAGTTGTGATGTCTTCATTATTATTCTACAATGTAAAAACCCTTGAATGAGTAAGTGTGTCCAAACTTTTGACTGGTAGTGTACATCATACATTTGTTCAACATATCTGCAGCAAATGTATCAAAGGAAGTTGTGTTTTACAGATTGCAGCTTCAAATCTTCAATTTCAGTCACAACTATAATTTAAGATATTTTAATTGATTTGCTTTTAAATGATAAATGTTTCACATACATCTAAAGCATGTTGAAAGACAAGCAGACAAATATAAATTGGTTCAATTTCAAGTGTTCAACAGGCTCATTGTTGAGAAAACACATTCACAATGGTTTTGAAATGAAATTGAGGATTAAAAAGAGATGATTACTGTGTCTGTAGACAGTAGAGTTAAACTCAAACCCAAGAATTACACATGGTTATAGTAGCATGTTCACTTTCACTGTATTTTGAAAGATGTTAAATGACCAAGCTTGACTGACAGGTTAAAGCTGTCAGGCTGGCTGTGTAATGTGGTTTCCTTTATACGGTAAACACAGGCCACACACACACACACAGACATATTACATAAACATACTTAAACACACTTTCTTACATACTTTAACATGTTTGTGTGTTTTCACATGAATCAAGGTCATGGTCTGTTGAAATGGTTTCCTACTTTTTTCATAAACGCTCCATTTCCTCTCTGTCTGAGTAGTACCAGTATGTGTGTGTGTGTGTGTGTGTGTGTGTGTGTGTGTGTGTGTGTGTGTGTGTGTGTTTGTGTGTCCACTGCAGAGTGTTACCACAGCAGGACACCTCATCACCAACAACACAACATTCGTCACATTTTCCCCAAGTTTGCAATTGCACACTCCATGTCATTGATATAAAGGCATCCCAGCTAGCACATTAGGTTCCCTGGATGTTCTGGAACGTTGAGAGGGGAATTATATGGCATTTGACAAATAAGAGATTATTTGCTTCCAATCCACACACAAGTAGTAAGTTGCTTGAATGGGCTGTCATAGTAGCCAATTTCCCACAACAAGCTACAGTACTCATACAGTAGTCAAATAAAACCCAGTGCCACTGCAATAACGTCCTTTGGTTATTGTCTACTGGGGTTTATAATGTCAACTCTGACCCTTTTCCCGACTGTGTCGTGAGTGGAACTCATCCAATGTGTAGCTGTACAAAAGCTGTGGTATCAATATAATAATAATAATAATATAATATGCCATTTAGCAGACGCTTTTATCCAAAGCGACTTACAGTCATGCGTGCATACATTATTTTATTTTTTTGTGTATGGGTGGTCCCGGGGATCGAACCCACTACCTTGGCGTTACAAGCGCCGTGCTCTACCAGCTGAGCTACAGAGGACCCCCTCTGAACATCTGCCTCATGGCATGTGTGTTATGTTATTATAGAGTGTGTGTGTGTGTGTGTGTGTGTGTGTGTGTGTGTGTGTGTGTGTGTGTGTGTGTGTGTGTGTGTGTGTGTGTGTGTGTGTGTGTGTGTGTGTGTGTGTGTGTGTGTGTGTGTGTGTGTGTGTGTGTGTGTGTGTGTGTGTGTGTGTGTGTGTGTGTGTGTGTGTGTGTGTGTGTGTGTGTGTGTGTGTGTGTGTGTGTGTGTGTGTGTGTGTGTGTGTGTGTGTGTGTGTGTGTGTGTGTGTGTGTGTGTGTGTGTGTGTGTGTGTGTGTGTGTGTGTGTGTGTTGGATCTAGCAACACATTCCAGCAAACTTGAGTGACAACATTACGCCCCACAGATCGACCCCATATAAACTACAACAACAGACACGGACAGTCACAGTCAGACTGCTCATCCATCTGTCCAGTAAGACACACCAGACACCCTCCTGCTCTGTAAATTAACATACCACCGGGCGTTATTTATAGATGACCCCTCAGCCACGTATGACACGTTACTCATTATTGAGAGAGACAGAAAAAGAAAGAAAACGTGAGATGGGGGGAGAGAGAGAGAACATTTGAGAGAAGAAGAGAGAGGGGGAGGGAGAGAGAGTAGAGAGAGAACATTTGAGAGAGAAAGAGAGAGGGGGAGAGAGAGTAGAGAGAGAGAGAACATTTGAGAGAGAAAGAGAGAGGGGGAGAGAGAGTAGAGAGAGAGAGAACATTTGAGAGAGAAAGAGAGAGGGGGAGGGAGAGAGAGTAGAGAGAGAGAACATTTGAGAGAGAAAGAGAGAGGGGGAGGGAGAGAGAGTAGAGAGAGAGAGAACATTTGAGAGAGAAAGACAGGGGGAGGGAGAGAGAGTAGAGAGAGAGAGAACATTTGAGAGATAAAGAGAGAGGGGGAGGGAGAGAGAGTAGAGAGAGAGAGAACATTTGGGAGAGAAAGACAGGGGGAGGGAGAGAGAGTAGAGAGAGAGAGAACATTTGAGAGAGAAAGAGAGAGGGGGAGGGAGAGAGAGTAGCGAGAGAGAGAACATTTGAGAGAGCAAGAGAGAGGGAAGAGGGAGAGGGAGATACTGAGAGGTTAATAAACAACAACCCAACCCAAATGAGTCCGTCCTCATTAATTAGGCTGAAATTCATCTCACGTCCGGATGGTGTCATGTAGCCTTGGACCCTTCTGGGTAATCAACGTGTGAGAGGGGGTAGGAAATGGGGAAATGCACTCGACCCCTGAACCCAATATAGAACAGACATCCCCCTGGGGGGGATCTGAAGTGGTCTGATTGGGGACACTGGAGCAGAGCTGGACACAGCAGCTGAGTAGGATCAGTAACTGGGCGGCATGCTGGGGGTTGGCATTAGCACATGAATGGAGCCAGGGAGGTATAAGAGCAGTGAAGTGGAGGTTGGTGCGAAGGCTGCCTCTGTCCTGTCCTGCTAGTCTTGTCAGCCATACAGACAGGGGTTCAATGTGGGCAGTGGGCCACAGCTCTGACTCGCCAAAGATGCACATTGTTCAGAGGACAACCATAACCTTATAGCTGAGACACTGGCTCCATTTAATTATTATTATTATTTGGAAGACACGTACATCTTTTTCTGTGTCCTGCAAAACTGTTATGGGGTTTAACCTCTACGGGATCGGTGTCACGTAGACGGTTGAGCTAACGTGCGCTAATGTGATTAGCATGACTGTTGTATGTCTTATATAGGCAGAAAGCTTAAATTCTTGTTAATCTAACTCACTGTCCAATGTACAGTTGCCATTACAGTGAAAGTATAGCATGCTATTGTTTGAGGAGAGTGCACAACAACAAAAAACTTATCACGGCAACAGGTTTGATACATTCACCTCTGAAGATAAATAATGTACTGAAGCTGGAGACTCTTATCTCCCTCACTAACTTTAAGCATCAGCTGTCAGAGCAGCTTACCGATCACTGCACACAGCCATTCTGAAATTAGCCCATCCAACTACCTCATCCCCATATTGTTATTTCTTTTGCTAATTTGCACCCCAGTATCTCTATTTGCACATCATCCTTTGCACATCTATCATTCCAGTCAGTGTTAATACGAAATTGTAACTATTTTGCACTATGGCCTATTTATTGCCTTACCTCCATAATTTACTACATTCGCACACACTGTATATATATTTTCTGTTATATTTTTGACTTTATGTTTTTTTTCCCCCTTATGTAACTCTATGTTGTTGTTTTATCACATTGCTTTGCTTTATCTTGGCCAGGTCGCAGTTGTAAATGAGAACTTGTTCTCAACTGGCTTACCTGGTTAAATAAAGGTGAAATAAAAATAAATAAATTAAACATTCAGTAATCTTGCTCTGATTTGTCATCCTAAGGGTCCCAGAGATAAAATGTAGCATAGTTTTGTTTGATAAAATCAATTTTTATATTCAAATGTAGGAACTGGGTTCTACAGTTTGAACCCCTGCTGTCTCTGGCTCCACACCCACCCTGCCCGGCCATCTAGATGTGTGAAAGTCAGTGTATAAGCTAATGATCCATCATGTATGACATTCCTGGGAGTGTGTAAACTTACATTTTGTATTACCATATCATTATGTACTTGAAAATGTATCAATTGACCAATTCGGTACATTTGGGTAGACTTGATAGAAAATAGTCCAGTATTGCAACGCTTCACTGGATCAATCTGAAACTTTGCACACAAATTGCTGCCATCTAGTGGTCAATATCTAAATTGCAACTAAACTGCAATATTATATTGTGGCCTTTCTCTTGCATTTCAAAGATGTATGTTTTTTTGTTTGTATTATCTTTTACCAGATCTAATGTGTTACAGTTGAAGTCGGAAGTTTACATACACCTTAGCCAAATACATTTAAACTCAGTTTTTCACAATTCCTGAAATGTAATCCTAGTAAAAATTCCCTGTCTTAGGTCAGTTAGGATCACCACTTTATTTTAAGAATGTGAAATGTCAGAACAATGGTAGAGAGAATGATTTATTTCAGCTTCTATTTCTTTCATCACATTCCCAGTGGGTCAGAAGTTTAGATACACTCAATTAGTATTGCCTTTAAATTGTTTAACTTGGGCCAAACATTTCGGGTAGCCTTCCACAAGCTTCCCACAATGAATTGGGTGCATTTTGGCCCATTCCTCCTGACAGAGCTGGTGTAACTGAGTCAGGTTTGTAGGCCTCCTTGCTCGCACACACTTCTTCAGTTCTGCCCAAAAATGTTCTATAGGATTGAGGTCAGGGCTTTGTGATGGCCACTCCAATACCTTGACTTTGTTGTCCTTAAGCCATTTTGGCACAACTTTGGAAGTATGCTTGGGGTCATTGTCCATTTGGAAGACCCATTTGCGACCAAGCTTTAACTTCCTGACTGATGTCTTGAGATGTTGCTTCAATATATCCACATAATTTTCCTTCCTCATGATGCCATCTACTTTGTGAAGTGCACCAGTCCCTCCTGCAGCAAAGGACCCCCACAGCATGATGCTGCCACCACCGTGCTTCACGGTTGAGATGGTGTTCTTCGGCTTGCAACTACCCCCTTTTTCCTACAAACATAACAATGGTCATTATGGCCAAACAGTTCTATTTTGGTTTCATCAGACCAGAGGACATTTCTCCAAAAAGTAAGATCTTTCTCCCCATGTGCAGTTGCAAACCGTAGTCTGGCTTTTTTATGGTGGTTTTGGAGCAGTGGCTTCTTCCTTGCTGAGCGGCCTTTCAGGTTATGTCGATATAGGACTCGGTTTACTGTGGATATAGATACTTTTGTACCTGTTCCCTCCAGCATCTTCACAAGGTCCTTTACTGTTGTTCTGGGATTTATTTGCACTTTTCGCACCAAAGTACGTTCATCTCTAGGAGACAGAACGCGTCTCCTTCCTGAGCGGTATGAAGGCTGCGTGGTCCCATGGTGTTTATACTTGCGTACTATTGTTTGTACAGATGAACGTGGTACCTTCAGGCATTTGGAAATTGCTCCCAAAGATGAACCAGACTTGTGGAGGTCTACAATATTTTTTCTGAGGTTTTGGCTGATTTCTTTCATTTTCCCATGATGTCAAGCAAAGAGGAACTGAGTTTGAAGGTAGGCTTTGAAATACATCCACAGGTACACCTCCAACTGACTCAAATTATGTCAATTAGCCTATCAGAAGCTTCTAAAGCCATGACATCATCTTCTGGAATTTTCCAAGCTGTTTAAAGGCACAGTCAACTTAGTGTATGTAAACTTCTGACCCACTGGAATTGTGATACAGTGAATAATAAGTGAAATAATCTGTCTGTAAACAATTGTTGGAAAAATTACTTGTGTCATGCACAAAGTAGATGTCCTAACCGACTTGCCAAAACTATAGCTTGTTAACAAGAAATGTGTGGATGTCACGATCGTTGAGAGACGGGTCAGACCCAGGTGCAGCGTGCTATGCGAACATGTTTATTAAACCAAATAAACATTAAAACAAAACAAGAAACAACGTAACGTGAAGTCCACATGCTAAACACATACAAGCCTAACACGGAACAAGATCCCACAAACATAGTAGGCAACTGGGCTACCTAAGTATGATCCCCAATCAGAGACAACGAGCGACAGCTGCCTCTGATTGGGAACCATACCCGGCCAAGCATAGAAATCTCAATCCTAGATCATGAACATAGAAATAATTACATAGAACTTCCACACCCTGACTCAACTAACAAGAGTTCTATACGTAAGGGCGTGACAGTGGAGTGGTTGAAAAACGAGTTTTAATGACTCCAACATAAGTGTATGTAAACTTCCGACTTCAACTGTATATTCTCCTACATTAATATCACATTTCCACAAACTTCAAAGTGTTTCCTTTCAAATGGTATCAAGAATATGCATATCCTTGCTTCAGGTCCTGAGCTACAGGCAGTTAGATTTGGGCGTGACAGTACCCCCCCCCCCCCAAAGGTGCGGACTCCGACCGCACAAACCTGACATAACAGGGTAGGGTCCGGGTGGGCACTCCGCCTCGGAGGCGGATCCGGCTCCGGGCGTGATGACCTCTTCCTCTCAGCCTCCCCGTTGCGCCCCTGGTCTGGTCTGGACCTCGGCGTGATGCTTCCTTCCTCCCACGATGCACCCTGGTGTGGGAGACCCCAAACCTGGAGAGAGGCTGACGTCTGGGTCTGGATCGGCAATCCCCCCACGATGCACCAAGCCCTGTCTGGACCCTGGTGTGGGAGACCCCGAACCTGGAGAGGGGCTGACGTCTGGACCTGGATCGTCAATCCTTCCGCGATGCACCAAGCCCTGTCTGGACCCTGGTGTGGGAGGACCCGACCCTGGAGAGGGGCGGACTTCTGGGTCTGGAGTGGAGCCGCTGACCGGAGCTGAACTGGACCCCGGAGGAGCGGACTGCTCTGGCTCCGGAGTGGATCAGCTGACCGGAGCTGGACTGGGCTCCGGTGGAGCGGACTGCTCTGGCTCCAGAGTGGAGCCGCTGACCGGAGCTGGACTGGGCACCGGTGGAGGGGACTGCTCTGGCTCCGGAGTGGAGCAGCTGACCGGTGCTGGACCAGTCACCGGTGGAACGGGCACGGGCCGTGCCGGGCTGGGAACCCGCACCACTGGCTTGGTGCGAGGAGCAGGCATGGGCCGGGCCGGACTGGGAACACGCACCATTGGTCTGGTGCGAGGAGCAGGAACGGGCCGGGCCGGACTGGAGACACGCACCACAGGTCTGGTGCGAGGAGCAGGAACGGGCCGGGCCGGGCCGGACTGGGGACACGCACCACTGGCTTGGTGCGGGGAGCAGGTACGGGGCATACCGGGCTGGCGACACGCACCACTGGTTTGGTGAGAGGAGCAGGGACGGGCCGTACTGGACTGGGAACATGCACCACTGGCTTGGTGCGGGGAGCAGGTATGGGGCGTACCGGGCTGGCGACACGCACCACTGGTTTGGTGAGAGGAGCAGGGACGGGCCGTACTGGACTGGGAACATGCACCACTGGCTTGGTGCGGGGAGCAGGTACGGGGCGTACCGGACTGTGGAGGCGCACTGGAGGTCTGGAGCGTAGAGCTGGCACAACCCGTCCTGGCTGGATGCCCACTTCCGCACAGTATGTGTGTGGCGTGAGCACCGGACGCACTGGGTTGCGCACGCGCACTGGCGATACAGTACGTAGAACCGGCGCAGGAGATGCTGGACCAAGGAGGCGTACTGGAGACCAGGAGCGTTGAGCCGGCACAACCCGTCCTGGCTGGATGCCCATTTTCGCACGGCTCGTGCGTGGCGCTAGCACAGGACGCACTGGACTGTGCCGGCGCACTGGCGACACAGTGCGTAGCTCTGCATAACACGGAGCCTGCACGGTCACACGCTTCCTAGCGTGAGTATGGGGAGTTGGCTCTGCTCTGAACCCTGGCTCCGCCAACCACCCCGTGTGCCCCCCAATTTTTTTTTATTGGGGCTGCTTCTCTGGCTTTCTTCATGACCGCGTCCTCTTGGGTCGCCGTTTCTCCTCTCCTGCCTGGGCTTCCCCCTTCGCCCAGGGTCCTCTATCGGCTACTCTCTCCTTCTCCACCCTCATCCCTTTCAGGGCCTCCATCTGCTTGCCCAGATCCTCTCTTATCTCCCCCCAGGTCCATGATCTCTGCTCCACTACCTGTGTCCAGGGTGTCTGCTGCTCCTGGGCACGCTGCTTGGTCCGTGTTTGGTGGGATCTTCTGTCACGATCGTTGAGAGACGGGTCAGACCAAGGTGCAGCGTGGTATGCGAACATGTTTATTAAACCAAATAAACATTAAAACAAAACAAGAAACAACGTAACGTGAAGTCCTCAGGCTAAACACATACAAGCCTAACACGGAACAAGATCCCACAAACATAGTAGGCAACTGGGCTACCTAAGTATGATCCCCAATCAGAGACAACGAGCGACAGCTGCCTCTGATTGGGAACCATACCCGGCCAAGCATAGAAATCTCAATCCTAGATCGTGAACATAGAAATAATTACATAGAACTTCCACACCCTGACTCAACTAACAAGAGTTCTATACGTAAGGGCGTGACAGTGGAGTGGTTGAAAAACGAGTTTTAATGACTCCAACATAAGTGTATGTAAACTTCCGACTTCAACTGTATATTCTCCTACATTAATTTCACATTTCCACAAACTTCAAAGTGTTTCCTTTCAAATGGTATCAAGAATATGCATATCCTTGCTTCAGGTCCTGAGCTACAGGCAGTTAGATTTGGGTATGTCATTTTAGGTGAAAATTTAAAAAAGGGTCCGATCCTTAAGAGGTTAAGCATGGAGAGCCAAGGTCCAGCCTGGTCCAACATCAGATAGCCCAACTTACAGTTGGGCATTCACATGTGGAAATGTGGTTTTGATTAAAAAACAAATACAGTACTTGCCATGTTTACTTTTTAGGACAAGCCTCTGCAATGATTGTTTCGCAGTGGACATGCTACCGTTAGCACATACAGTGAGTGGACTGTGGCAATCCCTCATCCAGACACTACCTTTGAAGGAAGAAAACTAAGCATCCTGCAGCTGTAATGGTGAAATTGTGTTTCTACTCAAGACTGGGTAGTCTGGGCATTACATTCAAGGTCAAGGCTGTGCAGGGAATTCAAACTGAATGTAAAGATATGCACAGGCCACTGATTTCCCACACATACTGTTCAGGGATATTACACACCTCTGCAAAGCAGCCTCTGAACTGCAACAAAATCACCTGCACTTTAATCTTATCTGAAAATTCCAGTTACTGCTTTTGAACCACTTTTGAACCACACAGCCCTTGCTTGTGACATGAAATACATCTATATTCAAAGCTGAGCAATTGCCGGCAGACTCCAGAGGAGGAAATTGTGAACAAACTACAGTTTGCAGGATTATATATATTTTTTTTGCTTCCTCTGCTATCACGTTATCTTAGGAGAAATAAGGCCCAGTGAATAGTGTTTTTCTGCAAACTCACAGCGACACACGAAAAAAAGAGAAAGCGGGAGAGAGAGACCTTAAGAACAGGAGAGATAGGTTTTCTACCGTATTTTTTAATGTACAGTGCATTCAGAAAGTATTCAGACCGCTTGATTATTTCCACATTTTGTTATGTTACAGACTTATTCTAAAATGGCTTAAATAAAATAAATATCCCCATCAATCTATACACAATACCCCATAATGACTAAGTGTAAACAGGTTTTTTGAAATTTTTGCAAATGTACTAAAAATACAAAATAGAAATACCTTATTTACATAATTATTCAGACTCTTTGATATGAGACTCGAAATTGAGCTCAGGTGCATCCTGTTTCCATTGAACATCCTGTTGTTGTTTTTACAACTTGATTGGAGTCCATCTGTGGTAAATGCAATTGATTGGACATGATTTGGAAAGGCAGACGCCTATCTATATAAGGTCCCACAGTTGACAGTGCATGTCAGAGCAAAAACCAAGCCATGAGTTCGAAGGAATTGTCCATAGAGCTCCGAGACAGGATTGTGTTGAGGGACAGATCTGGGGAAGGACACCAAAAAATGTCTGCATCATTGAAGGTCCCCAAGAACACAGTGGCCGCCATCATTCTTAAATGGAAGAAGTTTGGAACCACAAAGACTCTTCAAAGAGCTGGCCGCCCGGCCAAACTGATCAATCGGGGAGAAGGGCGTTGGTCTGGGAGGTGACCAAGAACCCGATAGTCACTCTGACAGAGCTCCAGAGTTCCTCTGTGGAGATGGGAGAATCTTCCAGAAGGACAACCATCTCTGCAGCACTCCACCAATCAGGCCTTTATGGTAGAGTGGCAAGACGGAAGCCACTCCTCAGTAAAAGGCACGTGACAGCCCGCTTGGAGTTTGCCAAAAGGCACCTAAAGGACTCTCAGACCATGAGAAACAAGATTCTCTGGTCTGATGAAACCAAGATTGAACCCTTTGGCCTGAATGCAAAGCGTCACATCTGGAGGAAACCTGGCACCATCCCTACGATGAAGCATGGTGGTGGCAGCATCATGCTGTGGGGATGTTTTTCAGCGGCAGGGACTGGGAGACTAGTCAGAATCAAGGGAAAGATGAACGGAGCAAAGTACAGAGAGATCCTTGATGAAAACCTAATCCAGAGCGCTCAGGACCTCAGACTGAGGCGAAGGTTCACCATCCAACAGCACAACGACTCATAGCACACAGCCAAGACAATGTCTCTGAATGTCCTTGAGTGGCCCAGCCACTTGAACCCGATCGAACATCTCTGGGAGACCTGAAAGAGGCCTGAAAATAGCTGTGCAGCGACGCTCCCCATCCTACCTGACAGAGCTTGAGAGGATCTGCATAGAAGAATGGGATAAACTACCCAAATACAGGTGTGCCAAGCTTATAGCGTCATACCCAAGAAGACTTGAGGCTGTAATCGCTGCCAAAGGTGCTTCAACAAAGTACTGAGAAAAGGGTCTTAATACTTAATACTTATGTTTTTTGCAAAAATTTCTAAAAACCTGTTTTTGCTTTGTCATTATGGGGTATTGTGTGTAGATTTATGAGGGAAAATAACTATTTAATGAGTTTTAGAATAAGATTGTAACGTAACAAAATGTGGAAAAAGTAAAGGGGTCTGAATACTTTCTGAATGCACTGTATGTATTCATCATGTATGTCCTCTGTCATGTAAATTATATAAAATAACATTTACTTAAATCCAGAATTGCCATTTAAATGGTGTGTTATTTTCATTATTAGGAACATTGTCAAGCATGCTAATACCTAATTAATGTTTGCCTGGTTTTTCTTCCTGACATTGTATCTGCATATTCTGCATTTAACATGACATAGAAAAATAAACAACAGCATGCTCAGTTGTTTATGGCTCTATATTTACGAATATGAAAAACATACAATTAACAAAATGCAGTCCAACGAGCATCACTTGGTGTGAGAAAGCGATTATGCTTCAATACTGTTTAAATAAATAGGTTGCATTGAGGGCCATAGATAAATAGGTAGTATTACTAAACCCCTTATCTAATTGAAATGGAAAATGTTCATTGTTTTGGAAAAATAATGAAACAGATGATAAAATAAATGATCTATCGTCAAAGTTACAATAAGCAGGGGCTAACTCTCTGAATTCTGTCAATTGAAATGAACAGGTTTCACATTCACTGGATTGCACCGTTAAATGTGGGCCTAAATGCAACTAATTTCAGTCATTTTGCTCAATTCAATTGGCTGTTAGAAGCAGTGTTGGGGAGTAGTGTATTACAGTCAAAAGTTTGGACACACCTACTAATTCAAGGGTTTTTCTTTATTTTTACTATTTTTTACATTGTAGAATAATAGCGAAGACATCAAAACTATGAAATAACACATATGGAATCATATCGTAAACCAAAAAAACTAAAAAGTGTATAAAATTATATATTTGAGATTCTTCAAATAGCCACCCTTTGCCTTGATGACAGCTTTGCACACTCTTAGCATTCTCTCAACCAGTTTCATGAGGTAGTCACCTAAAATGCATTTCAATTAACAGCTGTGCCTTCTTAAAAGTTAATTTGTGGAATTTCTTTCCTTCTTAATGTGTTTGAGCCAATCAGTTGTGTTGTGACAAGGTAAGGGGGGTATACAGAATATAGACCCATTTGGTAAAATACCAAGTCCATATTATGGCAAGAACAGCTCAAATAAGCAAAGAGAAACGACAGTCCATCATTACTTTAAGACATGAAGATCAGTCAAAACAGAACATTTCAAGAACTTTGAAAGTGCAGTCGCAAAAACCATCAAGCGCTATGATGAAACTGGCTCTCATGAGGACCGCCACAGGAATGGAAGACCCAGAGTTACCTCTGATGCAGAGGATAAGTAAATTAGTTACAGCCCAAATAAATGCTTCACAGAGTTGAAGTAACAGACACATCTCAACATCAACTGTTCAGAAGAGACTGTGTGAATCAGGCCTTCATGATCGAATTGCTGCAAAGAAACCACTACTAAAGGACACCAATAAGAAGAAGAGACTTTGCTTTGGCCAAGAAACACAAGCAATGGACATTAGACCGGTGGAAATATGTCCTTTGGTCTTTGTGAGACGCAGTGTGGGTGAACGGATGATCTCCGCATGTGTATTTCCCACCGTAAAGCATGGAGGAGGATTATTTATGGTGTGGGGGTGCTTTGCTGGTGACACTGTCTGTGATTTATTTAGAATTCAAGGCACACTTAACCAGCATGGCTACCATAGCATTTTGCAGTGATACGCCATCCCATCTGGTTTGGGCTTAGTGGGACTACCATTTGTTTTTCAACAGGACAATGACCCAACATACCTCCAGGCTGTGTAAGGGCTATTTTACCAAGAAGGAGAGTGATGGAATGCTGCATCAGATGACCTGGCCTCCACAATCCCACGACCTCAACCCAATTGAGATGGTTTGGGATGAGTTGGACCTCAGAGTGAAGGAAAAGCAGCCAAGTGCTCAGCATATGTGGGAACTCCTTCAAGCATGTTGGAAAAGCATTCCAGGTGAAGCTGGTTGAGAGAATGCCAAGAGTGTGCAAAGCTGTCATCAAGGCAAAGGGTGGCTATTTGAAGAATCTAAAATCTAAAATATATTTTGATTTGTTTAACACTTTTTTGGTTACTACATGATTCCATATGTGTTATTTCATAGTTTTGATGTTTTCACTATTATTCTACAATGTAGAAAATAGTACAAATAAAGAAAAGCCCTGGAATGAGTAGGTGTGTCCAAATCTTTGTCTGGTTCTGTAGTTCAACTAGTAATTTAACTACATTTTGTAGTAGTTTGGTGGTAGTTGAACTCAATTCAAATCTTGGTAGTGTTTTCAGTAGTTAATTACTTTTTTGCCATGTAGCTAACTACTGGAACTACAAACTACTTTTTTTGGCTAAAATATAATAAAATATGGGTGAAGTTGTCATGACTTCCTCCGAAGCTGCCTCCTCTCCTTGTTCGGGCAGGCTTCGTCGTTCGTCGTCACCGGCCTTCTAGCCACTGCCGCTCCTTTCCTCATATCTTCATTCCATTTGTTTTGTCTTGTTTATTACACACACCTGGTTCATATCCTCTCATCAGTACCTGTATAAGTGTTCCCTCTACCCCCTTATCTTTGTGTGTGATTGTTTATTGTAGAGGAGATTATAGCTCGGTGGAGCTAGTTTCTATTGTGTATTGCTGGGTTATGCACCGTTTTTACTCACTGGTGTGTATGGGTGGTCCTCTGTAGCTCAGCTGGTAGAGCACAGCGCTTGTAACGCCAGGGTAGTGGGTTCGATTCCCGGGACCACCCATACACAAACATTTATGCACGCATGACAGTAAGTCGCTTTGGATAGAAGCGTCTGCTAAATGGCTTATTATTATTATTATTACGCATTGCTGCGTACCTCTGTTTATTGATTAAACCATTTATTCCGTGATTTCCTCTCCTGCATCTGACTCCGTCCATCATCACCCGCTACAGAAGTAGGCAGTAATTTCCTCTATTTATCAGCATCGGACATGCCTAATTCTCACTTGAAACATAGTTATTGTGAATAATAGGCTAAATAACACATTATGTTAACATCTGACTCCAGAGTGAACTGTTCTTGCAACTTGTAGTCTATGGCATTTCAGATTTAGGTATGATAATTTATCACAAAGTAGTTTGGATGTAGTGAACTACTTTTTAAAAGTAACTTTAGTTAAGTAAACTATATTTTTCATAAGGGTAGCTTTAGTGTAGCTTAACTTCTTCCAGTGTGAAGTAATTGGTAGCTTGGTAAACTATATTTTCAGAGTAGCTTCCCAACAGTGGTTAGTAGTGATGGGACGCACGACACCGATGCTTCGAGGCTTTTCAAAGCAGTCTGATCAGATGCAAAAGTACAAATGCTTGTATCAAATTTCAATTACCACCTCATCAATGACATCCGAAGCTTTGTTTGATCACATGTTTGGTTGAGACATTGATCAATGAGATTTCAACCTATATTTACCCACTCAAAAACACAGCCAGAAGTTTGTTTAAATATCAACGTGTTATCACTGCACTTTCAACCATTTAAAAGCACAACAAAGTTCAAATGGAAATACATATATGTCAGATATTTTGTATTTATACAACATTTTAATATGTTATCACTGTGCTTCATCTAATAGCACAACCAAATTACCTGGATTGCAGTTGAGATTAGGCTACATTAAAAGTACATAGTATAGTGCCTTCAGAAAGTATTCACACCCCTTGACTTTTTCCACATTTTGTTGTGTTACAGCCTGCATTTAAAATTGATTACATTTTGTGATTTTGTGTCACTGGCCTACACACAATACCCTATAATGTCAAAGTGGAATTATGTTTTTCTAAGTTCTTTAAATTAATTAAAAATGAAAAGCTGAAATGTCTTCAGTCAATAAGTATTCAAACCCTTTGTTATGGCAAGCCTAAATAAGTTCAGGAGTAGAAATTTGCTAAACAAGTCACATAATAAGTTGCATGGACTCTGTGTGCAATAATAGTGGTTAACATGATTTTTGAATGACTCATCTCTGTACCCCACAAAAAGAAGGGCACCTATTTGTAGATTGGTAAAAAAAAAATATATATATATATCCATTTGAGCATGGAGAAGTTATAAATTACACTTTGGATGGTGTATCAATACACCCAGTCACTGCAAAGATACAGGAGTCCTTCCTAACTCAGTTGCCGGAGGGGAAGGAAACCGCTCAGGGATTTCACCATGAGGCCAATGGTGACTTTAAATCAGTTACAGCGTTTAATGGCTGTGATAGGAGAAAACTGCGGATGGATCAATAACATTGTAGTTACTCCAAAATACCAATCTAAATGACAGAGTGAAAAGAAGGAAGCTTGAACAGAATAAAAAATATTACAAAACATGCATCCTGTTTGCAATAAGGCACTAAAGTATAACTGCAAAAAAATATGGCAAAGAAATTAACTTTAAGCCATGAATACAAAGCGTTATGTTTGGGGCAAATCTAACACAACACATCCCTGAGTACCACTCTTCATATTTTCAAGCATGGTGGTGGCTGCATCATGCTATGGGTATGCTTGTCATCGGCAAGAACTAGGGAGTATTTTTAGGATAAAAAACCCCCAGAATAGAGCTAAGCACAGGCAATATTCTAGAGGAAACCCTGGTTCAGTCTGCTTTCCAACAGACACTGGGAGACAAATTCACCTTTCAACAGGACAATAACATAAAACACAAGGCCAAATATACACTGGAGTTGCTTAACAAGACGACATTGTATGTTCCTGAGTGGCCGAGTTACAGTTTTTACTTAAAACGGCTCGAAAATCTATGGCAAGACTTGAAAATGGCTGAATAGCAATGATCAACAACCAACTTGACGGAGCTTGAAGAATTCTAAAAAGCAAATATTGTACAATCCAGGCGTGCAAAACTCTTAGAGACTTACCCAGAAAGACTCACAGCTGTAACCGGTGCCAAAGGTGATTCTAACATGTATTGACTCAGTGATGTGAATACTTGTGTAAATCAGACATTTCTGTATTTAAAATTAATTTTCTAAAATTTCTAAAAACATGTTTTCACTTTGTCATTATGGGCTTTTGTGTGTAGATGGGTGAGAAAAAAATATGTAATCCATTTTGAATTCAGGCTGTAACACAACAAAATGTGGAATAAGTGAAGACACTGTACATAGTTTTACAGCTGCACCATTGAGAGCATCTTGACTGGCTGCATCACCGCTTGGAATGGCAACTGCAATGGCCTCGATCGCAAGACGCTACAGAGGGTGGTGTAGACGACCCATTACATCACTGCCATCCAGGAGCTCTATAACAGGCGGTGTCAGAGGAAGGTCTGGAAAATTGTCAAAGATCCCAACCACCCAAGCCATAGACTGTGCATTCTGCTGCCACACGGCAAGCGGTACCAGAGCGCCAAGTCTGGACCAAAAGGCACCTGAACAGCTTCTACCCCCAAACCATGAGACTGCTGAACAGTTAATTAAATGGCTACCCGGACTATTGCATTGACAATTTTCTGCACTGACTTTCTTACACTAACTCTATGCACTCTCACTGGACTCTACCCACACACTCACACATACAGTTCTTACACTGACACTCACACAAAACACACATGCTTATTGACGCCATACACACACATACACACACTTTCACACTATCCACATACGCTGCTGCTACTCTGTTTGTTATCTATCCTGATTGCCTAGTCACTTTTACCCCTACTTACATGTACATATTACATCAACTACCTTCTACCCCTGCACATTGACTCAGTACCATTACTCCTTGTATATAATGTAGCATCATTACTGTTGTTTAATGTGTCACCATTTTCAAATTTACTAGCATATTTTCTTACATTTTAAGTCTGCATTGTCGGGAAAGGGCTCTTAAGTAAGCATTTCACAGTAAAGTCTACACCTGTTGTATTCTGCGCATGTGACAAATAAAATTTGATTTGATTTGCAAGTGATCAATGCTGTTCGAGATTCTGCACAGATTATTATAGCAATTCTGAAGATCTACACAGACCTGCTGTCACGCCCTGGCTCTGGGGACTCTAGTATGTTGAGCCAGGGTGTGAGTTTTCATTTGTGTTCGTTCTAGTATTGTGTTTCTATGTTGGCCAGTGTGGTTCTCACTCAGAGGCAACGTGAATCAGCTGTTGCTTGTTGTCTCTGATTGGGAACCATACTTAGTCAGCCTGTTTCCCACAGTATGGTGTGGGATCATGTTCCTTTTGGTTTGTACCGTAGGACTTCACGTATCGTTTTTGTTATTTTGTTCGTGATACATAATAAAAAGCATGTTCACCTTCCACGCTGCGCCTTGGTCCTCTGTTCCCGACGATCGTGACAGAAGATCCCACCAGAACTGGACCAAGCAGCGGATCCAGGAGCCATCGCCAGGGAAATCTCTAGCGGATATCCAGCGCCTCCTCGACTGGGTCAAGCCGTGTGAGCAAGAGAGGGGCTTGACTTGGAAGCAGAAGGGCGAAAGGCTGGCGAGAGATATGGAGACCTGGTCCACGGGAAGGAGAGAAGCCCAGAAAAGTTTTAGGGGGGGGCTCACGCCGTGGACGACGGGGCAGCAGGAGACCGCGATAGAGCGGCCCAGCGGGTTGGCATAGGAGGCCGCCAGGTTACGGGGGCCACTGGTCAAAAAGGGGAAGGAAGGTGTAGAGGCACGGCGAGAGGTACTGGGGTGTGTTACCAGTCCGGTCCGGCCCGTTCCTGATCCCTGCGTAGGGCCAGTGGTGTGTGTCCCCATTACGGTCCGGTCTGTTCCTGTCCCTTGCACCGAGCCTGTGGTGCGCGTCGCCAGCCCAGTCCGGTCCATTCCTGCTCTCCGCACCAAGCCAATAGTGCGCGTCGCCAGCCCGGCCCGGCCTGTTCCTGCTCCCCGCACCAAGCCAATGGTGCGCGTCGCCAGCCCGGCCCGGCCTGTTCCTGCTCCCCGCACCAAGCCTATGGTGCGCGTCGCCAGCCCGGCCCGGCCTGTTCCTGCTCCCCGCACCAGGCCAATGGTGCGCGTCGCCAGCCCGGTCCGGCCCGCTCCTGCTCCCCGCACCAAGCCTATGGTGAGCGTCGCCAGCCCGGTCCGGCCCGTTCCTGCTCCCCACACCAAGCCAGTGGTGTGCGTCGTCAGTCCGGCACGGCCCGTGCCTGTTCCACCGATGCCTGGTCCGGCACCGGTCAGCTGCTTCACGCCGGAGCTAGAGCAATCCGCTCCACCAGTGTGCAGTCCAGCTCCGGCCAGCGGGGCCAGACCGGACCAGGGGTACTTTGGGGGGTTGGAGAGGGAGTGGGGATCAGGCCCGGAGCCGGATCCGCCGCCAAGGCGGAGTGCCCACCCGGTCCCTCCCCTGTGGTGTTTGGTTGGCGCGGCCGGAGTCCGCGCCTTTGGGGGGGGTACTGTCACGCCCTGGCTCTGGGGACTCTAGTATGTTGAGCCAGGGTGTGAGTTTTCATTTGTGTTCGTTCTAGTATTGTGTTTCTATGTTGGCCAGTGTGGTTCTCAATCAGAGGCAACGTGAATCAGCTGTTGCTTGTTGTCTCTGATTGGGAACCATACTTAGTCAGCCTGTTTCCCACAGTATGGTGTGGGATCTTGTTCCTTTTGGTTTGTGTTTGTACCGTAGGACTTCACGTATCGTTTTTGTTATTTTGTTCGTGATACATAATAAAAAGCATGTTCACCTTCCACGCTGCGCCTTGGTCCTCTGTTCCTGACGATCGTGACACCTGCGACCTTTGCATGCTATCTTGAACATGCACCGCTTTTTATGATTAAATAAGAAGACATTTATAGTTAGGCTGCAGTAGGCTAACCTCAAAATGTGGCCATGGATGTGTTGCTCATCTTAATGTTAAATAAATACTGTTAGACCTAGTCTATAAGATAGCTTTAGGATATTAACTGTATCACAAAATACATATTTGGTTGAAAACGCAACCAAATATCAACATTTAAAGGATATCTAATGCTTGAATAGTTTCATCTGAGCCACTGGCTTAATCCTATTCTTTAACTTTTATTTTTGATTTAGTTGGCGTCGTGAATCCAACATATAGTTTGTTAACTTGTCGACAAGTGAATAGGCTATTTACTGTATTGCAAGAGTTATGTTGATTTGTGTTTGGTTCTCAATGCAACCAAATATCTAAATCTGAAGGAAATGTATATTTTGTGCCACTGACTTAGTCTGGCTTCAATTCCGGTTTGTCTACAAATTATTTATTAATTGTTGGATTCACGTCTCCATCTTAACCAAGAATCAAAGTTAAAGAATAGGACTAAATCAAATCAAACTTTATTTACCCAGTCAACCCAACAGAGGTAGCATCATTGTATCTTAATTCCCATCAATGCTTCTTTGGGACCCATCTTGAGTGTTTATCATACCACACAGGCGGTTGGGCCTTACAGCTGTACTAAAGATGACGTCGCCCCGTTGGCCGTCTTGCGAATGTGACTTATGGGAACGTTGTGACTTATGAGGACATACCTGAAATGTGGGGACATTGGAGCTTTGAGGAAGGGATCGGAGAGAAGGTTTATTCAAGGGGAGTTAGGTGTCCCTGGTTGCACTAGGCTAGGGAGACCTCTTATTCCTTAGAATGGGAAGATTATTTGTGTGTCAACACACGCTTGTTTGTTCGACCCAATCTGTGTATTTATTACAGAGCTCAAGGTACATTGGCTGACTGCAAGCAAGGACGGCAGAGACATCAATACCCTCTCGGTGGGACTTGTTTGTTGTTAACACCAGTTGGTCTCCTCACTGGGAAAACATTAGAAGTACATCATAGTACCTCTGAGAAAAGAGAGAGAGAGAGAGAGAGAGAGAGAGACCATGCCATGTGGCTTTTCAGTCATATTGAAACTGGCCTACTACTATTACTTTTATTTATTATTATTCTCATTACCATTGTTGTTGTAGTTGCTGTTAATGTTAAAATCATTACCACTACTTCTATTGTCATTATTATTTTTACTTTATTACTGTTAGTCCGACCATTGTTATTATATGTGTACTTTGACAATGTAAGTAATTTAACTTGCCATGTCAATAGTCTATCGAATGAATTGAATGGAGAGAGAGAGAGAAATAGAGAGAACTAGAGAGCGAGAGAGAGAGAAAGAGAGAGAGAGAGATGTTGGATTCACATCTCCATCTCAACCAAGAATCAAAGTTAAAGAATAGGACTAAATCAAACTTTATTTACCCAGTCAACCCAACAGAGGTAGCATCATTGTATCTTAATTCCCATCAAAGCTTGTTTGATTACCAGCTTAGTGCAGCCTTGAGTGTTTATCACCACACACAGGCGGTTGGGCATTACAGCTGTACCAAAGATTACGTCTCCCCGTCTGCAGTCTTGCGAATGTGACTTATGGGAACATTTGTGACTTATGAGGACATACTTGAATTGTGGGGATGTTAGGGCTTTGAGGAAGGGATGGGAATTAAGATACAATGGTGCTACCTCTGTTGGGTTGACTGGGTGTGCGAGAGGCTAGCCATAGATGGAGGGAGACCAAAGCAGGTTGATGGACAGAGAATAAGAAAAGGAAAGCTGGATTATGGTGCAGCTTTATGAATGTGTGGTATCACAATTGTTCTCTCTATTCGTAGGGGCTTTTGTTTGTGGTACACAGACCATAACTAATTAATCTCAATTTGAAATAGTTACCTAACTGATGGTAGGATCAAGTGCTGAGACGTGTGGTTGGTTACTCTGTACTTTTTTATAGCATTGTTATGCAGTGAACAACAAAACTATTCAAAGCCCAGACTGTAAAGACTGCTGGCCAAAAAGTCTGAATGCTATCTATAACTAGCATTAAAGGCAGACAAGGGCTGAATAACAATGTCACTGATTGTTGGGCCGCTGCTCAAAGAGCCCAAAGATGGCTCCTTGGGATGGGAATACAAACAGTGCATTCAGAAAGTATTCAGACCCCTTTTTCCACATTTTCTTACGTTACAGCCTTATTCTGAAATGGAATAAAAATGTTTCCCCCTCATCAATCTACAATCAATACCCCATAATGACAAAGCAAAAACAGTTTTTTATCAATTTTGGCAAATTTATAAAATAAAAAAAACGGAAATATCACATTTACATAAGTATTCAGATCCTTTACTCAGTACTTTGTTGAAGCAGCTTTGGCAGCGATTACAGACTTGAGTATTCTTGGGTATGACGCTACAAGCCTGGCACACCTGTATTTGGGGGAATTTCTTTTCTGAAGATCCTCTCAAGCTCTGTCAGGTTGGATGTGGAGCGTTGCTGCACAGCTATTTCTCTCCAGAGATGTTCAATCGGTTCAAGTCCGGGCTCTGGCTGGCCACTCAAGGACATTCAGAGACTTGTCCCAAAGCCACTCCTGCGTTGTTTTGGCTGTGTGCTTAGGGTCGTTGTCCTATTGGAAGGTGAACCTTCACCCCAGTCTGAGGTCCTGAGCACTCTGGAGCAGGTTTTCATCAAGGATCTCTCCGTTCGTCTTTCCCTTGATCCTGACTAGTCTCCCAGTCCCTGCTGCTGAAAAACATCCCCACAGCATGATGCTTCATTGTAGGGATGGTGCCATGTTACCTCCACACGTGATGCTTGGCATTCAGGCCAAAGAGTTCAATCTTGGTTTCATCAGACCAGATAATCTTGTTTCTCATGGTCTGAGAGTCCTTTAGGTGCCTTTTGAAAAACTAGAAACGGGCTGTCATGTGCCTTTTACTGAAGAGTGGCTTCCGTCTGGCCACTCTACCATAAAGGCCTGATTGGTGGAGTGCTGCAGAGATGGTTGTCCTTCTGGAAGGTGCTCTGTCAGAGTGACCATTGGGCTCTTGGTCACCTCCCTGGCCAAGGCCCTTCTCCCCCGATTGCTCAGTTTGGCTGGGCGGCCAGCTGTAGGAAGAGTCTTGGTGGTTCCAAACTTCTTCCATTTAAGAATGATGGAGGCCAATGTGTTCTTGGGGACCTTCAATGCTGCAGACATTTTTTGGTACCCTTCCTCAGATCTGTGCCTCGACACAATCCTGTCTCAGAGCTCTACAGACAATTCCTTTAACCTCATGGCTTGGTTTTTGCTCTGACGTGCACTGTCAACTGTGGGATCTTATATAGACAGGTGTGTGCCTTTCCAAATCATGTTCAATCAATTGAATTTACCACAGGTGGACTCCAATCAAGATGTAGAAACATCTCAAGGATGATCAATGGAAACAGGATGCACCTGAGCTCAATTTTTCGCTTTGTCATTATGGGGTATTGTGTGCGTAGAGTGATGATGGAAATGTTTTATTTAATCAATTTTAGAATAAGGCTGTAATGTAACAAAATGTGGAAAAAGTCAAGGGGTCTGAATACTTTCTGAATGCACTGTACATATGTGTGTGTGATGTATGTGTGTCTGGTTATTGGGAATCACACAATTGTGATGAGGTAGCCTTGCCTGAGACTATTAAGCCCAAATGTTGCCCTTGGACTGGATTTCCTGGTTCCCGGTTATATTTGCGTGTCAGTCAGTGTGTGTGTGTGTGTGTGTGTGTGTGTGTGTGTGTGTGTGTGTGTGTGTGTGTGTGTGTGTGTGTTTGCGTGTGTGTGTGTGTTTGTGTTGTCTCTGGCCTGAGAGGCTGTTTCTGTTTTCTCTGCTCAGTATTCAGAGGCCGTAGCACCTCTGACTGAGATTGAAAGGCGCTCAGTTTATGTGCTCGGGCTGACGCTGGCTGGTTGGCAAGTTTCATGCATTCAATAATACTCACTAAGTCCAACTGTGTCATAGGGACAGAATATTATATATACACCATTACATGACAACATGCTCAGGCAACAGGCATGAGACAAAAGTTTTCAATAGAGTCATAAGAGTTCCATCTGTTATATTAGATCTTGCAAGGTTTCGACAGTGTGCTGAAGAGTTTGTGCTGCATGTCAAATGATATTGCCATGTTGTATTGGAGAATCAATACAATTCATACAATTGAATCATACAATCATACACGTCTTCACATTCAATTGAAGCAACATACCACTGTTATTATGATCATGTACAGTAGAGGTGATAATGACATGTGACATACAGTAGCTACTAGCTAGTAGTGTAATATCCTAATAGGGTCTGCCTGCAGGAGATACCTTCTAACTACACGGTGAGACATGCGAGATGAGACGATGTCGAATGGTGCCAGAGAGGATGGTGCGTTACCGCCACCAACAGCACGGTTGTGGAAATTACATATGGAAGAAATAGAAGGTACTAGTAGCGCTAACTAGTAGCACAGACAAAGGGGGTTAGTTATCAGTATCTTTGTTAGTAGTCCTAGCTAGCTAGCTAACACTACTAGCTAGCCGCTAGCTAGCGTGACTTACTAGCTAGCCTCTAGTTAGCCACTAACTAGCTAGTGCTACTAGCTAGACGCTAACTTGCCACTAGGCTACTAGCTAGTGACAGCTAAAGCACAAGCAACAGTGGTTGTAATGATTTTTGACATTATTAACATTGTATCCAAAAATTATAAAAACGAATTTCATCCTGAACACATAGCTAGCTAGCTAACTCTCTCAACTTTGACCACCTTGATACTTACACACTAACATAACACCCTGGACCAGAGTTATTGCACCGACTTGTATGTGCGTGCACACTGACGCCCTGGAACACATTGAGAGTTCAGATTGCACATGCACATACCAACTGAGACGCAAAAATACCATTTGAGACTCACGCGCATGCGCTTCGCGTTTCACAGACCAGGAGGTGTCAGCACGTATAATCTGCAGCTGGTTGCTTCTCTCATATCCAGGGCTTGTATTCATAAAGCATCTCAGGGTAGGAGTGCTGATCTAGGATCAGGTTCCCCCGCTTATTCATCATGATTTAAAAGGCAAAACTGATCCCAGATCAGCACTCTTACTCTGAGATGCTTTCTGAATACGAGCCCAGGTCCTTAAATAATTAAACCTTTCCTGCAGTCAAATGACCTAGTGGCCTCATGGGTGAGCCGGAAATCCAGTGTTTCTAATTTATGTAAAACATTTTTGTAATATTTCAGTCTTCTGTGATGTACATAAAGTGTAATATTGGGATGCAAATACATTAATTGAATACATTACAACTCTATATCTGACATGGTACAGGTGTCTTCTTTTTTTAAGCCCATATACATGTTTGTGAGGTGTATACAAAGTAGATTTGTTTAAGACTACCAAGAAACACTCTGTGTGACCCTGATTTAGCCCACTGCAGTAAAAGGTTAACTAGATTTTGCAGTAGGACTGGATAGCTATATATTATACTGTGGCTAACTTATAAATCAAGCCCAGATATCCTTCATCAGTACATGTCAACGAATGCCATTGTAACAGCTAGAGGATTCCAATCATTATCAATCTTTGCTGGTGTCCCAGTCCCTATACTCCTAACTGGCTTCCTATGACCAGAGATAGGGCAGGAGTTGAGGAAAAGAAGCCCCCTAAATACTGGGAATTAGCTATTATATCACTCTTGGCTGTATTCCATTGTTTTTGTCTCGAAAATATGCAGATGGCTGCAAATTAAGCCTTATTTCATTACCTTGACTATCAAATTAGCACAAAGAGCATGCAGACAGCCTAAAAGCTGATCATGGGTAACAATGGGATGTGGACACCTAAGGATACATTGTGATTATAGCTTATACCCAAACATTCAGTAACAGGCCAAAAACAACACCTGCCCCATGTTGATAAGTGTCATGTATTATTGTAAGGCATAATTAATACACCATGGAGAGGTATGGAATGGAATTTCTTTTTTTTACAGATTTAGCTAAAACGGTTGATGGAAATCAAATAGTCAACTCTTCAGAGAATTATTATAAACATTAAGTCAATGTCAACTTGTCGTAACAGACTGTTAATGTAGCTATCTAGCTTTTCTGAGATCCAAGATTAATGTTAGATACAAAAAGGAATTGTTTACATATGAGCATTACCTTTTCCAAAGGTAAGTGTATTTCATTAAGGCGTGCTCTTTGCTTAACCCAATAAAAGGTCAGCTCTAGTTGAGGGGGAGCTGTCAGGGAGGTACGCTGTCTTCCAAGGCCTTTCAGATGGTTGAGCGATAGTGAAGAAAAGGCTGCATTGATGGAGTGTGGGGTACAAAAAACAAGTGGAAGAGGGTGGGATATTTAAAAAGGACAAGGTTGGCAGAGATGGATGTGAGGATGCAGGCAGAGTGAGGCACCAGTGTTAAGGACCCCTGCAGCTGTTACCAGCATAGACCAGCATAGAGTTACTGGGCTAGATTAGTTTGCTGGTTGTTTATTCAAATGTGATTTTCTGACTCAGTGAGCACACTTCACCCCCGAAGTCGATTGTAATGGGAAAAGTGGAGGGATGAAAAAATGTAATGGGCATCAGCACAGAGAGAGGTAAATAACAGGGGGGGGGGGGGGGAGAAAAAGAAGAAGATGGCCATGTACTGTTATAATCTCCACCCGGCACAGCCAGAAGAGGACTGGCCACACCTCAGAGCCTGGTTCCTCTCTAGGTTTCTTCATAGGTTCCTTCCTTTCTAGGGAGTTTTTCCTAGCCACCGTGCTTCTACATCTACATTGCTTGCTGTTTGGAGTTTTAGGCTGGGTTTCTATATAAGCACTTTCTGACTTCTGCTGATGTAAAACGGGCTTTATAAATACATTTGATTGAAGAAGAAGAAGAAGAAGAAGAAGAAGAAGATGTGTACCAAACACACTAAAAGTGGCAGTAATAAAGCCTCTCCTGAAGAAAAAAAAACGTCAGCTCCAGTCTTTTTTTAGACCCCATCATAATACTGAGACAGCACTCGTGAAGGTGATTTAGTGCCGCTTTTGACACCATCGATCAACACATTCTTTTGGAGAGATTGGAAACTCTAATTGGTCTACACAAACAAGTTATTGCCTGGTTTAGATCTTATCTGTCGGAAAGATATCAGTTCGTCTCTGTGGATGGTTTGTCCTCTGACAAATCAATGGTAAGTTTCGGTGTTCCTCAAGGTTACATTTAAGGACCACTATTGTTTTCACTATATATTCTACCTCTTGGTGATGTCATTCGGAAACACAATGTCAACTTTCAGTGCTATGCAAACAATACACAGCTGTACATTTAGATGAAACATGGTGAAGCCCCAAAATTGCCTACCCTGGAAGCCTGTGTTTCAGACATAAGGACATAAGATATACTTTTACACTCTGACTAAACAGAGATGACAATTCATCTTGATGGTTGTACAGTCGTCTAAAAAAAAAACAGTGTAGTACCTCAGCGTTACTCTGGACCCTGATCTCTCTTTTGACGAACATATCAAGAAAAGCTAATCC
Organism: Coregonus lavaretus; assembly: GCF_964263955.1. Classification (NCBI taxonomy): domain Eukaryota; kingdom Metazoa; phylum Chordata; class Actinopteri; order Salmoniformes; family Salmonidae; genus Coregonus; species Coregonus lavaretus. The sequence goes on from NC_140007.1 coordinate 17,377,687, forward strand.
ATGCTTTTGTCAAGTGAAATCTCCTATCATACCTTTCATCCCAAGCCAGCACTCTTACACGTTAACTTCCAGCACCATTACTGTTTGCTCTCTCTCATTTGACACGATCGTCACCCAAGTTTACACTTGTTATAAACAGCAAAGTACCAAATCTTGTTGACTTGTGGTGTTTCAGGAAACTTGCAGTCATGAATGAGAGGGGCACTCAATTGGTTGGCATGATTTATAATGTGATTAATGGTTGAAATCAAGATTCAGACGATGCATGTTCTGGTTTTTAGTACTCACTTTGACTTCCATCATTATTCTAACCATGTTTTAAGGCTATACAGTGTTTGGTTACAATTGCATTGTTTGGTCTTTTGGGGTTTTAAGCTGGGTTGCTGATGTAAAAAGAGCATTAAAAATAAATGTGATCGATTGATTGAGTGAGTAAAAAAAAGCTTATATTTTGTGATCTGATGGGGAATGACAGTTGAACTAAGGTCATTTATAAGGTACAGTTTATTATTTAAGTATCAATGGGTATACAGTATACAGTTGAAGTCTAAAGTTTACATACACTTAGGTTGGAGTCATTAAAACTAGTTTTTCAACCACTCCAGAAATGTCTTGTTAACAAACTATAGTTTTGGCAAGTCGGTTAGGACATCTACTTTGTGAAGTCGGTTAGGACATCTACTTTGTGCGTGACACAAGTAATTTTTCCAACAATTGTTTACAGACAGATTATTTCACTTATAATTCACTGTATCACAATTCCAGTGGGTCAGAAGTTTACATACACTAAGTTGACGGTGCCTTTAAACAGCTTGGAAAATTCCAGAAAATGATGTCATGGCTTTAGAAGCTTCTGAGAGGCTAATTGACATCATTTGAGTCAATTGCAGGTGTACCTGTGGATGTATTTCAAGGCCTACCTTCAAACTCAGTGCCTCTTTGCTTGACATCATGGGAAAATCAAAAGAAATCAGCCAAGACCTCAGAAAACAAATTGTAGACCTCCACAAGTCTGGTTCATCCTTGGGAGCAATTTCCAAATGCCTGAAGGTACCACGTTCATCTGTACAAACAATAGTACGCAAGTATAAACACCATGGGACCACGCAGCCGTTATACCGCTCAGGAAGGAGACGTGTTCTGTCTCCTAGAGATGAACGTACTTTCGTTCGGAAGTGCAAATCAATCCCAGAACAACAGCAAAGGACCTTGTGAAGATGCTGGAGAAACAGATACAAAAATATCTATATCCACAGTAAAACGAGTCCTATATCGACATAACCTGAAAGGCCGCTCAGCAAGGAAGAAGCCACTGCTCCAAAACCACCATAAAAAAGCCAGACTATGGTTTGCAACTGCACATGGGGACAAAGATTGTACTTTTTGGAGAAATGTCCTCTGGTCTGATGAAACAAAAATAGAACTGTTTGGCCATAATGACCATTGTTATGTTTGGAGGAAAAAGGGGGTTGTTTGCAAGCCGAAGAACACCATCCCAACTGTGAAGCACGGGGGTGGCAGCATCATGCTGTGGGGGTGCTTTGCTGCAGGAGGGACTGGTGCACTTCACAAAATAGATGGCATCATGAGGAAGGAAAATTATGTGGATATATTGAAGCAACATTTTAAGACATCTGTCAGGAAGTTAAAGCTTGGTCACAAATGGGTCTTCCAAATGGACAATGACCCCAAGCATACTTCCGAAGTTGTGCCAAAATGGCTTAAAGACAACAAAGTCAAGGTATTGGAGTGGCCATCACAAAGCCCTGACCTCAATCCTATAGAACATTTGTGGGCAGAACTGAAAAAGTATGTGCGAGCAAGGAGGCCTACAAACCTGATTCAGTTACACCAGCTCTGTCAGGAGGAATGGGCCAAAATTCACCCAATTAATTGTCGGAAGCTTGTGGAAGGCTACACGAAACGTTTGACCCAAGTCAAACAATATAAAGGCAATGCTACCAAATACTAATTGAGTGTATGTAAACTTCTGACTCACTGGGAATGTGATGAAAGAAATAAAAGCTGAAATAAATCATTCTCTCTACTATTATTCTGACATTTCACATTCTTGAAATAAAGTGGTGATCCTAACTGACCTAAGACAGGGAATTTTTACTAGGATTAAATTCAGGATTGTGAAAAACTGAGTTTAAATGTATTTGGCTAAGGTGTATGTAAACTTCCGAC
>NC_140007.1:17380076-17740850 GCF_964263955.1 Coregonus lavaretus
CCAAAATCATGGGCATTAATACGGAGTTGGTCACCCCTTTGCTGCTATAACAGCCTCCACTCTTCTGGGAAGGTTTACATTTTACATTTTAGTCATTTAGCAGACGCTCTTATCCAGAGCGACTTACAGTTAGTGAGTGCATACATTTTTCATACTGGCCCCCCGTGGGAAACGAACCCACAACCCTGGCGTTGCAAGCGCCATGCTCTACCAACTGAGCTACATGTTAGAACATTACCGCGGGGACTTGCTTCCATTCACCCACAAGAGCATTAGTGAGGTTGAGCTCTGATGTGGGGCAATTAGGCCTGGCTCACAGTCGGTGTTCCAATTCATCCCAAAGGTGTTCGATGGGGTTGAGGTCAGGGCTCTGTGCAGGCCAGTCAAGTTCTTCCACACCAATCTCAACAAACCATTTCTGTATGGACCTCGCTTTGTGCACGGGGGCATTGTCATGCTGAAACAGGAAAGGACCTTCCCCAAACTCCAAAGTTGGAAGCACAGAATTGTCTAGAATGTCATTGTATGCTGTAGCGTTAAGATTTCCCTTCACTGGAACTAACGGGCCTAGCCCGAACCATGAAAAATAGCCCCAGACCATTATTCCTCCTCCATCCAACTTTACAGTTGGCACTATCCATTGGGGCAGGTAGCGTTCTCCTCGCATCCGCCAAACCCAGATTTGTCCGTCAGACTGCCAGATGGTGAAGAGTGATTTATTACTCCAGAGAACGTGTTTCCACTGCTCCAGAGTCCAATGGCGGCGAGCTTTACACCACTCCAGCCGATGTTTGGCGTTGCGCATGGTGATCTTAGGCTTGTGTGCGGCTGCTCGGCCATGGAAACCCATTTCATGAAGCTCCCAATGAACAGTTATTGTGCTGACGTTGCTTCTATAGAGGCAGTTTGGAACTCGGTATTGAGTGTTGCAACCGAGGACAGACAATCTTTACACACTATGCACTTTAGCACTCGGCGGTCCTGTTCTCTGAGCTTGTGTGGCCTACCACTTCGTGGCTGAACTGTTGTTGCTCCTAGACGTTTCCACTTCACAATAACGGCACTTACAGTTGACCGGGGCAGCTCTAGCAGGGCAGAAATTTGACGAATTTACATGTTGGAAAGGTGACATCCTATGACGGTGCCACATTGAAAGTCACTGAGCTCTTCAGTAAGACCATTCTACTGCCAATGTTTGTCTATGGAGATTGCATAGCTGTGTGCTCAATTTTATAGAACTGTCAGCAATCTTCTCCTCTCCTGTCACCCACTAATTTGAAGGGGTGTCTACATACTTTTTTATATATAGTGTATTTTCTGTGATCCTGCACACAGTTAATGATAGAAAAATAGTCATACGTGAGCCGTGGTTGCCAGGAGAGGAAAGGAGAAGATATGGTGACTGAGATGTAGTAATGAGAGCGTCAATAATGATAGTCTGTCTTAGAGTCAATATATATGTGTTGTGTGTTGAGAAACATGAAGGTTTAATAGATTACACAATAGGAGGTGGAAACACTATGAGGTCAGCTATGCCCCAATGGTCTTAAAGCCCTCATGCAGTGTTTTTTTTATTTGTTTTTTTATCATCAATGTGTCTAATAAATCACTGTGTGTGTTTATTTCATGAAAATAACTCCAAATATATATTTTTCATTTATTTCCCAGAGCCTCCTTTTGCCATTGAAATGCTCAGTCTGATCTTGTGGGTGTGTCGATACAAATTAAAATATGTTTACATACACAGTCTTGATTGGTGGATAGGATTGTCTACTCTAGAGCATACCCCCCTTACCCCTTCAATTTTTTAAAAATTAAACGTATCAGTTTGGGCCCTTACCTGCTTGAGCGGAATGTTACATTTTTTACTGGATCATGACTTCTGTGTGCAATAATGAGCATAATTTGCTGGTGTCAAACCTTTATGAAAACATGATGCATATTTTGAAAGCCGAGACACCCTTTCAAATGATTTGATATACAATAGCATTGCATCAATCAAATATTTTGTAATGATCAGAATAGAAATACCTTTTACTGTGAACGAGTTATAGCTGTTTTAGTGACTGATGGTAGTTTTCAAATATAGTATGACATGTTCTGTGATCAGCCACTTTATTATCCGGATAGTAAATTAAACACATACTGTATCTGCACATATTACAGAAAGAATTGAGTCTTACACATGGTAAGGAAAGACATACACAGGTGTTAACCCTTTACACTCGTGGGAATTGGCCTAAACGGATAGGGTTAAATTGATTTTTTTTTTACAGAAGATATATGAAAATGCATAGCCATGGTAGCAATTGAAAGAAACAGTTTGGAGATTATGGGAAAATTATTACACTAAAGGTGAGGACACAACAGTTCACCTGACACAAGACTGAATCCAAATATTACACCGTTGATTTTATGTACATTTTACATTTACTGTACTTTTCGCCGCATTTGTTGATAACAAAATCTGAAAATACTCTGGATACATTCAGTAACATGATACAAATATTCCTGGAAAATGTGGGGTAGGTGCAAGATAAGACAAACAAATTACAAGGCTTTGAGTGAGAGGACTAAATGGTGTCTCCAAATGGCCACACACCTCTTCAAAGTGTGCACAGTTCCTAAGTAATTTCAATGCACTTTTATGACTCAAAGAAGAGTCTTCAGCTATAAGGTGCTTTTTTGAGCTCTCCTAGCTGTGCTGTTAAGGAACTAGAGCAAGCACCATTGTAGTTGCTTTGTTTGGAACACAACCCTGCATCCCCACCATCACACAATTACTGTTGTTGTTTACGCAATCCAAAAACGGTCCATTATAAATCGCAATCTGGGTCAGGTGGGCATCATTTGAAAGCCTGTTCTATTGCCAACATGACTGGATAAGTTATAAAATATGATCTTACAGTGTTAGGCTTTCACAATGCAATTCAGAGAAATACAGTGCATTCAGAAAGTATTCAGACCCCTTCACCTTTTCCACATTTTGTTATGTTACAGCCTTATTCTAAAATTGATTAAATAAATTTTTCCCCTCATCAATCTACACACAATACCCCATAATGACGAAGCAAAAACAGGTTTTTAGATTTTTTTGCAGACACAAAATAAAGAAACACTGAAATACCTTATTTACATAAGTATTCAGACCCTTTGCTATGAGACTCGAAATTGAGCTCAGGTGCATCCTGTTTCCATGGATCATCGTTGAGATGTTTCTACAACTTGATTGGAGTCCACCTGTGGTAATTTCAATTGATTGGACATGATTTGGAAAGGCACACATCTGTCTATATAAGGTCCCACAGTTGACAGTGCATGTCAGAGCAAAAACCAAGCCATGAGATCGAAGGAATTGTCCGTAGAGCTCCGAGACAGGATTGTGTCGAGGTACACTGTGTTCTTGAAGGTCCCCAAGAACAGTGGCCTCCATCATTCTTAAATGGAAGAAGTTTGGAACTACCAAGACTCTTCCTAGAGCTGTCCGCCCAAACTGAGGGAAAGATTAACGGAGCAAAGTACAGAGAGATTCTTGATGAAAACCTGCTCCAGAGCACTCAGGACCTCAGACTGGGCGAAGGTTCACCTTCCAACAGGACAACGACCCTAAGCACACAGCCAAGATAACGCAGGAATGGCTTCAGGACAAGTCTCTGAATGTCCTTGAGTGGAACCAGCCAGAGCCCGGACTTGAACCTGATCGAACATCTCTGGAGAGACCTGAAAATAGCTGTGCAGCGACGCTCCCCATACAACCTGACAGAGCTTGAGAGGATCTGCAGAGAAGAATCCAGCCGAGGCTGCCTCGGCAGCAGCTAATTGGGGATCCTAATAAATACTACTAAATACTACTAAATACACAGTGTGAAACGGGAAGAGACCAGTGGTTCAATGTCTGTATAGCATGGGACAGCAGCATTTGATGTGTGTGTGTGTGTGAGTGTGTATGTGTATGTGTGAGTATGAGGTGTGTGGGTGTGATAGCTTTGTGTGTGTTTTGTGTGAGTGAGTTTGCATCACCTGGTAGACGAGTAGTGATGGTCTGGTAATAGAAGCTTTCTGTCTTAGCTCTGATGCACCTGTACTGTCTCCGTCTGTCGGACAATAGCTGAGTGAACAGTCCGTAGCTAGGGTGGTTAAGGTCCTTAATGATCTTCTTGGCCATCTTTTGACACCGGGTGCTGTAGATGTCATGGAGGGCAGGCAGCGTGCCCCTGGTGATGTCTTGGGCTGCCCGCACCACCCTCTGGAGAGCAATCTGGTTGAGGGTGGAGCAGTTGCCGAAAATAATGCTCTCAATGGTGCATCTGTAGAAGTTTGTGAGGGTGTTAGGGGCCATGACAAATGTCTTCAGGCGCCTGAGATTTTAGAGGTGCTGGTGCGCCTTCTTGACCAGATGTCGGTGTGGCGAGACCATTTCAGGTCCGTAGTGATGTGAACGGCGAGGAATTTGAAGCTGTCCAATGTGGCCCCGTCGATTAGGATGGGGGCTTGCTCTCTCTTCTGTCTCCTGTAGTCCATGATAAGCTCCTTCGTTTTGTTGATGTTGAGGGAGAGGTTATTTTCCTGGCACCACTCCACCAGGGCTCTAACCTCCTCCCTGCAGGCTGTCTCATCATTGTTAGTAATCAAGCCTACCACTGTCGTGTCATCAGAAAACTTTATGATTGAGTTGAAGTCGTGCATGGCCAAGCAGTCATGGCTTAACAAGGAGTACAGAAGTGGGCTGAGCACACGGATTTCGGGGAAAAGTTCTGAAACCGGCTTCCTCACCTCCACAGTCTTATTCAGCTCCTGCAGCAAATCGATATGATACATCTGCAGCATTGTTGCCACATTCAACGAGTGGGCCACCACACCCGACGCCCAATGGAAGTTGAACCCAGCTGGAGACAATGGTCACATAAACTGGTCCAAGCAAAAGCCTGCTGAGCGTGTTTCCACCCCAGGCAAACAGGACAGCACTCGTGAGTATCTTTAATTTTCATTGTGAAACCACATGCCCTAGGGCACGGTCGGAGGTTCATTCTCGGCTGGTTAGCCTTTTTTAACTTGCTGTTACCACTGGCCATCTTACTCAAGCAAGGAAGCACTGGCTACACAAGCAGAGCAGAAAGTTGTGGGTTTTTAGCAAACACAAATCCTTTTATTTAATTTTTTGGGATCCCCAATAGCCAACACCAATGGAGACAGCTAGTATTGCTGGGGTACGTCACATAACGAAAACAACATTCCAGACAAAATACTTTACAATTTATATACGTTTAAAAACATTAGCATGTAGCGTGCATGTATGTGCATCTATCAGTTACACATACATGTCAGTATGTACACACCAAGTAGGTCACATGGGGGAGAGGCGTTGTGCCGTGAGAATGTTGCTTTATTTGTTTTTTTAAACCAGGTTTGCTGTTCACTTGCGCTATATGAGATGGAAGGGAGTTCCATTCACTCATGGCTCTGTATAACACTGTACATTTCCTTGAATTTGTTCTGGACCTGGGGACTGTGAAAAGACCCCTGGTTTCATGTCTGGTGGGGTAAGTGTGTGTGTCAGTGCTGTGTGTAAGTTGACTATGCAAACAATTTGGAATTTCCAACACATTCATATTTCTTATAAAAACAAGAAGTGGTGCATTATGTCTTTCCTCAACTCTTAGCCAAGAGAGACTGGCATGCATAGTATTAATATGAGTCCTCTGATTACAATGAACAGCAAGACGTGCCGCTCTGTTCTGGGCCAGCTGCAGCTTAACTTTCTTTGCAGAACTTGACCATATGACTGGAAAATAATCAAGATAAGATAAGATAACTAGAGCCTGCAGGACTTGCTTTGTGGAGTGTGGTGTTAAAAAAGCAGACCTCTCCCCATTTTTACAACCATTTAATCTATACGTTTTGACCATGACAGTTTACAATCTAAGGTAACACCAAGTAATTTAGTATCCTCAACTTGTTCAACAGCCACACCATTCATTACCAGATTCAGTTGAGGTCTAGAACTTAGGGAATGATTTGTACCAAATACAATGCTCTTAGTTTTAGAGATGTTCAGGACCAGTTTATTACAGGCTTCCCATTCCAAAACTGACTGCAACCCTTTGTTAAGAGTTTCAGTGACTTAATTAGCTGTGGTTGCTGACGCGTATATGATTGAAACATCAGCATACACGGACACACATGCTTTGTTTAATGCCAGTGGCAGGTCATTGGTAAAAATAGAAAAGAGTAGAGGGCCTAGAAAGCTGCTCTGCGGTACACCACACTTTACATGGTTGACATTAGAGAAGCTTCCATAAAAAAAAAAACATCTGAGTTCTATTAGCTAGATAGCTCTAAATCCACGATATGGCAGAGGTTGAAAAGCCATAACACGATAGGTCTGCTGTTAGAACCAGTAAAGGCCGCTTTACCACTCTTGGATAGAGGAATGACTTTGGCTTCCCTCCAGGCCTGAGGACAAACACATTCCTCTAGGCTCAGATAAAAGATATGACAGATAGGAGTGGCTATAGAGTCAGCTACCATCCTCAGTAGCTTTCCATCTAAGTTGTCAATGCCAGGAGGTTTGTCATTATTGATCGAAAACAATAATTTTGGCACCTCTCCCACACCAACTTCACAAAATTCAAACTTTGCCCACTTTGCCAATGAAGTAATCATTAAATAATTGGCAACATCAAATGGTTATGTGATTAATCTGATTCAATTAAAGATGTAGTTGAATTTGTCTTTCTGCCCATAATTACATTTATAGTACTCCAAAGTTTTGTTGCATCATTCTTTATATCATTGATATTGGCTTTATAATATAGTTTCTTCTTATTTTTGTTGAGTTTAGTCACATAATTTCTCAATTTGCATTAAGTCAGCCAGTTAGACGTGCAGCCAGACTAATTAGCCACTCATTTTGCCACATCTCTTTCAACAGTTTTTCAATTCCTCATCAATCCCTGGATCCTTAACAGTTCTAACAGTCAGTTTCTTAACAGGTGCATGTTTATCAATAATTGGAAGAAGTAATTCATCAAGTGTAGCGTCTGGATGCTCCTTATTAATCACATCAGAGCAACAAATATTTTTAACATAATCCACATAAGAGTCACAGCAAAATTTGTATGATCTCCATTGTATGATCTCTTATACACAGTTTTTTAAAAACTTTCCTGGATATAGCCACTATCCAATGGGTATGGATATAGCTTTAGAACAAAGTTCAACAGTATTAGTAAAAAATGTGATCAATACATGTGGATGTAAAATGTAAATCTAAAAAATTAGGATCTTGTTCCTGTAGTGTTTGTAAACACCCTGGTAGGTTGATTAATAACCTGGACCAGATTACAGGCGCTGGTTACAGTGAGGAGCTTCCTCTTGAGCGGACAGCTTGATGAAAACCAATCAATATTCAGGTCCCCAAGAAAGTAGACTCTCTGTTTACATCACATACACTATCAAGCATTCACACACATTATTTAGATACTGACTGTTAGCACTTGGTGGCCTATAGCAACACCCCAAAATAATAGTCTTTAGATGAGGCAGGTGAACATCCAACCACAACACTTAAATAAAACTTGACATGAGATCTTCTTTAAGCATTACAGGGATATGGCTCTGAATATATACAGCAACCCCCATAAGCATTCCTGTCTCTTCTATATATATTATATCCTTGTATTGTTACTGCTGTATCATCAAAGGAATGATCTAAGTGAGAAATGTCTAATATATTAATGTCATTTGATTTGAGCAAGTTATTGATTTCATGAACCTTATTTCTAAGGCTACATACAGTGCCTTCAGAAAGTATTCATACCCCTTGACTTATTCCACATTTTGTTGTGTTACATCCTGAATTCAAAATTGATTTTAAAAGAATCACCCATCTACACACAATACCCCATAATCATAAAGTGAAAACATGTTTTTAGAAATGTTAGCAAATTTATTGAATATGAAATACAAAAATATCTAATTTACATAAGTATCCACACCCCTGAGTCAATACTTTGTAGAAGCACATTTGGCAGCAATCACAGCTGTGAGTCTTTTGGGGTAAGTTTCTAAGAGCTTTGCACACCTATGTGCCCATTATTATTATAAATACTTCAAGCTCGGTTTAGTTGATTGTTGATCATTGCTGGACAGCCATTTTCAAGTCTTTCTAGCTGATTTAAGTCAAAATTGTAACTAAGCCACTCAGGAACATTCAATGTTGTCTTGGTAATCAACTCCAGTGTAGATTTGGCCTTGTGTTTTAGGTTATTATCCTGCTGAAAGGTGAATTCATCTCCCAGTGTCTGTTGGAAAGCAGACTGAACCCGGTTTTTTCTAGGATTTTGCCCGTGCTTATAGCTGTATTTCATTTGTTGTATACAAATAAACTCCCTAGTCCTTGCCAATGACAATTATATCCATAAGATGATGCAGCCACCACCATGCTTAAAATATGAAGAGTGGTACTCAGTGATGTGTTGCATTGGATTTTCCCCAAACATAACGCTTTGCATTCAGGACAAAAAGTGAATTTCTTTGCCACATTTTTTGTAGTATTACTTTAGTGCCTTGTTGCAAACAGGATGCATGTTTTGGAATATTAGTATTCTGTACAGGCTTCCTTCTTTTCACTCTGTCATTTAGATTGGTATTGTGGAGTAACTACAATGTTGTTGATCCATCCTCAGTTTTGTCATATCACAACCATTAAACTCTAACTTTTTTTAAATCACCATTGGCCTCATGGTGATACCCCTGAGCAGTTTCCTTCCTCTCCGGCAACTTAGCTAGGAAGGGCGCCTGCATATTTGTAGTGACTGGGTGTCATTGATACACCATCCTAAGTGTGATTACTAACTTCACCATGCTCAAAGGAATATTCAGTCTGCTTTTTTTCCTAGTAATTGGTGCCCTTCTTTGCGAGGCATTGAAAAACCTCCCTGGTCTTTGTGGTTGAATCTGTGCTTGTAATTCACTACTCGATTGAGGGACCTTACAGATGTGTGGGGTACAGAGATGGAGTAGTCATTCAAAAATCATGTTAACCACTATTATTGAACATGGAATGAGTCCATGCAGCTTTTTATGCAATTTTTTTTAAAGCACATTTTTACTCCTGAACTTATTTAGGCTTGTGATAACAAAGGGGTTGAATACTTGAATACTCAAGACATTTCAGAAATGAATTTCTAAAATGTTCTACAAACAAAATTCCACTTTGACATTATGGGGTATTGTGTGTAGATCAGTGACATAAAATCTTTAAATAAAAATCTGTCTGTAACACAACAAAATGTGGAAAAAGGGGGGTGAATACTTTCTGAAGGCACTGTATATTAATATGGGCTATTTTCAGCCCTTTCTTGGGTAGATTATCAGAGATAGACATAATATGGAAAAGAGCAAACAAAGAAAGAGAGAAAAAAAACATTCAGCAGTCCATTAATCAGTTGGTGTGTGTAAGTGTGTGTGAGCTGTGGGGTTGAAGCTACGAATCCATAGGCTTGGCTCTCTCATCCCTTCCAAGCTTTTGGGAAGGTGGACAATGAGCCTGTAATAGCGGATGTAAGCAATGTACGTTCCTCTCAAGTTCTTGACTCTTTCCAGAACAGCTACCTTGTCCTTGAACTAATCGGCTTGGGCCTGTCACCTGGGCCAGTGGTGGGTTTTCCAGTCCTGTGGGCGCGGCTCCACCTCAATATTCCTGTGGTCCATCTTCAGTTTCTCCGAGATCATTTCCCTCCCTTTGTCCTCAGACTCCTTCCAGGTCTCATGTGGAGATTCTGCAATTCCATCCACAACAATGTTGTTCCGGCTTGATTTTCCCTCGACATAATTAGATTTCTCTGTCATTGTTATCATGGATTCACATAAAAAACTGATGTCCTCTCTCAATGACTTACAGATCACTGTCATCTTGCCGTTCTCCTGTTTAAACTCATCTAGCTGGCCCTGGGAGAACTGCAAACTGTTCTTCAGGTCCTGGACCTCTCTGGTCAGGTCGTCCATTCTTTTGTTAGTTGACTCCACCAGTATTTTGGTACAACACTTGAAGCTATTTTCTTGCTGTTGTAACAACTGCTTGTAGAATTATTTTTGTTCGTTTAAAAGATCCTTCACATGTGATAGAGATACACCACTGTCCTCAACGATACTCCCACCGGCTTTGGTCTTTGTTATGGTAGTAATGTAGGTTACGCTGTTACTCCTCGCAGTTCCAGACAGGGCAGGTCGCAGGGAAAATGGAAACAGCAACAAACAGCAGGGATCTAGACAGCCACAAGCCCGGGACAATCCATGGTCCCAGCCACAAGGGCTAACCTTGAGGGCTTGAACGCAGGCTGTGTTCAAGCCCTCAAGAAAACCCTGCTAGCTTGATAGGCAGCTAGCAGCTAGGCTAGCTGCTACGCCAAGCAGCTCCTTAGACCCTTGGTCGGCAGATCCCTGGACAGATAGCAGTGGTCCCAGCAACTGATGCCAACCACGTCACGGGATCCAAACTCAAAAGGTAGCTAGCTAGTAACCAAACTTTTTCAATAGAACACTTTTTCAGAGACTTTCAAAACTTTCCAAAACAACAAACTGAGCTCTGCCTCGTTCCCATTAACATACATTTAAGTCGGAGCCGAATCTCAGTCTTCGTGGGCTTGAAAAGTTTGTAAATTGCATGACACGTTCTTCCTTCAGGTGTGTTGAAGAGTGAAGAATTGAGGGAATGAATGTGAGCCCCAGTATTTTAGCCAGGAAGGTGGGACTTCCGAGGGAGGGCTCGGCATCCATTGGCCCACTGCGCGTGATTTCAGTTTTCTTCAAGTGAATATGATTAGTTGTTGACTCCCCATAGTATGTTATACTGAGTGATCGACTTAAAGGGAGCTAGCTAGCTAGCTGTTTAGCTTGCTAGGACACCCACAAACTTGTTTTTAGAAATATTAACCAGCTTGCTAGCACAATATCCTGTTCAACTGTTCAATTAGTAGCAAGCAAGCTACAAGTTATGCAAAATAGCACTCATGATGTCTTCTACAGTAGCACTTAAGTTGTGATGTGCAGAATGCAAACAGCGCCATGCTGAAAACTGACAACCAATTTTGGGGGTGATTTTCTCTGAACAGCTGATCAGGGAGACCTCCGTTATAACTAGCTCTACTAAGCTCAATTTGGAGAGCTGATAGCCAAGTTATACATTATTTTGTAGCTTATAATCTCCTCTTTTCAGAAATGTATAGACCTAAAAATGTATGTTGGGGTAAATGCGACTGATAATGATGGAGCAAGTCACATATAACACATTTTGACCACTTTCCAAGCACTTTAGACAAAAAACGTATAGGGTATGACATCTTCTTCTTCCTCTTCATTGGTCTACTTCTCTGCTATTCAAATCTGAAATCAGAACAGAATGATCTAACAATCAAGAAGTATAGCTGTTTTAGGAACATCACAAACTACTTTCACTAAGCTAACTTCCCACTATTGAATAAACTGCCACGGAACTTACAGAAGTGTCAAATTATAGCACCTTCTAATCATGAGACAATAAGTAAGCAATGTGACTTTTGACACAAATCAGCTACTTTAACCACTTTCCCAACAACTTAGACAAAAACATACAGCATATGAAATCTTAGTCTACTTCTCCGCTATTCAAATTTGAAATCAGAACAGAAATATATTCTACCAATCAAACATTACAACTGTTTTAATAACTGCATCAACTACATTTCACACTTTCCCACCAAGTTAGACAAAAACAGAGTGTATGAAATCTTAGTCTAATTCTCTGCTTTTCAAATCTCAAATCAGAACATTTCTTCTACTATCACATAAATACTTTTAAAGAGCTAAAGCAAGTCCCACAATTTTACTTTTTAATGTAAAATAACCTTTAGTTAAGTAGTGCACTTTATAACTATATCACAGGCATACAGTGGCAACATCAATATCCATTAATTACCACTGAGATACACTGCATGACCTGTGGGCACCTGCTCGTTGAACACCTCATTCCAAAATCATGGGCAATAATATGGAGTTGGTCCCCCCTTTGCTGCTATAACAGTCTCCACTCTTCTGGGAAGGCTTTCCACTATATGTTGCTTCCATTCAGCCACAAGAGCATTAGTGAGGTCGGGCACTGATGTGGGGCGATTAGGCCTGGCTCGCAGTCAGCGTTCCAATTCATCCCAAAGGTGTTCGATGGGGTTGAGGTCAGGGATCTGTGCAGACCAGTCAAGTTCTTCCACACCAATCTCAACAAACCATTTCTGTATGGACCTCGCTTTGTGCACGGGGGCATTGTCATGCTTAAACAGGAAAGGGCCTTCCCCAAACTGTTGCCACAAAGTTAGAAGCACAGAATTGTCTAGAATTTCATTGTATGCTGTAGCGTTAAGATTTCCCTTCATTGGAAAAGAAGGGGCCTAGCCCGAAACATGAAAAACAGTCCCAGACCATTATGCCTCCTCCACCAAACTTTACAGTTGGCAATAGGCATTTGGGCAGGTAGCATTCACCTGGCATCCGCCAAACCCTGATTCGTCCGTCAGACTGCCCGATGGTGACGTGTGATTAATCACTCCAGAGAACGCGTTTCCACTGCTCCAGCCGATGCTTGCCATTGCACATGGTGATCTTAGGCTTGTGTGCGGCGCTCGACCATGGAAACCCATTTCATGAAGCTCCCGACGAACAGTTATTGTGCTGACGTTGCTTCCAGAGGCAGTTTGAAACACGGTAGTGAGTGTTGGTCCAATTCTGTGAGCTTGTGTGGCCTACCACTTTGCGGCTGAGCGGTTGTTGCTCCTAGACGTTTCCACTTCACAATAACAGCACTTACAGTTGGCTATGTACTTCTGGCAGTAAGCCTTATGGATTTCTTGTATTTCTCCATTTGTAGTTATTCATCTGAAAATAAAATGGGCCATAAAATGAGAAGAGACTAGAAAGTCTATATTTTCACCTAATGTCTCATCTTTGCCAGTCCGACAGCAATGAGGATAGTTAACAACCACATAAAACACCACTGCGAGAGATAAAATAATATTTGTCACAGAAAGACTGATTCTTCCATTAGGGAGTTGGTGGTTGGTGCGCCAGATAGCCTGACCTTCTGCAAAACAGCTCCACATCATGCCATCCAGGGAGAGGAAATTGCATTTAAAACTGTGATCTTATTTTAACTTGGCAGAAGCCTGTCCTCAGACTGTAATTGTGAAATTCTGAAATCCCTTTCCTCAAAATCAATGCTAAATTCCAACCAACCAAAATGAATAGTCGGAAAGGAAGCCTGTGATTGGTTCATCAACTGTCTATCAGACAGAACTTAGTGTATCAATGTGGAGAGACAAAAATCTAGTTTCCTGGACATAACAAAATAAGTTCCACAAGGCTCCATTTTAGAACCTGTTTTGTTCACCATTACCAATATATTTAGGCAAAGTTGTGAAAAACTGTCAACTTCTACAGATGACACTGTTGTATATTCATGCTCACATATTTATCTTAATTTATTTGTTAGAAAAAGTATTTTATGAAGGTCTCTTCACAAACCCTTCATTTGAATGTACAGTACAGTGGGGAAAAAAAGTATTTAGTCAGCCACCAATTGTGCAAGTTCTCCCACTTAAAAAGATGAGAGAGGCCTGTAATTTTCATCATAGGTACACGTCAACTATGACAGACAAATTGAGGAAAAAAAATCCAGAAAATCACATTGTAGGATTTTTTATGAATTTATTTGCAAATTATGGTGGAAAATAAGTATTTGGTCACCTACAAACAAGCAAGATTTCTGGCTCTCACAGACCTGTAATTCTTCTTTAAGAGGCTCCTCTGTCCTCCACTCGTTACCTGTATTAATGGCACCTGTTTGAACTTGTTATCAGTATAAAAGACACCTGTCCACAACCTCAAACAGTCACACTCCAAACTCCACTATGGCCAAGACCAAAGAGCTGTCAAAGGACACCAGAAACAAAATTGTAGACCTGCACCAGGCTGGGAAGACTGAATCTGCAATAGGTAAGCAGCTTGGTTTGAAGAAATCAACTGTGGGAGCAATTATTAGGAAATGGAAGACATACAAGACCACTGATAATCTCCCTCGATCTGGGGCTCCACGCAAGATCTCACCCCGTGGGGTCAAAATGATCACAAGAACGGTGAGCAAAAATCCCAGAACCACACAGGGGGACCTAGTGAATGACCTGCAGAGAGCTGGGACCAAAGTAACAAAGCCTACCATCAGTAACACACTACGCCGCCAGGGACTCAAATCCTGCAGTGCTAGACGTGTCCCCCTGCTTAAGCCAGTACATGTCCAGGCCCGTCTGAAGTTTGCTAGAGTGCATTTGGATGATCCAGAAGAGGATTGGGAGAATGTCATATGGTCAGATGAAACCAAAATAGAACTTTTTGGTAAAAACTCAACTCGTCGTGTTTGGAGGACAAAGAATGCTGAGTTGCATCCAAAGAACACCATACCTACTGTGAAGCATGGGGTTGGAAACATCATGCTTTGGGGCTGTTTTTCTGCAAAGGGACCAGGACGACTGATCCGTGTAAAGGAAAGAATGAATGGGGCCATGTATCATGAGATTTTGAGTGAAAACCTCCTTCCATCAGCAAGGGCATTGAAGATGAAATGTGGCTGGGTCTTTCAGCATGACAATGATCCCAAACACACCGCCCGGGTAACGAAGGAGTGGCTTCGTAAGAAGCATTTCAAGGTCCTGGAGTGGCCTAGCCAGTCTCCAGATCTCAACCCCATAGAAAATCTTTGGAGGGAGTTGAAAGTCCGTGTTGCCCAGCAACAGCCCCAAAACATCACTGCTCTAGAGGAGATATGCATGGAGGAATGGGCCAAAATACCAGCAACAGTGTGTGAAAACCTTGTGAAGACTTACAGAAAAAGTTTGACCTGTGTCATTGCCAACAAAGCGTATATAACAAAGTATTGAGAAACTTTTGTTATTGACCAAATAATTATTTTCCACCATAATTTGCAAATAAATTCATTAAAAATCCTACAATGTGATTTTCTGGATTTTTTTTTCTAATTTTGTCTGTCATAGTTGACGTGTACCTATGATGAAAATTACAGGCCTCTCTCATCTTTTTAAGTGGGAGAACTTGCACAATTGGTGGCTGACTAAATACTTTTTTCCCCCACTGTATATTCATGATTTCCTGAATTACAGTAATTAACCTATTATTCAATAACAACTGGTGTTGTTATTGCAGCTTAACAGTCGAGGACAGAATCAGTGCCCTCAGCTAAATCACTCTGTCCTCACTAGGTGAGGTCTGGCTTCCTCCAGCTCATGCCAAGAGGACTAGATAGATTGTCGCACAAGGTGTCCTTTGCAAACCTCGCTCTCAGTGTGAACCTGTCATGCTTACTAAGTAGACACAGTCTTACATTCTTACATTCAGCAGCAGGACAAATAAAGAGACCCCTGGGGGGAAATCAACACCCCCTCACAACAACCCGCCTCTGCCAATCTAAGCCTGCAGTTTCCACACTGACTGGAGTAGCGGTGCGATCACTGACATTTTATGAGCTCAGAGGTTTGACAGAGCAAGTTAAGAGCACTGACATTATTGCTTGAGCAACTTGTGGAAATGCCATATTTTGGTCAATGGATGATAATGTCATGTAGAATGACATTATGATATACTGACACTGCATGTACTGTATATTCAAGATATTAAAAGGAAAATGATATAAACAATTACACTGAGTAAGCTGCCAATCAATGCATTATCACAGTAAACATAGTACATACAGTACATGTCCTGAACTAAGCAAATCAAATTGATTCAACATTTGTACAATTTGATCTGACTGTTTTAAGTATGCCATAAATCATAAATCATGCCTATACATTAATTCTCTGTAAAACCAAATATAGAATACTGTACTGTAATTTACTGTAATTAGCAAATTAGCTTTACAGTGTCATGCCACACTCCAAGCACAGCCTGGATTTCTTATTGGCTAATCTACGCTCTCTTTGAGAAAGTGCAAGTAAGCCTGTACCTGGTTGATGCATTCTACTGCAGTGGTAGCCAGTGGCCTTAAGGCAATGATTAATTCCTTCTGCCCTCACTCCTAGAATTCTGTAGAGGCAACATGGAACCAATGAAATTGCATTTGCCACCTTGGCTATAGTACAAAGAGCTCTACTTTATGTCGTCAAGTGCCAATGCTGTATAGCAAACTCCAGGCATTTACATTTGTTGGATGACATGAAAATAGAGCTCTTTGGCCACGCATACTAGTGCTGAGTTTGGCATCGAAATGAGAATGAATGAGCAGAAAATAACCCCATAACTACTGTAAAATAGGGTGGAGGATCTTTAATTGTATGGGTCTATTTTGCTTCCACTGGTCCTGGGGCCCTTGTTAAGATCAACGGCATAATGAACTTTACCTAGTATCAGGATATTTTAGCCCAAAATCTGGTCGCCTCTGCCAGGAGGCTGAAATGTGGCCTCAAGTGAATCTTCCAGCAAGACAAGCACACATCAAATCCACAAATAACTTGTTAATTGGCCACAAAATCAACATTTTGTAATGGCCATCTCAGTCTCTGAACTTGAAATCCATTAAAAACCTGTGGTTTAAGTTGAAGAGGGCAGTCCATAAGCGCAGATGGAGGATATCAAGGATCTGGAAGGAATGGTCTAAGATCCCTCCCAATGTGTTCTCCATCTCACAAAACATTTTAGAAAAAGGCACAGTGCCATTATCCTCGCAAGGTATTGAACGATATTCAAAACAAAGATTGTCAATCATTTTGCCCCCTACCTTTTTCAGATTCTTTTTTATTAATTGTTAAACAACATCTCTTTCTCTGAGCAATTGTATTAGTATAAAATAATATAATTTCCCCTTTTTTAGCATACAATATACAGTAGCTCAATATTTTAACTATGAGGTTAAAGGGTTGAAGGGCAGACTGTCAGCTTTAATTGGAGGTATTTTCATCCATATTGTGTGAACCGTTTAGAAATTACAGCACTTTTTGTATTGGAACAAATTCACTTATACAATGCCTTTGAAAAGTATTCAGACCCCTTGACTTTTTCCACATTTAGTTACGTTACAGCCTTATTCTAAAATGAATTACATAGTTTTTCCCCCCCTCATTAATCTACACACAATACCCCATAATGACAAAGCAAAAACTGCTTTTTAGAAATTTTTGCAAATATTACATTTACATAAGTATTCAGACCTTTACTCAGTACTTTGTTGAAGCACCTTTGGCAGCGATTACAGACTTGAGTATTCTTGGGTATGACACCACAAGCTTGGCACACCTGTATTTGGGGAGTTTCTCTCATTCTTCTCTGCAGATCCTCTCTAGCTGTGTCAGGTTGGATGGGCAGCGTTGCTGCACAGCTAATTTCCGGTCTCTCCAGAGATGTTTGATCGGGTTCAAGTTCAGGATCTGGCTGGGCCACTCAAGGACATTCAAAGACTTGTCCCGAATGCACTCCTGCGTTGTCTTGGCTGTGTGCTTAGGGTCATTGTCCTGTTGGAAGGTGAACCTTTGCCCCAGTCTGAGGTCCTGAGTGCTCAAGAGCAAGTTTTCATCAAGGATCTCTCTGTACTTTGCTCTGTTCACCTTTGCCTCGATCCTGATTAGTCTCCCAGTCCCTCCCGCTGAAAAACATCCCCACAGCATGATGCTGCCACCACCATGCTTCACCGTAGGGATGGTATCAGGTTTCCTCCAGACATGACGCTTGGCATTCAAGCCAAAGAGTTCAATCTTGGTTTCATCAGACCAGAGAATCTTGTTTCTCATGGTCTGAGAGTCTTTAGGTTCCTTTTGGCAAACTCCAAGTGGGCTGTCATGTGCCTTTTGCTGAGGAGTGGCTTCCGTCTGGCCATTCTACCATAAAGGCCTGATTGGTGGAGTGCTGCAGAGATGGTTGTCCTTCTGGAAGTTTCTTCCATCTCCACAGAGGAACTCTAGAGCTCTGTCAGAGTGACCATCGGGTTCTTGGTCACCTCCCTGACCAAGGCCCTTCTCCCCCGATTGCTCAGTTTGGCCGGGCGGCCAGCTCTAGGAAGAGCCTTGGTGGTTCCAAACTTCTTCCATTTAAGAATGATGGAGGCCACTGTGTTCTTGGGGACCTTCAATGCTGCAGATATTTTTGGGTACCCTTCCCCAGATCTGTGCCTCGACACAATCCTGTCGCAGAGCTCTACGGACAATACCTTTGACCTCATGGCTTGGTTTTTTCTCTGACAACTGTGGGACCTTATATAGACAGGTGTGTGCCTTTCCAAATCATGTCCAATCAATTTAATTTACCACAGGTGGACTCCAATCAAGTTATAGAAACATCTCAAGGATGATCAATGGAAACAGGATGCACCTGAGCTCAATTTCGAGTCTCATAGCAAAGGGTCTGAATACTTATGTAAATAAGGTATTTCTGTTTCTAAAAAACAGTTTTCACTTTTTCATTATGGGGTATTGTGTGTAGATTGCTGAGGATTTTTATTTATTTAATCCATTGTAGAATAAGGCTGTAACGCAACAAATTGTGGAAAAAGTCAAGGGGTCTGAATACTTTCCGAAGGCACTGTATGTATTCAAGTAGTCAAAAGGTTAGTATTTGGTCCCATATGAATGGCAAATAATGTACAGTATTGTGTCATTTTGGAGTCACTTTTATTGTAAATAAGAAACAAAATAGGTTTCTAAACACTTCTAAATGAATGTGGATGCTGCCATGATTATGGATAATCCTTATTGAATCGTAAATAATGAATCATGAGAAAGTTACTGACGCACAAATATCATACAACCAAGACACGCTACCCTCTCACCATTACAATAAGAGAGGAGGTTAGCATATTTTGGGGGTGGGGTATGATATTTGTGCGTCTGTAACTTTCTCACGATTCATTATTCACAATTCATTCAGGATTATCCGTAATCATGGTAGCATCCACATACATTTTGAAGTGTTTAGAAACATATTTTATTCTTTTTTACAATAAAAGTGACTCCAAAATGACACAATACATTATTTGCCGTTCATTTCTATTGGGCACAAAATAATCTGAAACACAACCAAAACAAACAGCAAATGCATACAACAAGTTTGTACAGTCACAAGCTTGATGTAAACATTGCGTGCTAAGAATATGGGATCAAATATTAACTTTTGACTACTTTCATACACGTAAGTACATTTTTCCCTATACTTTTGGTCCCCTAAAATGCGGGGACTATGTACAAAAAGTGCTGTAATTTCTAAACGGTTCACCCGAGTTGGATGAAAATACCTTCAAATTAAAGCTGACGATCTGTACTTTAATATCATAGTCATTGTATAATTTCAAATCCAAAGTGCTGGAGTACAGATCCAAAACAACAACATCCAAATGCACTGTCCCAATACTTTTGGAGCTCACTGTATAAGGATACTTTAGTTGTAATGGCAGCCTGGAATATCCCGGTCGGCCTTCAACTTGAGATACTCAATGAGAGGGCGCTGTACTGAGCTAGCCTGCAACGTCACTTCCTAGAGAAGCTCAAACTGCGCATGTTATGTTTCCATGAGATGCTATCTTAACCGATTTCCTTGGCTTCAAATGCGCTATTGAGTCTTCACATAGGAATTAATGGTGTCACGCGATCGATGGCTTTGTCCATTCATATACAGTCATTGGGGTAGCCTGACCAGGACACAAACCTGGGTCCATGTAACTGTCTGTTACACCAAACATCTGGGTCTGTAGGTGTTGAACTAAGGTCGCTATGATATCAGTTAATTTCAAAATGGTGATGGAATATGTGGGGAAATTAGAGGGAAAACAACTAAACCCATACAAGGCGATGACCTAGATTGTTGTGTACACCAAGCCAAGAGCTATCGATGTGGAGCTAGATATAAGCTAACTAGTTAACAAACTGGCTAGCTATTACATTTCCTAATTCACACATATTAGCCTACTCCTGAATAAACACACTGTTACAGGGAGAGCTTAAAACATCAATCAAACCCACCCACTACTTATGCCATCCAAATAATGTTACGCTAATAACGTTACACAGTGAAACAGGCTTATGAGATTACAACCTTCTCCGGAACCTTGGATCTGTCTCCGTGATAAAAACAAACTTTTTGTCCTTTTCAAAAAAAGGTCTGAGTCAAACATTTTATGAGTCACTCCACATAGAAAATATGTCAAGCTCGTATTCCGTTCTGCAGGTTATTGGTGGATAACATTGATTAATGCAGATAGGAAAAATGTGGTGCAGTTAGCTGTGACGCCACTCACGGAATGAGGAACAAATCTGAATAATGGCCAGTTATCCTAAAGAGACAGCTGGTTGGGTAATATTGATAATGCGAAGGGCATTCATTTAAAGAGTTCACAGGAAGCGGCTGGCTTCTTCCAGTCCCAATTACAGATAGCAGCAGTCCTTGTTTAGCTGACACTAAATGCCTCTGGGGGAGAGGACACAATTGCCTGCCGAGAAAGTGAGAGTCATTTATTATAATTTAATATTTATCTATTGGAGGAGGCTGAGTTATCAGAAGACGCTAAATCAAAAGACAGCCAAGCGAGTCAGCAGAAAAAAAGAAGCTCTGATTACCCTCGAAGAGATTGAACTGACGGAGAGATTGAACACATTTTGCATTTTGTAAAATGTTATGTAAGGACAGTCTGAATTTACTGAGTCAGAGAACATAATGCTTACTCCTTTATTGAAAAAGCCAAGACCCCTTAAGTCTAGAATGCTGATGGGCAAATTCTAATTAAAATCATGGCAAAAATGGCTTTGATATGCATGGTAGCGTCTGGGTCAAAGGGCTTATGCTTGTGCAGGAAATGTTTCTTTAAATGCGTTTAATGATTATGGCAACTAATGTTCTTCGGCAGGGTTATCAAATATTTTAACCTCCCAAATTACAACTATGGTGACTTGAAAAACGTGTGGGCTAATGCATTAGTGTCTTCGGGGGAGGGCATGGTCATTCTGCACTCTGATGCAGTCCTAATGGGCACTGCAACCAAATAGGCAGGGGGCTTTTACTGTTAAAGGGAGAATTCAACATATTGGCAATGAGGCCCTTTATCTACTTCCCCAGAGTCAGATGAACTTGTGGATACCATTTGTATGTCTCTGTGTCCAGTATGAAGGAAGTTAAAGGTAGTTTCGCGAGCCAATGCTAACTAGCGTTAGCGCAGTGACTGAAAGTCTATAGGTATCTGCTAGCATGCACAAAGACATACAAATGGTATCCACGAGTTCATCTGACTCTGGGGAAGTAGATAAAGGGCCTCATTGCCAAAATCCCGAAGTATCCTTTAATGCAACTTATACGACTGAGGAAAATAGGGATACGTTAATGTGTTTCAAATGAAAAGTGAAAGGCACAAGTAAACTTGATTTTGTGAGTGGTTGGGGAAGTAAGATGCTGTAAATTGTGTGTGAGAGGTTATCCAAAACAGACTGGGGTAATAATGCTGGTGGAGAGAGAGAGAGAGGGGTTTGTAGGAAGAGTGGTTGTTGTCAATAGGCCTTGACATGGAGTACTGTACACACACTTTTATAAAAATCTTACCTCAAATTACCAATGTTAAAATCAGTGTGTATGTGCACATGCACCTGTGTGTGTTTGCGTGTGTGCACATCCGTGCATGCCTATGCATGCGTTCACATATCTGTGAATGATTATCTAGAACATTTTTCATTCTAAATCAACATCCAACATCTTTCATGTAAGAACTAACTATATTCCAGAAACCAGGGACAAGAAGCTGGGTTAGCTCTGGACATGAAAGAGTTGGATAATTATGTACAGGAGGAAAGGAAATGGCCACCATTAAGCTGAGCTGCCATCAGAGAGAAGGCTCACAGCTGGACCTGGCTGGGAAAAGAGGGTGAATACCCCTTTAACACATTTCTCCTCTCTACCAACCCTTCTACTAAAGCACGATTCACAGCTGTACATGTATTATACTGTATAATGCAGAGCCATGGATAGAGATTATATATAGCTCTAGTTTAATGTATGTCAAATGGTGGTGCTGGAAGTGTATATGAGAATGACAGATGGCACATGTGACTATTCATACACGTGTGACAAAGAAAAAGTCACTGGTCATTGGCTAGCAATGTACATACAGTACAACATCACAAAGGACAAGCAATATAAAACAACAACTGCTTTTTATTCAACAGATAGTTCTGGTAGAACAAATCAAAATGACTTGAACCCTATCAAGATTTTACAGCAGTCCTCTTCAGTAACATTACACTTCTCCACAGTAGTGGCACTGCTATTGAGGACCATACACATGAGTAGGCCATCATCTTAGTAGCCACCGATACGCTAAATCCTGAGTGCCTTAATCGGACTGATGGCTTCCCCTCATAAGTGTCTGCTTCACCTAATAAGTGGGCGCTCGACAGCTGTTTTGCACTGTTTTGCTTTGGCTGTATTCATCAAACTAGTAAGAAGGCTATGGCCCAGAAGGCTATGGCCCAGAAGGCTATGGACTTTGGCTTTCGCCTGGAATTGTTTATTTATGTCTGAGAAAAAATAAAACTTTTCAACCCATATGATCTAGTACACAATAAAAGTATAATAAAACATATACAAATATGATGATATCATAGCAAATTCATGACGTGAATGAACAAGCCTTTTCATACTTTATAATATGTCCATATATAGTTATGATCTGTTTTATGAACATCTACCCAAAATATTTCACCTTCTTTATTACTTTACCCAACATATCATGACATTAGTGATAGTCAAAATTTGTGACATTTATGAACGTCTAAATCAACATTTTGGCTATTTAAACAGCGTATCTCCACCCTATCGACAAGGGGATGTGCACTTTTTAAAAGGGCGCTTTTTCTTGGTTCTACTGATGTGCTTTGTGTCTGTCTCCGACGTAGAAAAAAGTTTGGGACTTCCACACAAAATTACTTCTTTACATATTTTAGGTTTAAGGAAGTGTGTAGGTCTCATTCTTTATCGTACAGCTATGAAAGTTCTATATTTAGAACTGCCTGTTCGCTCGGTAGGAATCCAGCGATGTCTGTGGCATGTCTGTGTTGTGAGCGAGTCGACCGAAAGAGCTGCTTTTCTAAGGACCACCCCTTTGACGTGACGTGGCAAAGAGCTGACAAAATGGATTGTAATGACGCAGCCGACCACTGTCTAGTTTTTTGTCTTCTGACTTAAAAAATGAATAAATTAAGTAATGTAAACATAAGATCAATAATAAATCTAGTGCCCGGAATCGGGCACTGTAGTCTTAAATCCTATGATGTTTTTTACCTCTGACACCATTCACCCGTATAGTATAGTGTCTGACACCAACTCCAAGTAACTCTGACACACCTTCCATGGACATGTGACTGTCCAGACATGGTCACGTACAGAGTCAAATGTTGCAAATGTTAGTATAGGGAGGATGAAAAAGGAGGAATAAGGTAAGACCAGTTACATCAAATTCATGCCATAATAACACTGCTCATCCAATGTAACTATTCAAGCCAATAATCATTCTTACCAACACATTTTGCTCAGCATCTAGATTTCTATAATATCTGTTTCTGGTGTAATGCTTCCGGCCTAAGTCTAAAGATAGTCCATGCACTAATTGTTTAACCCGGGGTCTCGGAAATCAATTTGAACTCTTGACAGAACGCCTCTAAGTTCAGCTCCTCCACCCAGGTATAAGCCATTTATAAGCCATTTCAAAAATAATTAGTGTGTGTATGGAATGGAATAAAATCTGATCTGCTCTTGGTTGATGAGGGTTGTGAAGGGAGCCAAAGCTACGTTATCTTTGAGCGTTTTGGCTGCTTCCTCCCCTGTGTGCCTTTTCTCACAGCGGGGGCTACATAGGCCTCACGTACGACCGGCACCCTAATCCCATTTACTCTGGTATTTAACCAGAAGGAGATCTAACCCTCGTCTCCTCCAACCATCAGTAATCAATGATGAAGATCAAAGATGAGTCTAATGTCACTCTACATTAGGCATGACACTGGCAGAATGTCTCCCCACAACAAACAGGGAGGGAGAAAAGAGGACCTAAAAATGAGCAAGTATAGGATCTTATTGAAAAAGACAGGATAAGGTATTTGTTAGGGTGTTTATTTATCTATTTTGATATTAAGAAATGGGCTTGACTGCCTGTGTAGCATTGTAGCCATGAATGTCATTGTGCATTTCAGGCTAAGCAACTCAGTAGAATTAGCTCTCTGCCTCACCAGTCAACCTGAAAAAACTTGCCCCAAATCGAGTGAGATGGACAACATCATCAATGGCATATACTCCTTATAGGAGCGAAGGGCTTAAGTCTGGTAAAGTGAGTGCATTCTCCGAGGATGTTCTCTTAAGTACTTTCTTGTGAGGACGAGAGTGTGGAAAACGCATGAAACATTACATTTGACAAGCACTCGCACTCCCTCTACTGTATTACTTCCCGCTTCACCTCCCCATTCACTGAACCTTCTTCCAGCCAGGACAGTGGCAATAGAGATTAAACAAGATATACTCAAAGCAAACGTTTTACTTCATAACTATCAGCTAGCTATATGTAAATCATAATAATGTAGCTAACCAGATAGTTTAACAGGCTAAAATGACCTAAAACTAATGTTATGCAAGGTATATGTCAATTCTTCATGGGTAGCTAGCTAGCTAACAATTCTCTAACAATAGTAGCTAGCCCTATTGACTTACTATGGGCTTGCGATCTACGCACACTACAGTGGGTTAACACATCATGTATTTATTAACGTATCAAGATAAAATATTGTAGTCAGGCAACATATGAGATGTGAATAGGCAACATTTCATTCCGAAGTCAGAGTGTATTTTCTCTCGCTTCAGCTCAAATAATGTCCGCCATTGATTTCAAGAAATTGTGCTTAATCTTTTACGTGGTTGTGTCATATTTCTGTGCATACTTTCCGTTGAAGCTTGCATCGATGCATGCTTCAAAATATGTACAAACAGAGTACGCATTCAAGAAGTGTCCTCCGTGCTCCGTTTCGCATACTTTGATTTGGACTCATACTCCGACCATCCCATACTCCAATTTGCATGCTCGGAACACAGTATTTTGAGAAACACCCAATGACTTCCAAACTTTAGGATCTAGCAGATTTCTAGTGATAACTGTCTGTACTGGCTGTAACCCCCTGACATAAAACCTTCATAAAAACACCATAACATGTAATTAAAGTGTCTTACAACCAACCATACGTGTGTGTGTTTGTGTGTATGTGCCCTAGTGTGCATGTGCGTGTGTGCAAAGATTAAAACTTGCTTATGACACAACCGATTAGGCAGCAAAACAGGGCGAGGGTTCCTTAAGCGGAATGGACCTCAGTGTGTTGTAGTAGCTTTTCTAGTCGATGATTCAATGAATCAAGGAAAATAACCACACATGATTCAATTAACTTCACCAATCATCTGTAGTGTATTCTCCAAGACTTAGTCAACTCAAAATGCTCGGAGTGTGCAGAAATGCTGCTAACACAGGGGTTTGAAGGCACACAGTGTCCCCCAAGTTGGATTATACCTCAATAAAGGCAGTTGTGAATGGATTTAGAGAATGCTTTTGATGCCTGGAAATAAAAGGAACACATTCCATAAATATGTACTGTACTGATCCTTCAAATAGACAATTGTTTATTTATAGTGAACACTGATATGGAAATATCTGGCATAAGAACATCAAATGTGACTCAGAGAACAGTATATTATACCCCTATTTTTCAGCTGTAAGAATATAAAAACCTCAACCACGTCATCGAAAATATTAAAACCACTATACATGGGATAATTAAAAGTAATATAATACATAATAATCTAACAACAAAAGCCAACGACTACTAGATGTTCATTCTCTTATCTCAGGCCTTTTACAATACACCATTAGCATTTTCACAATGGCAGAGGATGGATAAACCTCTGACAACTCTCCAAATCAAGTGGTGTCCCCAATTCTCATTTAGCCAAAATGCTAATGATTCTTAAGATAATTCAAGTTCTAATTATAATTTTTTCATTAAAAGCCCAGGCTTGGTAATTAAAGGACTGTGAACTTCTCGTCGGTCCTATTGATTATTTTTAACCTCATTTTGGAGAGAAATCCAAAGTAAGGCTGTGAGAGAAGCCCTGTAGCCAGTCAAAGAATGGATCAGACGAGGGGTCATGTTATTTGCAGTTTCCCGCCGTACTGTCTAGGCCTGTTGATAAAGATGGCACGTGTCGAGAGCAAGTGCCCTCCCCTCGTTCAATCGCCCTGTTATAAACACAGTCAAATTAAAATTGTATCAACATTTGATCAGCAGAAAGTCCAAAGCAATCCTCTGCGTTATTATTCCCCCTCCGTGAAGCAAGCTGCCTTTGAAATGAGCAGCTGCCGGCTAAACAGGGTCTATTATGATTTTGTGAAAGTGGTTAGTCTTTGCTAGAACATCAGATAAGTGGAAAAAGTCATTTTGCCTCTGCACCATTACTGAAACTCAAAACCAAGTGATGAGTTCAGAAGGGGGAAATTAGAAAAACATGGAAATTCCAAATCATATAACTTCCCTCCTCCAGCCAGAATCTGTCACTGCCGAAACTCACGGTGGTTCACACACTCCCCTGGAGGAAGAGGACTTGTCTTGACCACCTGTGGTGTTGTGACGCCCACTGTGCAGACACTTAGGGAACACAGCTCGGAGGCAGAGAACACTGGAGAAACGCATCCTTCCTAGTCTGACCTCCACTAAGTTATCACATATCTAAATGGGTTGGATTGGTGAAAGTAATAGGGTGGTAACCTTGCTTTCAATTATCTAATCACTTACAGATCTGTGATAATCTCAATGAAATAAGGAAGGGAGGATTCATGTATTCTGTATTCGTACAGGACCCATGGTTGCATCCCAGTAATATTTCCTTTCTCATGAAGTCCTTTCTACATCCCACAGATCTAAAATAATTGGATTGGTGGAGGCATGGGCTAGTGGCTAGTGGAAGTTTCCACCATATATATTTTTTACACCAGTCCTTTTCTTTTAAATCAGTGAAGGGAAGTGCACACTTTGGGACAAATGAGAGATAATTGGAACAATTGGAACATACAGTATATCTACTATACTACACCTCACTCATATACACATAATAATTTACAGTTCTTTTCCACAAACCTTTTTTCAAGTGGACATGTCATCCAATGTATCTAAAATTATGAAAATCATAAATATATACAAAATAAGTGGCGACAGGGAGCAGGAATGCTGCTGGTTTGACAGTAAAAAAAATGGCTTGCCTCCGACTGGCAAGTAAAAGGTGCTATCTAGAACATAAAAGGGTTCTTCGGCTGTCCCCATAGAATAACCCTTTGAAGAACCCTTTTTGGTTCCAGGTAGATCGCTTTTGGTTCCAGGTAGAACTCTTTTGGGTTCCATGTAGAACCCTTTCCACAGAGGGATCTACATGGAACCAAAAAGGGTTCTACCTGGAACCCAAAAGAGTTCTACCTGGAACCAACAAGATTATCCTATGGGGACAGCGGAAGAAGCCTTTTGCAACCCACTTTTCTAAGAGTGTAGTGTCGCCTGTCGGGAGAAGGGTGGATGGGCTGTGTTTGGGAAACGACACGTCAGCTTCAGGAGCACGGTTGCCCAATGACTCAAGCGGCCTATCACGAGTTGGAGTCGTAGACACCCCCCTCTCACATCTTTGACACCTGTCCCAAAATTGAGAGCAGAACCTTTGATCTGAAGAGATAACTGGCTCAGCCAGGTAATATGGAGAGAAATCAAAGCCAAATTGAGAGGAGAGAGAAAGTAAACAGAAATGTAGATGAGAGTAGAATAGGAGTCCTGCGGCTATCACCATACTGTGTGTGTACATATGTACTGTCTCTACACAGTGCTCTGTTTCCATAGTAACACACACACGGACACACACACGGGGACACACACCACACACACACACAACGCCCCAAGGCGTCCGTCTCCCTCGACTGATGTTTTTCACTTGGACCGTATCAATAGATAAACATGTGAGATTATGAAGCCATTTCATCTGACTGATCTGTGATCAGGCAATGCTGTGAGTGGCTACATCAGCAGCTACACACCAGGGTTGGGGTTCATTCCCACAAATGTAATTCTAATTAAATTCCCTCTCCCTGTAAATTCCAATTAATTCAATACAAATTCCAGGTCAGTCTTTGAATTCAGAGATAATTCAATTATTCTCAATTCCAATGTTAGGTCAATTCCAATAATGAAATTCCCAATTCAATATTATCCCCAACAATTCCACAAATTCCAATTCCAATTCAATTCCCTCAGGCTTTCAGGCTGATCATGTTACTGTCAGATAGCCTAGCTATACTGGAAATATATCAATATAAGTTTAAATGATTTAAAACAAATACTGCAGTCCATTTTTTATACTAAGTGATTTAATTCCATTAATTGGGAAATGTACAAATATTGAATTCCAATACAATTCCAAATATATCTTTTTTAGAATTGCAATTCAATTCAAACAGTCAAATTCCATAACTTGGAGATTGTTGAAATTTGAATTGAACTCAACGTACATTTTCCACTTCATGACTGAATTCAAGAATTTAATTGGAATTTCAAATTAAATTGGAATTGACCCCAACCCTGCCACACACTATCCCTCCCTGCATCAGGAGATCTCTTAGCCGCTGTAACTGTCTCCAGGAGAACTCTATCATCCAGCAATCAGAGCATTGCCTCTGATCTCAAGCATTACTTGGACTGTGATCCAAGGCCAAGAACCCAAGAAGACACACAGCCAACAGGTGAACCAGCATGAGGGCCTATGAACTGGGATTGGTACACTCTTAAAAATAAAGGTGCAAATTGGAATCAAATAGGGTTCTTGAAAGCGATGCCATAGGGGAACCATTTTAGGGTCTCTAAAGAACCATAAATGTGATGGTTCTTTGAAGAACTATACAAAAATCCAAAACCAGAACTGTTTTGGCCTTCCAGGACCTGAATTGAATAGCCCTGCTGTAGGGTTTTAAGCCTTATTTGCATATTTCCCAGGGTGCCTTTCGAGTGAGTTACCAGTAAAACCCATGACTGTGTTTGCTAGTGACAGAGACATGGTTGTTGCATTCATTTTCAGTCCTGTGACCTTCAATTATTGAAGACAATACAATACATACTTCATAAGGCCTTTTGACGGCCTAGTTTTACCCTCGTACAGTGGCCTGAAACTCATAGTTTACAGGCGACATCAGGCCTGCAACTCACATTATGCTGGCTTGCAAAGTGATGTGTAATTCCTATTGGAATCCAGCCAGAGTGGGAATATCCAACATTTGGAATTTGTTGGATATCCCCAGTATTTAGTTTTAGTATTTCATAAGGATCCCCATTGCTACCTGCATTCAGAATACTATTATGTATTATATATAAATATTAGAATAATATATTTGAGTAGCATAAGATTAATTAATCAATCAATGTACATAACAGAACTCGGAAATAGGAAAATCGGAAAAGTCCATCTTGCTAATTGGTTGTAGTTATACACATGCTGTGTTCAACCAGTTAGCAAGTCAAAAATGTAAGAGATCTCCAAGGAACCTTAAGAGTTGAGGAAGAACCATTTAAGAACCTACTGCATTCACTACACACAGTAGTTTGGAGCAAATGTATAATCTTACTGCAGATAGTGTTATTTCTTACTGTTTGAGGCAGATCCAAGGATAGAGATAGTGAAGTGTGTTTTGACAAAATCAAAGTATGGGATGAGGGGATGTTGCGACTACAGAATTGACACTAACTTATCTCAAATAGAATCAACTGCAAATCTATCTGTACTGCTATATAGTACAGTACTTGCTGAGAAAAGTGCTTTACAGTACTCTATGTCTACAACTCTGTTGGGAGCTGTAGGAAGATTTCACTCAAAGAGGCTGCATTTACACAGGCAGCCCAAATCTGATCTTTTGTCCAATTATTGGCAATTAGAGCAAAAGGTCAGAATTGGGCTGCCTGTGTAAACGCAGCCGTAGAGTCACGATATCTCTTATTTAACCAATGGAGGGCCACACAATCCAGGTAAACTGAAAAACACTGATTCCGTCGCACACACAAACCTTTGGTGTATGTGACGGGCCTGTCAGAGGATGGTTGCCTAGCAATGCTTATCTCCAATGCCCTCAGTGAGGTCAGCCTCTTCTTAACTGAGTGTTCCATCCTGATCGTCATTGGGAGTCTGAGAACCCTCACCCTGTGTGTACGTGCGCGCGCGTGTGTGTGTGTATACAGTATGTGTGCAATACTGTATGATACCTTTTTTTTATCAACTAGCACAGGTGAATCACAGATACTGTACCACCATGTACAGTCCTTAAACATTTTATTGCAGTCAAGGACATTCTGAAAAGCTTTTCATTGGCATAGTTGTTGTGTGGGTTCATGGCTCCACAGGATTTAGCCTGCATAGAAGGTCATTAACAAACCATAGATCCAATGGTCCCAATGGATAAACAAAATCGGGTAATTAGCTTATTCATTATAATCCCTTTTCATCTAAAATATCTTAGTTAAGTCCCAACTCAGAACCTGGCTTTCATTCCGACTGATAACAGAAATCTCCTATTTGATACCAGCCAGATCCAGGTCAGTCATCCCTCTCACAACGCACAGCCAAATCAAACAGGACTGATTCAGAGATCAAACCTAATCAAACCAAATGCTCCTAAGGGGAGCCAACCTGTTTTCAGGTCAGAGAAACCTACTGATCTAGAATCAGGAACTATTTGTCCCCTGATTAAATGGCTTTACTCCTGTGATCGCTGGAAATTGACCTCAGTCCAGGGTTTCACCTTGAAGGGTACACATTTATCTTGGCCGCCCCCTGGGGGAACAGAAGGGGGCGTTTATATGTTACCGCTGCTCTGGGATCAGTGTGGGGCTAGTGGTCACAGGGTCCCTTAGGCACTATCGCTCTCCCACTGTGGATCAATGGTGACACTATTAACAGCTAGTGTTGAGGCCACATTAGCTGGATCCACGTCTCACAGCCAGCTGCAGCCTGCAGACCTTGACCCCAGTAAGGGAGCGTTAAAAAGGGGTGGGGGCATGGGAGTGGATGTTGATGTTGATGTGCAAGGCTTGCACAATCACTTACCCCCACAAATCTCCCCCATCTCCCTGTCCCCGCCCCCTTTCCAATCAATAGCCCAATCATTTTCAGTTTTCCTAGCAAAGCGCTAGTTGGAGATGCGTTGTCAGTTATTCCTTGTGGCGATGGCCCTTTGCATAGGGGGAGTGTTAGGCTGTTCTAGGTCCCCTGTATTTCCGCTGTACAGGCTGGGAGTGCTTATTGATCCAGCACGACCAGAGATATTTACTGCCGTTGATGAGCCACACATTAACCTCTTATACACACACACGGACTCACACACACGCACACAAACATACACACGGATGCAGGCACGCACACATGCCCAATCACACACATGCACACACACACATACATGCATGCACACACAAACACACACAGACACACAAACACATATATGGCCCCCGCACTGCCCCAATGGATACATACTGTATGTATCCACACATAATGCACAAGACTATGAACAGCCATTGAAAACACATAATTCATGCACATCATAAAACAGATAGCTACAGTAGGACTAGGGTGATTAATCAGTGTGCTAAAGACAAATGGGTCAATCAATGCTGCAGCAGAGAGACAACAGAGGAAACATGGGGAGATTGTTTGGGGAGCATGCGCTCATTTGGATCATAAAAAAGATAGTATCATTTTATATCTGTTAGAAAATAGTAGTGGCTTGAATTATAGCACTTAAAACAATGAAATTAAGCAACAATGGACGCTAAACTCTTATCCTTTTCCATATTTACAATGTGATGAGGATGAAATCATACCTTTAGTTTTTTTATTAAATCTCTATACTAAAATTAGCAGTAGGCTTACATAATGAGGTAAATAATAATTATTTCTTACAAACTATGGAATCATAATATCCATCCTTATATTTTTTATTTTGCATGTGTGTCTAAAATGAAATAGAGCATTACAGTTTGTCAGCACGTCAACAGTCTATTTCCCGCCAGAACACAACAATTTCCATAGCATTATTGTGTCTCAATTTGTCGTGGCAGGGGAACTGAGCTTTTCCAAAAGCTGCTCTTTTCTCAGCAGGCAGGATCCAGCCCCACTGTATCCAACTAATGAAATGGTTTTCAATGTATTCCTTACAAGATATGCCGCCATCTTCAATCTTCCCAACAGACAAGTCCGACAGCTCCTAGAAATAATATAATGTACAGTATTTCGGGGGACAACTCAAATTGTGTGTGACCCAAAAAATTCATGGAAACAGCAGAAAAAGAGTAGGAATGATTTTAAATTCTGTATGAATACTATACACTCAATGCATAGGCTATCCTGGGGGCGATTTATTATTAACTAGTGACCTCAGCTGTATAACTAAAGACGAGGTATGACCTTGGTACTAAAAGTTAAGGGACTCACGGATGTGCTTACTAGGAGCTAAATCTACAATGAGTTAGTTACCATTTGATAGACAGAAGTAGATTGTGAGAGAAGCTCTCTATCATATGTGCTGAAGGAGTCAAGGAGATGAGAGGAATACATACACAAAAGTATGTGGACACCCCTTCAAATGAGTGGATTCGGCTATTTCAGCCACACTCGTTGCTGACGGGTGTAAAATCGAGCACACAGCCATGCAATCTCAATAGACAAACATTGGCAGTAGAAGGGCCTTACTGAAGAGCTCAGTGACTTTCAACGTGGCACCGTCATAGGATGCCACCTTTCCAACAAGTCAGTTCGTCAAATTTCTGCTCTGCTAGAGCTGCCCCAGTCAACTGTAAGTGCTGTTATTGTGAAGTGGAAACATCAAGGAGCAACAACAGCTCAGCAGCGAAGTGGTAGGCCACACAAGCTCACAGAACGAGACCGCCGAGTGCTGAAGCGAATAGCGCATAACAATCGTCTGTCCTCGGTTGCAACACTCACTACCGAGTTCCAAACTGCCACTGGAAGCAACATCAGCACAAGAAATGTTAGTCGAAGAGCCGGGAGCTAAATGAAATGGGTTTCCATGGCCGAGCAGCCGCACACAAGCCTAAGATCACTATGCGCAATGCCAAGCGTCAGCTGGAGTGGACTCTGGAGCAGTGGAAACACGTTCTCTGGAGTGATGGATCACGCTTCACCATCTGGCAGTCTGACAGTCGAATCTGGGTCTGGCGGATGCCAGGAGAATGCTACCTGTCCGCAGCATACAATGACATTCTAGACGATTCTGTGCTTCCAACTTTGTGGCAACAGTTTGGGGAAGGCCCTTTCCTGTTTCAGCATGACAATGCCCCCGTGCACAAAGCGAGGTCCATACAGAAATGGTTTGTCGAGATCGGTGTAGAAGAACTTGACTGGCCTGCACAGAACCCTGACCTCAACCCCAACAAACACCTTTGGGATGAATTGGAACACCGACTGCAAGCCAGGCCTAATCGCCCAACATCAGTGCCCGACCTCACTAATGCTCTTGTGGCTAAATGGAAGCAAGTCCCTGCAATAATGTTCCAAAATCTGGTGGAAAGCCTTCCCAGAAGAGTAGAGGCTGTTATAGTAGCAAAGTGGGGACCAACTCCATATTAATGCCCATGATTTTGGAATGAGATGTTTGACGAGCAGGTGTCCAAATACTTTTGGTCATGTAATGTATGAGCCCAGCAACTGACAGAGACGCATGTACGGTGTCCATTTTAGGACATCCTCAGCCACTGGCATGATCAGAAGACATTGGCTCACATCCACCATCACCTAACAGGAGCAAGCGTTTTCAAACAGAAACTATACTCCAAAACCAATAACTCAAGGTAAACCAACTTATATGTTTTGGAAACATTCACAAATATTTGGTCTAGAGAGCCTGCCCCAGCAAACATCCAATTCCCTGAGAAAATTAACACAACTCTCTTCTCAGAGCCAAACTGGCACATTTTTCCCTATTCAACCCCTATTAGTACTGTGCCAGGTTTGAGATGGGCTGTGATAGGCCATAGGGGGGAGGAGGTGGCAGCAGGGGCAGATGGGACCAGGTTGATGTATTATGCATGGGTGACAAGAGACCTCAGGAGGGCCAGCTGAGGAGAGGGAGAGGGGGACAGATTGATCCAAGGACACCCTGGGGCACCCCGCCACCACACCAGCCCTCCCTCAGGCCTCAGGGGCCCTGGACGGGCCTCGCTGGCTCTGTGACATTGGGCATGGTTCCAAATGACCTAATATATATGGGGGAGTCAGTCTATCTATTGTACTGAAATATTAATTGGAGTACTCAGGATGGGCATTTGCAGGTAATTTTTCAGGAGTAAGTCCTCAAAACAGTACCAGCAGACAGAGTTTGGAACTCACAACAAATACTGCATTTGACTCATCATCAAACACACCTTCGAAGTGTTTATTTATGTTATTGTAGCTATATTTTACACACTAGTACTATTACACTAAAATTTTGTTTTTGTTTAAAAAAAAGTGTTGTTTCCACCGACCATCTGAGATTAGAACATTTGCCCCAAACCCGATGAATATGAAGGAACTGTGGACCTACTGTATAGCCTTTAACCTTACGTACCCTTTTCAGCCCCTGCACAACATATCGGATCATCTAGACTATACAAGAAGCAGAGTTCTATTGATCCATTAGGGGTGTATTCAGTGATGTGAAACGTT
The DNA here is from genome assembly GCF_964263955.1 of Coregonus lavaretus. NCBI lineage: Eukaryota > Metazoa > Chordata > Actinopteri > Salmoniformes > Salmonidae > Coregonus > Coregonus lavaretus. Next base: position 17,414,898 of record NC_140007.1, read on the forward strand.
CTGAACATTACAGATAGAAATAGAATAAATAGAGCATACACCATTGCCTATTCTATTAAACACACAGTCATATCTGTTCTACATAACACATTTCTATCTGAACGTTCTGTAATGTTACATGCTCTTGAACATGCCCTTGTTGTCTTTTCAACACTGTCATTATCAGCTCCACTGTTTATTGCTTCGCGTGCAGACTGACAATGATTAGATACTGTATTGTTATAATGCCTTCCAGGGTTTTCAATTTAGGATAGGATCATTTTGAAGAAAGAAGTTCAACAACAGGTTGAAACTCAGTGGAAAACATGGTTGTTGTGGATGTTGTTTCAAAGCCTAACACAACTAAATGGACAGCACTCTAAGATTATGATTAATTCAAAACACCCATAAGCATATTAGAGTTTATGCATATGCATAGGCCTATGAGCCCAAGCCCCCCCCCCCAAAAAAAACAAAAACATAATTAAAATAATGATTGTGAACTGGTTCTCCAGTACATTAGTAAGAATGTCTCATCCCTTGTTCAAAAAGGGCCTTCTTCCCTTTATCCAGATTACAACCTCTCACTTTTAGTTAATTGAAAATTGAACCTTTTTCAAAATATCGGCCTTTCTGAAACAAGCCATAAAAAGATGGTTGCAATTCCAGTTTCATCCTCCAGAAAAGACAGAACAAATATTACAAAAAATAAAATGGTTAAATTAAAATATACTAATTGATAAAAACAAATTTTTATGGACATTTTTTTTTCAAGGAATTATCTTTGTAACTGATATTATGAATACGAAAGGTGGAGTTATTTCACATGTGCAGTTAACAAACATATATGGGAATGTTTGCTCTATCCAAATTTACAACCAACTGATTGCAGCATTACGGCAAAAATGGAGGAGGCAAGTGGAAGGGGGAGAAGGTAGGGAACTTGTTTGTTTGCCCTTTATTAAAGACCAAAATGTAAGAAAAAAATTGTCATAAATAAATAAAAATATCCGTTTTACTTGAGGACCAAAATGTTGACCGCGGCGCCATACAGGTTGCAAAATAGCTGGGAAGAGATTTTCGATGTGCCGATTCCCTGGCACATGGTTTACGAACTGATACGCAAAACAACGCTTGATTCAAAACGTACAGTTTTTCAATTTAAATTATTATACAAAATTCTTGCCACAAACATGGTACCTATATGGGGCATACAACCATCTCAGCTCTACAGATTTTGCTACGAAGAGACAGAATCATTCGATAACTTATTTTGGTATTGCCCCTATGTAGCTTGTTTCTGGTCACAGGTTCAGGAATGGCTGAAAAATCACAACATTTATCAAAAATTAACCCTACAAATAGCACTGTTGGGAGATTTGGAAAACCAGGTTCAGACAGGTTCAGAATTTATGTGAAACATCACAGCACTATTAAAAAATGTGTGTAGAATGTACATGTATCAACAGCAACAAAAAGCTGTAAAAACAAAGTTTATTTTTGTCCTCCGAAGAGGGGTGGTGGTGGATGGGACTAAAAAAATTCAAATAACAATATTAATAATTAAGATTGTGCCATTATACAATATATAGCCTACCGCACATTATACATGGCAGAAAAACATTAAAAAAAAACTGGATTTAAGATGTCTTTGGTACATAAATGGTCTAGCCTATACTCCTAAATTAAACAAATTCTAGTAATCGCCTTTGAGTGTAGACTGTATTATTATGCATACTGGATGGACTAGTTAACTTATACTGCACTCCAAATTTTGTATTCATGAGTCTGGCCTAGGCGATGCTGTTGGTTCATTGATTGTGCAGGACAGCTAAGCCTACAATTATAGTGAATTGTATTTGATTTTGAATAGCCTAGTAATAGGGCTTTTTTTCCCATAATGAATAGGCTGAAATATTACCTTTAGCTACAGAATATCTCACCACCATGCGTTTCCATCTCCTCCTCTCTGTCCTTCATTCCTTCCTCCAGCGCTCAGAGAAAGGGGCTGTCAACTGTTTAATGAAATATGTTTAATTGTGAAAACATGTTACTATGGATGTTCCCGCACAGATTTCACTAAGTTTCCCAAATTAAGCAGTGGGTAAATGCAGGAACAGGTTGGAGAGCCCATGGCATACAGAGTTTGGGCGGAATGTCACCTGTCGCGCAGAAAGAGGATGCATGCTCCTCAAACAGTGGTTGATGCGTGGAGTGAAATAACCGGAGTAGCCCAAAAAAACGAACCAGCATGAAAGCGGCCTCCATTCACATTTCGAGTGCATATGGATGACATGTCTTTTTTCCCCTGTCCCTGCCAATTTGATAATGGGCCACTCTAAATCGAAACAAATTTTACACATTAGTAAAGACAAGATTACATTTAGAATAGTGAAACTATGATCACTTGATGAGTAAACAGTGTGTGCAGCCTGGGGCCAGGAAGAAAGAGCAAGCTTTTTTTTGCTACTTTCTCAAATCATCAATAGCCTGTACACTTTTAGAAAAAAGGGTTCCAAAAGGGTTCTTCGGCTGTCCCCAAAGGAGAACCCTTTTTGGTTCCAGGTAGAACCCTTTTTAGTTCCAGGTAGAACTCTTTTGGGTTCCATGTAGAACCATCTGTGTAAAGGGAGTCTACATGGAACTCAAAAGCCAAAAATGTTTCTTCAAAGGGTTCTCCTATGAGGACAGCCAAATAACCCTTTTTGGTTCTAGATAGCACCTTTTTTTTCTAAGAGTGTAGTCGCATCATGCAGCCCATATATGTTTTGATTTCTAAGACATTCAAAGGTTTGTATCATTCACAACTAAAGTTGCCAAATAACTCTAAATCTAACACATAGGACCTGTTTCAAATGATCACTTTTAGGCTCAACATAGTCCCTTCATATGCACACTCGCTCCGGAATGGGACAAATATCCTTTCTATTTCATTCAGCTAAGTTTAATTATATTCTTCTTAGTATAAAATCGTATAATATAAAATAATGGCACAGGACTTATAAGCATATCTTGTCTGCTAAATGAAGCCAACAGCCTATGGCATGGCATGTAGCCAGATAACATACAGTAGGCCAACTCATATTCTGTTCTTCTGAAATAAATGTTCTTATATCATAATTTCTTTAGACCTGCCTAAAATAAATAATGCATTTATTGTGATGATGTATATTTAATTGATTTATTCTAAATGTAGATGTCCCATCAGTGGCTTGTATGCATGGAGACCTGGATATGCTAAACGTGTTTATGTTTAATTTGCGGTAAATTACCGTGAGACCGGCAGTCTTTTGCATGACAGTCTGGTTTGGCAATTTATCGGCTGACAACATTTCATGACTGCAACAGCCCTATAGCCACATACGTAATACTTTGCACATTCCCCTTTTCTGTAAGTAGCGTACTAACACAGCTCAGCTTTAATTATTGCTGTTTAGGTATTTGATGGACATGGGAATGAAGGAGTGCTTATACCTGTTCAGCTTACACGTAGGGACCCTGTAGCGTGGAGGAGGGACCCTATAGCGTTTGCCTGAGGGGAGGAGGGACCCTATAGCATTTGCCTGAGGAGAGGAGTTGATACTCAGAGTGAAGTACATTGGAGGGCTCTGCAGCGAGGGATGCTGCCTCACAACCATGACCTTCATGGCAGTTTGTATCAGGCGGGCAATTTGAGATTTCTGTGGGATTGATAAATTGCCAAACCAGACTGTGATGCCATATCTCAGGATACTCTATAACCGCATGGTAGAACAGGAGCATTATTTTCTGGTCAACTCCAAAAACCCTGAGTCTATGTAGGAAATAGAGGCATTGGTGGACTCTGGAGCCCTCTCTCCTTTGGTGTGATATTTCACATTGGTTGGAATAAATGATTGCTGTTCACTCTCGAGATGGGAAACTTGTAAAGTATGAAGATGTAAAATGTATAGCCCTTTAAAGTTTAACACAATTGATTGTATGTTAGAGTGTGTGTGTGTGTGTGTGTGTGTGTGCCTAGTCCTCTGTGGTGGCGTGTCTGCCGTTGCTCTGATGATTAAAGCAGAGTGGAGGTCAGAGCAATGGACAGCCTCCTTCATCAGTGTCTCCCTCCTGTGTGTATCAAAGTCACCCTCACTCCCGCTCTCCCCACACCCTATGAATCCCTTGCTCCCTTCTCTCCCTATTCCCCTCTCTTTCTCCTCCCTATCTTCCCCCTACACCTCACTCCCTCCCTCTCTTCATCTCTCTTCACCTCTCCCTATCCCTCTCTCCCCACCTCCACCGTCCCTCCCCCTCTCGCTGAGTGACAGCTCAGCTAATGCAGTCACAGTCAGTCATGGAAAAGGGATGGGGGAGGGGATGTAAGGGAGGTGGCGAAGACTCAACTTCCCATCTCTTTCCAGCTTGACGGGAGGATGCTCGCCAGATGGACATTTGGAAGAACAGGATCGGATTAGGGGGAAGCAGGCTCTAGTTTGCCTGACTACCCAGATTTATTGCTCCAGCCAAACGCTAGGCCAAGCCAACGGACGTTAGTTTCTTCTCCGCAATGAGTCTGGATCTGAGTACCTCCCTGACCCTTCACCGAATGCGAACACATTCGGGGCCATCTGACCAATGGGTTGGGCCAAAGCCAGAACACACGTGGGTAAAGCGGCGGTTTGAAAATGTGTCATTGGCTTTGATACTCTGATTGGTTAGAGACGATCCGATCGCTGATTACTTTGTTTTGGACAATGCCTCTCGTGCCCCTCATCACCACAAACGACTTCAATGATGGCAGTCTCAGACTAACGTATGTAGCGAACGACAAAGCAGCGGAATAATTTAGTGTGAGTCGTCAGGCTTTAGTCACTAATGTGATGCTTTTTCATGCTAGTGGCATTAGAAGTTGGTGCAGGTACAGTGGGGAAAAAAAGTATTCAGTCAGCCACCAATTGTGCAAGTTCTCCCACTTAAAAAGATGAGAGAGGCCTGTAATTTTCATCATAGGTACACGTCAACTATGACAGACAAAATGAGAAAAAAAATCCAGAAAATCACATTGTAGGATTTTTAATGAATTTATTTGCAAATTATGGTGAAAATAAGTATTTGGTCAATAACAAAAGTTTCTCAATACTTTGTTATATACGCTTTGTTGGCAATGACACAGGTCAAACGTTTTCTGTAAGTCTTCACAAGGTTTTCACACACTGTTGCTGGTATTTTGGCCCATTCCTCCATGCAGATCTCCTCTAGAGCAGTGATGTTTTGGGGCTGTCGCTGGGCAACACGGACTTTCAACTCCCTCCAAAGATTGTCTATGGGGTTGAGATCTGGAGACTGGCTAGGCCACTCCAGGACCTTGAAATGCTTCTTACGAAGCCACTCCTTCGTTGCCCGGGCGGTGTGTTTGGGATCATTGTCATGCTGAAAGACCCAGCCACGTTTCATCTTCAATGCCCTTGCTGATGGAAGGAGGTTTTCACTCAAAATCTCACGATACATGGCCCCATTCATTCTTTCCTTTACACGGATCAGTCGTCCTGGTCCCTTTGCAGAAAAACAGCCCCAAAGCATGATGTTTCCACCCCCATGCTTCACAGTAGGTATGGTGTTCTTTGGATTCAACTCAGCATTCTTTGTCCTCCAAACACGACGAGTTGAGTTTTTACCAAGAAGTTCTATTTTGGTTTCATCTGACCATATGACATTCTCCCAATCCTCTTCTGGATCATCCAAATGCACTCTAGCAAACTTCAGACGGGCCTGGACATGTACTGGCTTAAGCAGGGGGACACGTCTAGCACTGCAGGATTTGAGTCCCTGGCGGCGTAGTGTGTTACTGATGGTAGGCTTTGTTACTTTGGTCCCAGCTCTCTGCAGGTCATTCACTAGGTCCCCCCGTGTGGTTCTGGGATTTTTGCTCACCGTTCTTGTGATCATTTTGACCCCACGGGGTGAGATCTTGCGTGGAGCCCCAGATCGAGGGAGATTATCAGTGGTCTTGTATGTCTTCCATTTCCTAATAATTGCTCTCACAGTTGATTTCTTCAAACCAAGCTGCTTACCTATTGCAGATTCAGTCTTCCCAGCCTGGTGCAGGTCTACAATTTTGTTTCTGGTGTCCTTTGACAGCTCTTTGGTCTTGGCCATAGTGGAGTTTGGAGTGTGACTGTTTGAGGTTGTGGACAGGTGTCTTTTATACTGATAACAAGTTCAAACAGGTGCCATTAATACAGGTAACGAGTGGAGGACAGAGGAGCCTCTTAAAGAAGAAGTTACAGGTCTGTGAGAGCCAGAAATCTTGTTTGTTTGTAGGTGACCAAATACTTATTTTCCACCATAATTTGCAAATAAATTCATTAAAAATCCTACAATGTGATTTTCTGGATTTTTTTTCCTCAATTTGTCTGTCATAGTTGACGTGTACCTATGATGAAAATTACAGGCTTCTCTCATCTTTTTAAGTGGGAGAATTTGCACAATTGGTGGCTGACTAAATACTTTTTTTCCCCACTGTATGTTAGCAAGTGAGATGTAGAAAATAAAAATGGTATACAAGACCAAATGATAAGACTACATACTAGTTGATTAAGATACATTAGCAGTATCAAAGTGAAATTAAATTGTTTTCTTTAAGCTAAAGGTATGATTGAAGGTAATTATACTTAATGATCAGGCAAACGATACCCACAGTGGGTTTCATAAGTATTCACCCCCCTTGGATTTTTGCATTACAAAGTGGGATTTAAATTAATGTAATTGTGATTTCTTTTGTCATTGATCTACACAATATAGTCCGTAATGTCAAAGAGGAAGAAAAAATCTATTATGTTTTATTATTAATGAAAAATAATATACCTTGATTGGATAAATATTCACCCCCCTGAGTCAATACATGTTAGAAACACCTTTGGCAGTGATTACAGCTGTGAGTCTTCTTGGGTAAGTGTTAGAGGAGGGGGTCGCAGTTCCAGAGCAACCCACTAGGTGTCATCCTCCGACAACCTTTGGCACCTCCTCACTCACAGTCTGGACTAATCATCATCCTATTGGTGTCACCTGTGTCTATCTGTTCACCTGTGTATTTATGCCCTCACTTCCCTGTGTTCCCTTGCTCAGTTTTCTCTGCTAGTTTCTCTATGTCCAGCAGTACTACTCAGTGTCTGATCGGAGACCTACATACAGGTACTTGAGAAGTGTTCTCCCTGTTTCGTTATTTGTTTCAGTCGCATTTTGGCTGTCAGACGGTTTTTGGAGACTTATTTGCTCTGCCTTTCTTTTATCTTGATAAGTCCGATATTTTGTATTTTGGCTTCGGGACCACCAGTAAAGATCCTTGTTTCACCATCTCTGCCTACTCCGTGGAGTTCCGGACCCAGGCTCGAGAGGCAGGATGGGAGGAGGCTGCCATGGTCATCCTTTACGCCCAGGGGCTATCGGAGGGGATGAAAGATGAACTCTCCTTCAGTGAGCTGCCTGAGCGACTGGACGGCCTCATCGAACTCTCAGTGCAGGTAGACAATCAGCGTCGTGAGAGGGCGACAGACTCCGTCACCGGCCCAGACCTAGCAGGCGTTCCCCGGGAGTATTGGGATCTAGGGGAGGTGTTTAGTAAGAGGCATGCCAAGGGCCAACCTCCTCACAGGCCATACGACTGCACTATCGATCTCCTGCCGGGCACCATGCCCACATGAGGGCGATTGATTTCCTTGTCCCGCTGCCCATGAGGGAGTATATCGACGAGGCACTCATCGAGGGTCACATCCGTCCCTCTACCTCACCCGCGGGCGCAGGCTTCTTCTTCGTGGGGAAAAAGGATGGTGGGCAGCGGCCGGGCGCCGTGGGCGCTCAACAACATCACGGTTAACATTTTACATTTTACATTTTAGTCATTTAGCAGACGCTCTTATCCAGAGCGACTTACAGTTAGTGAATACATATATATCATTTTTTATTTATTTTTTCATACTGGTCCCCCATGGGAATTGAACCCACAACCCTGGCGTTGCAAACGCCATGCTCTATCAACTGAGCTACATCCCTGCCGGCCATTCCCTCCCCTACCCTGGACAACGATAGGCCAATTGTGCGCTGCCCATGAGTCTCCCGGTCGCGGCCGGCTGTGACAGAGCCTGGATTCGAACCAGGATCTCTAGTGGCACAGCTAGCACTGCGATGTAGTGCCTTAGACCACTGCGCCACTCTACTCCCCCTGATGACGACGGCATTCGAGTCGTTGCAGCCCGGGTCTTCACCAAGCTGGACTTACGTAATGTCTACAACCTGGTGAGAATTGGAGAGGGGGACAAGTGAAAGACGGCTTTTAACACACCCAGTGGGCATTACGAGTACCAAGTCATGCGTTCGGTCTAGCCAACGCGCCTGCGGTGTTCCAGGCGTTTGTCAATGACGTGCTCCAGGACCTCCTTGATTACGGCATCTTCATGTATTTGGATGACATCCTAATATTTTCGAAGGACACGAGTGAACACCAGCAGCACGTTCGGCAGGTCATCCAACGACTTCTCCGTCACGAGCTCTATGTCAAGGCGGAGAAGTGTGTGTTCCACACAGAGACAGTCTCCTTCCTGGGGTTCATTGTCACCCAGGGGGACCTACGGATGGACCCAGCCAAGGTCAGCGCGGTACTGAATTGGCCCCAGCCCTCATCCCTCAAGCAACTTCAACAGTTTTTAGGGTTAGCTAATTTTTATAGGCGATTTATTTGCAATTTTAGCTCCCTAGCCGCTCCCCTGACAGTCCTCATTGAACATAAGGAGTCAGTTACTCAGTGATATGTTGTGTTGGAATTGCCCCAAGCATACTTGACTGAGGGACCTTACAGATGTTGTATGTATGGGGTACAGAGGAAGGGGTAGTCAACCCTTGTTTCACACAGAGTGAGTCCAAGTAAATTATTATGTGATTTGTTAAGCCACATTTTACTCCTGAACTAATTTAGGCTTGTCTGAACAAAATGGGTGACTTCTTTTGCAACAACTATATTTTAGTTATTTCATTTTCTTAAATGTGTTAACATTTGTAGAATTTTCTTTTCACTTTGACATTATGAAGTATTTTGTGTAGTTCAATGACAAAGAAATCACAATTAAATTCATTTAAATCCCACTTTGTCAATCAACAAAATGTGAAAAAATACAAGGGGGGGAATACTTATGATACCCACTGTATACCTGAGGCATCTACAGTATTGAAACCAAACACTACAGTATCAACAGTACAGTAACTATTTTGTTTACATTTTTCTGTAAACATTTTGCCAAAGGCGTAATTTCCATCTGTCCCTGGGCAGGTAATTTAAAACATAAATGGAATTGTATCCACACAAAAATCACTATAGAAGTTTAGTTGTAGAAGCAATCGATAACCGATTCAGTTGAACCTCAGCCATGACCAAATACCAGGAGACGGTGGGATAAAAATAAGGACAAAAAAGAGGGAATGAAGGGCCCTTATGGCTGACACGGAATGAAAGAAGCCAGAGCCAGGGTGGGGTCCCTGGGAGAGAAATGAGCACCTGTCTCAGTCGTGCGAGACAGATGAGAGAGAGAGGGAAAGAGAGAGAGAGAAAGAGACAAGAGAAAGAGAGCGCTTTCAGCATCAGCCAGCAGCCACTCAATAGTCACCCCACGTCTCCACTGGCGTGTAAGTGGATTGTCTCCTGGCTTTGAACATTAAATACGCTTTTTCGCCTCAGAGAGAGAGACGGGAGGAGAGAGAGAGAGATGGGGGGAGCAAGGAAGAGGTTAAAGCAGATGCTCTCACTTAGAGTTTTGGTGACCTGTTGCAAATGACGTGCTTTCATACTGTTGGGGTTGGCTTGTCTTGACATGTCTATACTCCCAGGGGGGTGAGGAGAAGGTGAAAAGAGGGCCATGGGCTGGGGCAAGTGTGGTGTGGCACGGTATGGTCTGCTATATGCTGCAACGCTATGCTATGTAGGAGCTCATACTATCAAATAAGGTTCTCAATGGCAAACAACAACTAAAACAGCTTGTATTTAGACCTAAATGGGGTTATCCAAAACACATACACACACGTAGTTACTTACGACATTACCCCTATAGGGCATGGTCAAATGCTGATAATATCAGTCACTCCACCTATCCCTCATTTTAAATGGGAGGACATGGCATGACTGAAAACGTCAAATCGCTCTCGCAGGTAGAGACGGTTTCATTAATGGTGAGAGTTCAATTGTACATGTAGCTCCATCAGCCTCCTGACATCACCGCTTCACTTCAGCTCATCTAACCCCTGTTTCTCATCTCGACCTCCTTCTCCTGTTCCTCCATCTCCTCTACCTCCTTCTTATCTCACCCATCTGTCATCTGCTCCTCCTCCTTCTCATCTCACCAGTCACTCATCAGTAAGATCTCCTCCTCCTACGCCTCCTCTTCCTCCTCCTCTCTCTTTTATCTCCTCCTCTCACTCCTCCTCTCATCTGAATGACAGTGTCCTCAAGGTGACAGCAAATTATGTGCATGAGAGAGAGAGAGAGAGAGAGAGAGTGTCAGTCAGTTAGTACGGGAGAGGGGCGATAACGGCGCTCACCTCTCATGTCTCCATCTTCTTTATCTGACACGCCCGTTAAGGTGGTGTAAATGTGTTTGGGAAAATTCATTTGATTATTAACAAAGCTGCCGTGCTGGCAGTCGACAAACCTCAATTACCGGCCCCCAAACACAGTCTCACAGTCATATTTCTCCCTTCCTTCCCTGGAGTGATTGATGCCCGGCAAAATAATTTGGCCATGACACCTCAGCCAATCTCAGATAATACTCATTGGAGGAGTCGGAAGAGGATTCATGTCGTCGGAGAAGGCCAGGGAGGAGAGAGAGAGAAATACTAACGCTACGAGCCAACCAGTCTTATAATGACCTTTGAACCCCCAAATGATCCTGTAAATAACAAGCGAGATCCATCTTAGCCTCGCAAGCTGTGAGCTATGATGACAGTCAATACACATTGACGACACACTGACGGAGGAAATGTAACCTTGTCCTCGTGCCTGTACAGTTTACCATCCCATCAATATTTACAATTCCCCTGAAGCGCATATTAAGGCCACTCGGCAACGGCAATCTATGTTCTCTTAACAATTTGCACGGGTGCAGGACGAAGTGTGATTGAAACCAATGATTGCTTTGATTTCCATTAAGAGTTCTGGTTGGTAAACATGTGTAGCTTAAGGCCCTCTTGAAGTATGAAGGTGCATATGTCAATGCAAAAACATGACAAGGCAGGTTGTTTGTTTACAAAGAAGGAGTGTGTCTGAATTCCTCCTAAATCTTAGTGAATCTATAGTTAACCCTAAAGTCTCTACCCACTGGACACAAACTAGCCTGGGAACCAGTCTCTTTAGCTAACATTCCTCTCCTTGCCACTCCTTGTCATTGCCAAATAGACTGGCCTTTCATCAATCTTTAAATATGAACATTCTATCATTATTGAGCTCGAGAAGATCAGAGAATTTGATCCTGATTCAATAACTCTCACAGCTATCATTCAATCACAATGTTTATGCAAATTAACTGATAGGAAAACGTTCTAACTTAATTCATGAATTTGATTAGGAACATTCTAACATTGGGCATTCTGACATAATACATTTCATTGTAAACATAAACATTGGGCGCAGGGAGAACAGAGGATTCACGTTTATTGCATTTTTACCATCAGCCAATGTGATCACATCACAACAGAGAAGCTCTCGCCAGTCAAACTTCTCCGCCAGTTCACTGTGAACGCTGTAGCCTATTTTATATCCAGCAAGCAAAAGCAAGGTACATCTTTCCTCAAATCTGAATAAAAATATAAACGCAACAATGTCTAAGATTTTACTGAGTTACAATTCATATAAGGAAATCAGTCAATTGAAATGAATTCATTAGGCCCTAATCTATGGATTTCACATGACTGAGAATACAGATATGCATCTGTTGGTCACAGATACCTTTAAAAAAAGGTAGGGACGTGGATCAGAAAAACCAGTCAGAATCTGGTGAGACCACAATTTGCCTGATACATCTCCTTCGCATAGAGTTGATCAGGCTGTTGATTGTGGCCTGTGGAATGTTGTCCCACTCCTATTGGCGGGAATTGGTACACGTCGATCCAGAGCATACCAAACATGGTCAATGGGTGACATGTCTGGTGAGTATGCAGGCCATGAAAGAACTGGGAAATGTTTTGTTTCCAGGAATTGTGTACAGATCCTTGTGACATGGGGCCGAGCATTTTCATCTTGAAACATGAGGTGATGGTGGCGAATGAATGAAACGACAATGGGCCTCAGGATTTCGTCACGCTATCTCTGTGCATTCAAATTGCCATAGATAAAATGCAATTGTGTTCGTTATCCGTAGCTTATGCCTGCCCATACCATAAACCCAACGCCACCATGGGGCACTCTGTTCATAACGTTGACATTAGAAAACCGCTCGCCCACACAACACCTTACACATGGTCTGTGGTTGTGATGCCGGTTGGACGTACTGCCAAACACTCTAAAACGATTTTGGAGGTGGCTTAGGGTAGAGAAATTAACATTTAATTATCTGGCAACAGCTCTGGTGGACATTCCTGCAGTCAGCATGTCAATTACACACTCCATCAAAACTTGAGACATCAGTGGCATTGTGTTGTGGATGCCACCTAACCAACAAGTCAGTTCGTCAAATTTCTGCCCTGCTAGAGCTGTCCCGGTCAACTGTAAGTGCTGTTATTGTGAAGTGGAAACATCTAGGAGCAACAACTGCTCAGAGGCGAAGTGGTAGGCCACACAAGCTCACAGAACGGGACCGCCGAGTGCTGAAGCGCGTAGCGTGTATAAATTGTCTGTCCTCGGTTGCAACACTCACTACAGAGTTCCAAACTGCCTCTGGAAGCAACGTCAGCACAATAAAAGTTAGTCGAAGCTTCATGAAATGGGTTTCCATGGCCAAGCAGCCGCACACAAGCCTAAGATCGCCATGCGCAATGCCAAGCGTCGGCTGGAGTGGTGTAAAGCTCGCTGCCATTGGACTATGGAGCAGTGGAAACACATTCTCTGGAGTGATGAATCATGCTTCACCATCTGGGTTTGGCGGATGTTTTTCATGGGCTAGGCCCCTTAGTTCCAGTGAAAGGAAATCTTAACGCTACAGCATACAATGACATTCTTGACGACTCTTTGCTTCCAACTTTGTGGATGGAAGAAAGGATGGAAGAGAGAGAGGCCAGTGGAGATGCCAGCGGAGATGTTCCATTCTTGCGAAATAATGGAATAGTGAAGACAAAGATGTGTAAATTCGAAGTAAATTCATAGGCTGGGCTATTAATCCACCATTCATATGCTAGCCTATATATTAGGCCTAACCTACTACAGTGAATTTAAGTGACATTTTGTGCCAATTAATCAAAGTTAAACATCGCCAAATGCGTCAGTTTAATTAAATGTGCTATAAAAAAGTATAGTGCCTAGGCCTATTTAATGAAACCCTGGCTGTTGACGTAGGCAACAGATCAGATTGCAAAGAAGTGAATCCCCATTCCCCACTGAGCTAATTTTTGGAAATGGCAAGGTCACTTTCTCATACATAAACGCATATCAAGTGCAAGTGCGCTGTCCAGCAGCTCACATCAGCAGGATGGGGGGCCTTTTCATTCGGAGGGACGTCTAATGTGGATTGCTAAAATAATGATTATGATCATTCCCTCAATTTAAATATTAGACCTATGGGGACACCATACATTTGGCAGCCAAGCACAAGTGATCACTGTAGCCTTTTATCATCTAGACATGATGTTGAAATACCTTCACTAAACCAACAGGATTCCGTCATTGACTCAATTGAATGTTTTTTTTTACAAATAATTACAGGGGGCAGTTTGGAAAAACGAATCCCATGCAAATCTTCCTCTGGAATAAGGCACATGCTGGGATAATAATGACATAACCAACGTCACTAGTAGCCTAATACTATAGCTGTCTCTCTCTCCCCCTTCAAAATGTCCTTGTCAATTAATTTGATCAGCAATATCATTTTAGCATTAGGCTATGCTATAATGTAGCCTAGGCCTACTTTCTGATGGACTACAGCCAAGATTTGAAGGTGAGCCTAGGTTTTGAATTAGGATAAGGGTAAGGGGATGGTGTTTAGGGTTAGGAGTTAGGTGTAGGTTTAGAGGTTTGGGTTAGGGTTAGGGTTACAGGTTAAGGTTAGGGTTAGGAGTTAGGTGTAGGTTTAGAGGTTTGGGTTAGGGTTAGGGTTACAGGTTAAGGTTAGGGTTAGGAGTTAGGTTTATGTTTAGCGGTTTGGGTTAGGGTTACAGGTTAAGGTTAGGGTTCGGAGTTAGGTGTAGGTTTACAGGTTTGGGTTAGGGTTACAGGTTAAGGTTAGGGTTATTAGTTAGGTGTAGGTTTAGAGGTTTGGGTTAGGGTTACAGGTTAAGGTTAGGGTTATGAGTTAGGTGTAGGTTTAGAGGTTTGGGTTAGGGTAACAGGTTAAGGTTAGGGTTAGGAGTTAGGTGTAGGTTTGGGTTAGGGTTACAGGTTAAGGTTAGGGTTAGGGGTTAGGGAAAATAGGATTTTGAATGGAAATCAATTTTAGGTCCCCACAAGGATAGAAGAACAACACTTGAGTGTGTGTGTGTGTGTGTGTGTGTACATGAGTTCCTATTGTACCTGGGCGTCCATGAGCAGGTGTCTCATCAGGGCCATGGATGTTTGCAGAGTCTCCCTCTCGCTGGGCAGAAAGGCACGGTCTTCCTCCACCAACGCCTTGGGCCCGTTCACCATGAAGTGGGCGATCTGGTCATTCAGAATGTTCAGAGATTGCACCGCTGCAAGAGGACACACACACACCTTGTCATGAAGAGTCTGACTTGATCAAAAACTAGATGGATTGTTAGCATGTTGTAGGCATACATAGTACATGGTTGCTGGGACTCCATTTATTGGCGTTTCTAGATGCTATGACGTAGCATTATGTGTTTTGTCTGTGGAATGGTAATGAACCTGCCAAACTACCTGCCAAAGTGCAAATTTACTCTCAGCTTTTTCAGAAACTTGGATGAAAAATGTGTTCTGTTAGAAACACCCAACGGGGTTGTTTCTTGGAGAGTAGGTCTAGACTACATGACGGAGCCATTGCGTGCATATTTGCTGACAGGCAAAGAGGCATTTTGCCTATGAAAATAATATGTATTGAAGGCAGCCAAAAATTATTTTACTCAAATCAAAGTTATTGAAAGAAACTAGACACAGCCACTGGCCAACATGAGGATAATTCATCATCGTGTCATGATCATATGTTCACAACGCTTTGAGGTAAGCAACACTGAAGCATGCATGAGAGCACCAGCTGTTCCGGATGACTATGTGATCACGCTCTCCGTAGCCGATGTGAGTAAGACTTTTAAGCAGGTCAACATTCACAAGGCCCCAGGGCCAGACGGATTACCAGGACGTGTACTCCGAGCATGTGCTGACCAACTGGCAAGTGTCTTCACTGACATTTTCAACATGTCCCTGACTGAGTCTGTAATACCAACATGTTTCAAGCAGACCACCAGAGTCCCCGTGCCCAAGGACTCTAAGATAACCTGCCTAAATGACTACCGACCCGTAGCACTGACGTCTGTAGCCATGAAGTGCTTTGAAAGGCTGGTCATGGCTCACATCAACACCATTATCCCAGAAACCCTAGACCCACTCCAATTTGCATACCGCCCCAACAGATCCACAGATGATGCAATCTCTATTGCACTCCACACTGCCCTTTCCCACCTGGACAAGAGGAACACCTACGTGAGAATGCTATTCATTGACTACAGCTCAGCATTCAACACCATAGTGCCCTCAAAGCTCATCACTAAGCTAAGGATCCTGGGACTAAACACCTCCCTCTGCAACTGG
Source organism: Coregonus lavaretus (assembly GCF_964263955.1). Classification (NCBI taxonomy): domain Eukaryota; kingdom Metazoa; phylum Chordata; class Actinopteri; order Salmoniformes; family Salmonidae; genus Coregonus; species Coregonus lavaretus. Next base: position 17,430,769 of record NC_140007.1, read on the forward strand.
ATCCTGGACTTCCTGACGGGCCACCCCCAGGTGGTAAGGGTAGGTAACAACACATCTGCCACACTGATCATCAACACGGGGGCCCCTCAGGGGTGGGTGCTCAGTCCCCTCCTGTACTCCCTGTTCACCCATGACTGCATGGCCAGGCACGACTTCAACACCATCATTAAGTTTGCCGACGACACAACAGTGGTAGGCCTGATCACCGACAACGATGAGACCGCCTATAGGGAGGAGGTCAGAGACCTGGCCGTGTGGTGCCAGGATAACAACCTCTCCCTCAACGTGACCAAGACAAAGGAGATGATTGTGGACTACAGGAAAAAAAAGAGGACTGAGCACGCCCCCATTCTCATCGACGGGGGTGTAGTGGAACAGGTTGAGAGCTTCAAGTTCCTTGGTGTCCACATCACCAATGAACTATCATAGTCCAAACACACCAAGACAGTCGTGAAGAGGGCATGACAAAGCCTATTCCCCCTCAGGAGACTGAAAAGATTTGGCATGGGTCCTCAGATCCTCAAAAAATTATACAGCTGCACCATCGAGAGCATCCTGACTGGTTGCATCACCGCCTGGTATGGCAACTGCTTGGCCTCCAACCGCAAGGCACTACAGAGGGTAGTGCGTACGGCCCAGTACATCACTGGGGCCAAGCTTCCTGCGATCCAGGACCTCTATACCAGGCGGTGTCAGAGGAAGGCCCTCAAAATTGTCAAAGACTCTAGCCACCCTAGTCATAGACTGTTCTCTCTGCTACCGCACGGCAAGCGGTACCGGAGTGCCAAGTCTAGGTCCAAAAGACTTCTCAACAGCTTCTACCCCCAAGCCATAAGACTCCTGAACAGCTAATCATGGCTACCCAGACTATTTGCACTGCCCCCCCACCCCATCCTTTTACGCTGCTGCTACTCTGTTAATTATTTATGCATAGTCACTTTAACTCTACCCACATGTACATATTACTTCAACTACCTCAACTAGCCGGTGCCCCCGCACATTGACTCTGCACCGGTACCCCCCTGTATATATAGCCTCCCTACTGTTATTTTATTTTACTTCTGCTCCTTTTTTCTCAACACCTTTTTGTTGTTTTATTCTACTTTTTTATTAAAAATAAATGCACTGTTGGTTAAGGGCTGTAAGTAAGCATTTCACTGTAATGTCTGCACCTGTTGTATTCGGCGCATGTGGCCAATAAAATTTGATTTGATTTGATTTTATATAGTATATTAGAATGGATATGTACATTTGGGTATAATGAAAATGCCTGTCATTGAGTTGATTCCATTTTTTTGATTAATTTAACCATGATTAATGATATGCTCCATAGGGAGGGGTCATTCATATTAAGGTACCTGTTTTTCAGGTGTGCTTCAGTTCTGTTCTAGCTCAGTTAGGCGAGCTGTGGGGAGACTGTCACCAGCCTATACCCCAACCGTCTATAATTGGTTTGGCGCGTACGAAGATGGCGGCCTTGCGACTAGCTCTTACGAAACTTAGCGGTATTTTGTTTTTTTATGTATTATTGTTTACATTATTAGGTCAGAAAGTGGTTTGTATCATTACATACAGCCGGGAAAAAATATTGGATATCAGAGCGGCGGTAACTCACCAGCATTACGACCAGGAATACGACTTTCCCCAAGCAGATCCTTTGTTTGCTTTCCCCAGGGCAATTGAACTGATTCCAGCGGCTGACCCAAAACATCACCTGCGGAGGAGAGGCACTCGGAGAGCCTGCTGGTTCGACTTAGGAGGCGTGCACACCAACCACCGCTTCCAAGTTTATTACTCGCTAATGTTCAGTCTTTGGATAACAAGGTCGACGAGCTCAGGGCAAGGATTTCTTTCCAGAGAGACATCAAGGCCTGTAACATACTTTGTTTCACGGAAACATGGCTCTATGGGGATATTCTGTCAAAATCGGTCCAGCCAGATGGGTTCTCAGTTCATCGCACAGAAATAAATAAATATCTCTCCGGGAAGCAGAAGGGCGGAGGTGTGTGTTTCATGATTAACGACTCATGGTGTAATTGTAGCAACATACAGGAACTCAAGTCCTTTTGTTAACCCGACCTAGAATACCTCACAATCAAATGCCGACCATATTATCTCCCAAGATAATTTTCTTTGGTTATAGTCACGGCCGTGTATATCCCCCCACAAGCCGATACCACGACGGCCCTCAAAGAACTTCACTGGACTTTATGCAAACTGGAAAACACATATCCTGAGGCTGCATTTATTGTAGCCGGGGATTTTAACAAAGCAAATTTGAGGACTAGGCTGCCGAAGTTCGATCAACATATCGACTGTTGTACTCGGGCTGCTAAAATCCTCGACCATTGCTATTCGAACTTCCGGGGTCGATACAAGGCCCTCCCCCGCCCTCCTTTCGGCAAATCTGACCACGACTCCATTTTGCTCCTCCCTTCCTATAGGCATAAACTCAAACAGGAAGTACCCGTGCTAAGGACTATTCAAGGCTGGTCTGACCAATCAGAATCCACGCTTCAAGATTGTTTTGATCACGCGGACTGGGATATGTTCAGGGTTGCTTGCGAAAATAATTTAGACGAATACACTGAAACGGTGACTGAGTTTATCAGGAAGTGTATAGGAGATGTTGTGCCCACTGTGACTATTAAAACCTACCCTAACCAGAAACCGTGGATAGATGGCAGCATCCAACTCAATCATCAAGTTTGCAGACGACACAACAGTAGTAGGCTTGATTACCAACAATGATGAGAGAGGAGGTGATGGCTCTGGGAGTGTGGTGCCAGGAAAATAACCTCTCACTCAACGTCAACAAAAGGAGATGATCATGGACTTCAGGAAACAGCAGAGGGTGCACTCCCCTATCCACATCGACGGGACCACAGTGGAGAAGGTGGAAAGCTTCAAGTTCCTTGGCGTACACATCACTGACAAACTGAAATGGTCCACCCACGCAGACAGTGTGGTGAAGAAGGCGCAACAGAGCCTCTTCAACCTCAGGAGGCTGAAGAAATTTGGCTTGGCACCTAAAACCCTCACAAAATTTACAGATGCACAATTGAGAGCATCCTGTCGGGCTGTATCACCGCCTGGTACGACAACTGCACCGCCTGCAACCGCAGGGCTCTCCAGAGGGTGGTGCGGTCTGCTGAACACATTACCGGTGGCAAACTACCCGCTCTCCAGGACACCTACAACACCCGATGTCACAGGAAGGCCAAAAAGATCATCAAGGACATCAACCACCCGAGCCACTGCCTGTTCACCCCGTTATCATCCAGAAGGCAAGATCAGTACAGGTGATTCAAAGCTGGGACCGAGAGAATGAAAAACAGCTTCTATCTCAAGGCCATCAGACTGTTAAATAGCCATCACTAGCACATTAGAGGCTGCTGCATTCTATTGAAATCACTTGCCACTTTAAGAAGTGGAACACTAGTCACTTTAATAATGTTTACATATCTTGCATTACTCATCTCATATGTATGTACTGTATTCTATAATATTCTACTGTATCTTAGTCGATGCCGCTCTGTCATTGCTTGTCCATATATGTATTCTTAAATTCCATTCCTTACTTAGATTTGTGTGTATTGGGTATATGTTGTGAAATTGTTAGATATTTCTGCACTGTCAGAGCTAGAAGCAGAAGCATTTCGCTACACCCGCAATAACATCTGCTAAACACGTGTATGTGACAAATAAAATTTGATTTGAGACCTGATTGAGGCTTAGTTTTTGATTTAATTCCAACCAGTGTTTTGACAGTATTTGAGAATGTGTCTATTTTGTAAATATTTTTTGTAGATCTGTAGTACCAGTCAAAAGTTTGAACACATCTACTCATTCAAGGGTTTTTCTTTATTTTTACTATTTTCTACATTGTAGAATAATAGTGAAGACATCAAAACTATGAAATAACACATATGGAATCATGTAGCAACCAAAAAAATTGTTAAACAAATAAAAATATATTTTATATTTGAGATTCTTCAAAGTAGCCACCCTTTGCCTTGATGACAGCTTTGCACACTCTTGGCATACTCTCAACCAGCTTCATGAGGTAGTCACCTGGAATGCATTTCAATTAACAGGTGTGCCTTCTTAAAAGTTAATTTGTGGAATTTATTTTATTCTTAATGCGTTTGAGCCAATCAGGTAGGGGTGGTATACAGAAGATAGCCCTATTTGGTAAAAGACCAAGTCCATATTATGGCAAAAACAGCTCAAATAAGCAAAGAGAAACGACGGTCCATCATAACTTTAAGAGATGAAGGTCAGTCAGTACGGTTTCTTCAAGTGCAGTCGCAAAAACCATCAAGCGGTGTGATGAAACTGGCTCTCATGAGGACCGCCACAGGAAAGGAAGTCCCAGAGTTACCTCTGCTGCAGAGGATAAGTTCATTAGAGTTAACTGCACCTCAGATTGCAGCCCAAATAAATGCTTCACAGAGTTCAAGTAACAGACACATCTCAACATCAACTGTTCAGAGGAGACTGCGTGAATCAGGCCTTCATGGTTGAATTGCTGCGAAGAATCCACTACTAAAGGACACCAATAATAAGAAGAAACTTGCTTGGGCCAAGAAACACGAGCAATGGTGGAAATCTATCCTTTGGTCTGATGAGTCCAAATATGAGATTTTTGGTTCCAACCGCCGTGTCTTTGTGAGATGCAGAGTAGGTGAACGGATGATCTCCGCATCTGTGGTTCCCACCGTGAAGCATGGAGGAGGAGGTGTGATTGTGTGGGGGAGCTTTGCTGGTGACACTATCTGTGATTTATTTAGAATTCAAGGCACACTTAACCATCATGGTTACCACAGCATTTTGCAGCGATACGCCATCCAATCTGATTTACGCTTAGTGGGACTATCATTTGTTTTTCAACAGGACAATGACCCAAAACACACCTCCAGGCTGTGTAAGGGCTATTTGACCAAGAAGGAGAGTGATGGAGTGCTGCATCAGATGAACTGGCCTCCACATTCACCCGACCTCAACCCAATTCAGATGGTTTGGGATGAGTTGGACCGCAGAGTGAAGGAAAAGCAGCCAACAAGTGCTCAGCATATGTGGGAAGTCCTTCAAGACTGTTGGAAAAGCATTCCTCATGAAGCTGGTTGAGAGAATGCCAAGAGTGTGCAAAGCTGTCATCAAGGCAAAGGGTGGCTACTTTGAAGAATCTCAAATATATTTTGATTTGTTTAACAATTTTTCTGTTACTACATGATTCCATATGTGTTATTTCATAGTTTTGATGTCTTCACTATTATTCTACAATGTAGAAAATAGTAAAACTAAAGAAAAACCCATGAATGAGTAGGTGTGTCCAAACTTTTGACTGGTATTTCGTCTTTCACCTTTTCACTGTGAATAAACTGGCCAGTGTTTTGCACCTGCTGCCTCCTGCTATTTATTATGTAAGTACAATGGAAAAAACTAGTTACAGTATTGTAACATGAACACTGATATCTACAACACTAATGGTCAGATGATTCAAAGTGTTTGTAAATGAAACCACAGTTACACAACTAGACCCCTAGAGATTGCCCAAAAATGTTCTCTTCGTTGAGGGTGGAGGGAGGTGGACTCTTTCCGTTTATGCACAACACAGCGTTCACAGTGGAAGATCACCGTTTCCAAACTGTCACTCTCAAAGACTTCTCCCTTTCTGGCCCAGAATGTTCTGTGTATCCGTCTGAGACCCATCCTGTTTTTGTTTCCCTGCTCTTGCTGTGTGGGACCCTGGCACCCTCTCCCTTAGCTTTCCTCTGGCTAATATTTTACATTAGCAGTCAGAAAGACAAAAGTGTGTGTGTGAGAAAGAGAGAGAGTGTGTAACAGAGTGTTTGTGTAGTTTCTATGAGAGTGTGTGTGGGGGGAAGAGAGAGAGAGAGAGTGTGTGTGTGTGTGTGTGTGTGTGTGTGTGTGTGTGTGTGTGTGTGTGTGTGTGTGTGTGTGTGTGTGTGTGTGTGTGTGTGTGTGTGTGTGTGTGTGTGTGTGTGTGTGTGTGTGTGTGTGTGTGTGTGTGTGTGTCCTCACAACAATAGGGCTTCCTCAGCCCACTTCCATTTACCATTAATCCTTCCTTAGTCTGCGAAAGGTCACCACAACTTTTCCGGAGGCCGCCCACATTGTGAAAATCTTTGATAACAGCTATTTGCTTGTTCATGTGCCTTCGCATTTAAGCTGCTACACTGGCTGACCCGCACAACTTTCATCTTTTTACTTGTTGGAACTTTATTCAGCTGGGTAGGTCAACATACAGGTAACTGTCAAAATAATGGGAACACCAAAATAAAATGTCTAAATAGGGCGTTGGGCCACCACAAGCCGGCAGAACAGCTTCAATGCACCTTGGCATAGATTCTACAAGTGTCTGGAACTCTATTGGAGGGATGTGACACCATTCTTCCACGAGAAATTCCATTATTTGGTGTTTTGTTGATGGTGGTGGAAAATGCTGTCTCAGGCGCCACTCCAGAATCTCCCATAAGTGTTCAATTGGGTTGAGATCTGGTGACTGAGACACACACACACACACACACACACACACACACACACACACACACACACACACACACACACACACACACACACACACACACACACTTTAAACCCCTATGCTCCTTTGAGACACCTCTTTCAAATCACTGAGATCTCTTTTTCTAGCCATGGTAGCAAAAATAATGGGCACCAGGACATTTTTATACATGGCCCTAATCTTGATGGGATGTTCATTGCTTAATTAACTCAGGAACCGCACCCGTGTGCAAGCCGCTGCTTTCAATATACGTTGTATCCCTCATTAACTCAAGGGTTTCCTTTATATTGACAGTTACCTGTATGTCAATAGGACCAGTTCTCTTTTTTAATAACGAGTCATGGACTCTCATAATTCATATTTGAGCAGTGATCATAGGCTGTCACAGAGATACATCAACTGACATGACCTGATGATGTGACATAGTCAATACTGATGTGACTTCCTTGAAACACATGCACCATGTCTCTGTGAGCATCGGGTATAAAAAAATGAACTGCTAAGTCTGTGAAAACAAGGGTGACTGTGCAGCTGAAAATCCGGATAGGGGCATTTTTTCAGGATGCAAATCTAAAGCCTCTTTCACATCGAGCCCACGCATAACAGGAGCATAGATTAATGTGTTACGTAATCAGGATTATTTCACTGTGCCTGACATTTTCAAGCAAACAGGCAGTCTGGAAATTTGACAAGTCTGCACCAGAGGCACCACCGATAAGAAGTGAGGGGGCTGGAGAAATCATCTTGACAGACAACTGTGAGAGTATTTTACAGGCATGACCATGAGGTCTTTGAAGGTGAGTAGTACAGCAGCTGTCTGGATCTATATTAGCCTGGTTCCAGATCTGTTTGTGCTGTATAGCCAACTCTTATGGTTGTTTGTATGGCAATGACAATAGGTGTTTGCAAGACAGCACTAATAGCCTAGATATGGGACCAGGCTAGATCTACATCAGTTGCTGCTGAAATGGTACGGATGAGAACACGTTGTAGACACTACAGCTCTAAATGGCTCAAACTCAAGTTGTGTACAGTGAGCTTTCCTCACTGATTGAGTGCCCTCCACTGGGCAATCCTTGAACCTGCAAACCCAGAAAATAGCACAGGACCTTAAAGAGAGGCCCACTTTTTCTACTCTTATACTTTCTATATGGTCGGGGGTGGGGGGGGGCAACCACCGAAGCATTGTAGGAGGGAGCAGCATTTCATGCAAGTCACTGAAAATGTATGGTTGGTGTTGGTCGAATGCATAGGGACTCCAAGCTTGAAATGATAGTTCCCAGGGAGATTGATGATGGGGTAGCCTAGATGTGCATTCCAAAACAGATCAAATATACATCACAACCCTGGGAGACAGCCGCAAAACCACTGAGCAGAGTGAACAAGAGCAAGGTAGAGAGAGAGAGAGGGATGGAGGAAGAGAGTAAATTACTTCTGTTACAGCTACAGAGGTATTATTAATGGAATGCAATATTTTTCTTTTACTTTTTTCCTTGCCTCTTTCTCTTTTTTTTTCTCGTAAGCAAATCTCACACGGCCTTGCTCGTTCTGATAGGGCCTATGGAGAAGAGATGACGAATGAGTAAAAAAGGAGGAAGCAACACAGCCCTTTATCTGTTCTGCTCAGAGCAAAATTATCAGGGGAAATACACTCATAGAAAAAAGGGTTCCAAAAGGGTTCTTTGGCTGTCCTCATAGGAGAACCCTTTTTGGTTCCACGTAGAAACCTTTTGGGTTCCATGTAGAACCTTCTGTGGAAAGGGTCGTACATGGAACCCTAAACGGTTCTACCTGGAACCAAACGGGTTCTTCCTGGAACCAAAAATTGTTCTTCAAATGGTTATCCTATGGGGACAGACAAAGAACCCTTTTAGCTTCTAATGTTAGATAGCAATTTGTTTCAGAGAGTATAGGAAGCAATACACATGAGAAACGGCTGAGAAAATATATGCACTGACTCTAATGGGAGAGATAGTATATAGGCCTAGTAAATGCACTCAATATAAAAAGAGCCTCAATATGAAATGTTTTCTGCACGAGAGGATACTTAAACATTTAGTATGCAGTTGTTTATTATTATTAATTATTCGTATCATTATTATTTTTAGACAGTATACATTGTTTCATTATTACACAAATAGTGTTTATTTTCACAGCAAAAAAAATAATTATTCCATCCCCAGTGATTCTTTCTTCCATTTCCCCCAGATAGGGACAGGACCAAATTAGCATAATCATTATATTCCAACTCCACCAGCAGCTGCCAGTGATAACACTTCAAAGAAGTGCCAGTGCCACATTTCCACACACCATTTGAGAATACCAATGACTTTCTCAGGTTGAATCGGAACTGTGCATGTGAAAAATGTCATGACATTAACGGCAAACCTGAGGATGAAAACAAAGAAAGGTGTTAAGACTTGAGATGCGTTCAAGGCCTACTTTTTGTGTGCCTTTGGGACAGGTTGCCAATTGGCATGGCATCAGCCCATTTAGTTCAGTAGCCACAGCGAATAGTTTACCTATCTCCATCCCTTGGGAATAAAAGCAAAAAATATTTGATTGTGCATTTTCTTTCAAAAAAAATGTATGTGTCCTTTTACTTTCATCCCTGCCCCCAGAGACACAAACCCTTGATAGTTTTGTGGGTTAAGTACCTTGCTCAAGGGCACAATGGTATGGTATGGCCTCTAACTATGATACTGATGGCAGCAACCCTCCAATGGCCGGCTCACTCCCCAAATTTTCCCATCTGACCTTGGATTTGAACTTCTGGTTCCTGGCTTGCCTTGCTAGGTTACCTGCCACAGCCCTGTTCTGTTATTTGTTGGTAGTCATTTCTTTCTCCTCAAGCCATTCCATTGAAAATCTGTCATCTGGTTCAGTGAATGCACCATTAACCACAATATGAAAATTAGGCACATCAGACATCTGGTAAATTGATCTCATTTGGTGTGAATGTCTGTATAGTCGACGAGCAGGAAACACAAATAAATGAAATATCTGCAGTCTATTAGGATATTCAACACCACAGTGTTTACAAAAAAGGCTGATTTCAATAATTGGGAATGCATCATAGGGTTTTTTATTACGAGATCGCCTAAATAATTTCAGTTGCATTTCTCATACAATTAAGTAAATTAGCAATGCTGAAGACAAATGATTGATTTTGCATGATCCAAATGGGAATTATTGCAGTGTTATTATGAGGGCCGGCCAAGAAAAACATGGAGAAGGACGAATGTTGAAGAGATAAAGAAGGACTAGTGATGGCAGACAGGACCAAATCATGTTGACATGCCAAGTCCTTCCATATTAGCATTGTTGGAATAGAGGTGACTAGAATAGGAAGTTATTCAAGACTATTATGAAACCGTTAGAACATCTCTGTGGCAACACCTGATCACTTAGACAGCTCCGTCATTTTCTATAAGACAAATAACTGCATAATTAACACCTACTCTAATGGCACTAAATAAGAGTGTAGGGTAGGTATTTGTATTTGGTTAGTTGATGATGCTGTACTGTCACCAGGTCCATGTAGATTGAAGAGACAGAAGTACTGCACCTGTCATTGCAAATATTTCCTATTTTTTTTTAAATATAAATGTAATAATGTTCCAAAGATTTGGACACAAAGTCCAAACGCTACCAAAGGGCTCATTTAAGTCTGTGTTTTGACAGGTGTTTTGTTAGACATGAATGTTTGAGGTTTTCGAAGGATTATTACATTTCAGTTTATTTATATGATGGAAGTAGATGGAAGTAGCCGCTGCTCTGCGGACTGCGGCTGATGCTGTGCTGCGCCCAGCATAATGACAGCAAAATGATCAATATTATACATTTCCATTGAAAAGTATCCATTTATCATATTAGAATGAAAATCAAGATTTGGATTGGAAAACCATTGCGCTCTCCAAACCTTGTAAATCTCTTAATCCAGTTTTAGAAAAGGGCGAGGACACTTGCAGACTAGATAAAGCACTGATTTATACTTGACACATTTGACTGCATTTTGAGTATCAGGCCAGTGTCAGACCAGTCTATTACCACATTCATGAACTGATTTCAACCTCAGACCATATAGGAGGAGGCAAGGCCTTGAAGTGGATTTGGGAGCAATCCTGAAACAGCCCCTTGTCCCTAGCAACTCGCTCGGAGGTGCTTGTCACACTTGCATGACTTCCAGAGCAGTGACTCAACTTCGGGACCCACTCATGACTTAAATGACATAATTCATGTTCCAAAAAATGTTTTATTAACAAATCCCCCCTGTTGTTTTACAAGATGTAAACTTTAATAACAACTAGACATTTAATCAGACACAAACAAATGCACGTCGCATATCATTTGGCACGCCTCTGCATAATTATTTTTATGAAATTTAGCAAATTCCAAAAATATTGCAGTGCGTGTTGGGATACCACTTCGCTCTGAAGCCTGCAACCTAAGCCTGCAGCCTTACTGGCTGGGCCAAAGTGGCTATCGGAGGGTCTAATTAATTAGCACCTACACCCTCAATAATTTACATTTCCAGGGCTTTGAAACATGCACTTGTGCACATGGCGGAGCGCGCGTGAACACGCAAATGGAGGGACGAGGGAAAGGGACTGGTTTGGCATTCAGCCAAGGAACACTTGACTGGACTTCCTGTCACATTTTACCAAGACAGGAAGCCATGAGGACAGCCAGTTCTGGAAAAGGAGAAAAGATAGGTCAGGAGTTTAGAAGGAAACGAGGGATACACTGACCAACATTGGTGTCTATCCAGAGTTAGTGAGGTACATCGCCTTCGTACAGTATACTTCTGTGTTACCATACCATGCTGACACCACAGACAGAAGTATTTACAGAATGGGCCTAATAGTCGGATGGCATGAAGCACCTATCATTGGTGTAACAGGGCTCCAGACTGCAACCATTTACTAGCATTTTGCGACCCTTTGACTTGGCTGTGCGCTTTAGATGGGTTGGAAATGTGCGTTGCATGGAGGATTGGAGAATACTCAAAGACATCTTATACGGTGAGCAACAGGCACAAGACCCACTGGACGCCCAGTACTGCGCTTCAAAGATGCCTGCAAACAGGACTTGAAGGCTTGCGACATCAACCCAGGGAACTGGGAGCAAACAGCCGATGACCGCCTCAGCTGGCAGCAAGCAGTGAGGACAGGCCTCAGGAGAACCCAGGAAAAATGGCACATCACCTGGCAGACAGGGAAAAGCGGAACAACAGGCACATCTGCATCTGCCACAAACTTAATTTGCAATGGCTGTGGCAAAGATTGCCATTCAAGGATTGGCCTATTCAGCCACACAAGGCGTTGCACAACCAGCAGCTGACCTCCAAAGGCACAAAGTATTGTATTTCAAGGGCCTACATGTTTTCCCTTCAGATGTTATTTTAATCATGTAAAACAATACTACAATGATGTCAATTGCAGAATGAAAACTTGACCAAACTACATGGAGTGTAGCAGCTATACATAAAGGTTATCGTGCATATAATGGCAATGGAAGCAACAGCCAATGTTGTGAGAAATGCATTTACCATACAACACTGCCCTCTTCTGACAAAGGTGTTGAAAAACATAATTTGGCCACCATGACATCATACAGATCCATATCAGCCACATTGTAAGGCCGGCCCACTGCAGTGTTGTAATTGCAAGTCTGTGGATACGAGTACAGAACAGAAAATCTCTGACTAAATATTCTGATCGAGTGACGACATACAGAAAGGTTATGACTGTGTTGACATCACATCTCAAGTGAGTCATGTTTAGAACATAACCATTTATCCAACCTGGTCTCAGAGCATTTTGTATTATTCTGTATGTGAATCCGAGACACTCAATTTAGTATGATACAGTATGTTACGTTTCATATGGTATGTATTAATTTGGGAATGTCCATTACTCATTTCCTATAATATGTTACAAATCACAATTCGTAATATATGTTATGAATTTGCTAAACGTACAATATGTTACGAAGTTGCTAAACATACAATATGTTACGAATTTGATAAACGTATGATATGTTACAAATTCTTGCTAGGTGGCTAATGTTAGCTAGCTGGCTAACATTAGCTAGGCTAGGGGTTAGAGGTTATTGTTATGGTTAGGGTTAAGGTTAAGTTTAGGAGTTAGGTTAAAGGGTTAAGGTTAGGGTTAGGGGAAGGGTTAGCTAAAAGGGTTGTTAGGGGAAGGGTTAGCTAACATGCTAAGTAGTTTCAAAGTAGCTTAAAAGTAGTAAGTAGTTGAAAAGTTGCTACTTAGCTAAAGTTGTCAGTGATAAGACTTGAACCAGCATCCTTTGGGTTGCTAGATGTTCACGTTATACGCGTACCCATCCACCATGACCAACCACCCTACTTTGTTTTTGCCTTAAGTAACCTTCTGTCTTACTGTACGTAACCATACCAAACGTAACATATTATACTAATTTCAGTGTTCTAGATTTTACATGTACTATGTTACGTATAGTCTATGAGACCAGGCTGATTTATCTGAATTACACCATAAGTGCCAAGAAATCAATCAAATCAATGAGGCGAAACCCCTGTAGGCATCACGGCATGATTTGATAAGGAAGAGCGTGACAATTTCTAAACTTGTGCCGACATTTGAATCGTACCAGATGGAAATGTGACATTTGTACGGCATGTTAACACCAAATGGGCTCCATCAAGTATCATCCTTATCTGCCTGTAGCATTTTGTATCACATCATATTCTTCAATGCCTTGACTAACTGTATTAGAGAAAGCCATGTATACATCAGAGAATACCCATGTGTTAGTTGGTCGGATGGTCTTTGTTGTTTGAAGGTTCAGGCCAACTGTGGTGCTGTGGTCCGTGGGCAGTAGTCAAGGATGACTAGTGGAAGGGCAAATAGTGAGGTGGAATGATCGGCATCATAGGATGCAAGGCCTGATACAGGCATGTGTGCACTCGCACACACCATGAAAACACACGTTTGAACACACAGCACATTACTTTCCACCAACACACATTCTCAAGCATATAGCACAACACAACAAAACCATCAACACACTCTCACGCAAAGAGTACATGACAGTCTTTGAAACTCCCAGCCCCCCCTGCATGTCTCTCTCATTTTTCCAGTCTTCCCATTACAGCAGTAACAGAGATGATTCGTGCTGTTTAATGAGCTTCAGCAGCATGTATTAATGGATGCCAAGGGAAGCCAGGCTTCCCCAAAATAATTAATCATTTGTCTCTCTGTGTTTCATACATTTACTTCAATTCGCAAGAGGCTGAATGCACAGTATCTCACTGGAGAAAGCATCCGAGTGAACGAAACAGCGCCCCTCTGTCTCAGTATGTGTAGCCCATCTGTCTGATGCTGTCTGGTTAAAAATAGTATGATATTGTTGCCGCCCCGTAGCATTGAATGCAAGGGAAGCCAGCGAGCATTTGGCCTCCCTTGATAATATATATATTTTTTTATAATTGCCAATCAGAGTTGAGCTAAACTGAGTGAGCGCAACTGTGAATGGTCCTGGCGCACCAAAAAATGTAAAGGGAAGCCAGTTTGGATTTGGCTTCAAACCAATCACATCACACCAGAAGCCAAACGTCAATGACAGAAAAAAACTTGAATTGTTGCATCTCGTTGTGTCATTGTCCTCGAGTGTCTAGCTTTCTAGCTAAAATCTTCCCTTTCCTAAATTAGCCATGGATAGAGATAGGGATTTGGACTTGTGGATTTACTTAATTTTTCGTACTGGCCAATGATTATAACGGCGATTCTGATCCAACCATTAATTCATACATTGTGGCCTGAGAGGATGGAAGTTCAATGTTAACGAGCTGGCCTGGCGCATCATTGCCCATGAAAGAAAGTTAGGCTAGCTAGCAAGCATTTTAGGTAGCCTAGGTAGCTTAGGACAACAAAAACTAAATGCATGTACTGTATGACAGAGTCATAGACCATTTAGGCAACATGAAAGAGGATGGCATTGGCGTTTCTCTACAAATAGGGTGAGTCAACATGTTTTTTCTACTTGCACGCACACACACACACACACACACACACACACACACACACACACACACACACACACACACACACACAGAAATCAGTCCCATGGACAGCCACATCATATTTAGCTTACGTTGATTGGACTAAATCGTTTTTGGTATATTTTAGTTGTCACTGTATTAGACTAAGGATAGGTGATTAGATTATGTTAAAATGTTGAAGTTGAAATGGTGCTGGAATAGTGGAGGCAGCACCTGTTTTCTTTCCAACTTGCGGTAACTCTCCGTAGTTCTAAATCAATAGTTATTTAGTAGTCAGAAAATGTCGGAAACATTAACTTGTTCTCCATGCTGTAGGTCATGTAACTGTTTGTTACATGCAATATGTTTTGTGAACTTCACCGGACAGATGTTAAAAAGGTGTGGTTGAATCTATTCTGCACTGTGTCTTCTTATTGTCTCGGCCTTAGGCCTATATATCACGGTGTCAAGGCATGTGAACTAACAAGTTATAGAGCAAACAACGCAATTATATTGGTTGTAATATGGCTTTTTCTACCTGTCTTGGCTTCCCCTGTGATTTTACCCACGCACCGCTACTGATGAGCTTTGCAGGGCTGAGAGTTCTGCTCTTCTCTCCGCTCTGTAGACTACAGACAACCCCAAGGGTAGGCTTCACAGATGATTCATGCATCTCACTGTCTACTGTGTGCTGTGTGTGTGTGTGTGTGTGTGTGTGTGTGTGTGTGTGTGTGTGTGTGTGTGTGTGTGTGTGTGTGTGTGTGTGTGTGTGTGGATAAGAAAGAGATGTGTGTGTGTGTGAATGAGGGAGAGAAAGAGAGAGTGTGTGTGCGCATGGATGTCAGTTTGTGTGTGTGCACACGTTGTATGTAAGGTTGAGAAACATATGAGCTCAGCAAGGCGGCAGAGAAATCGAACAGCTTCCCGTATCCGTCTCACACCCTCTCCGCCTGAAAAAGCATCCCTCCAAGCAGCTCTCTGTTTCTGTTGAAGTGTACAAGTTGTAAATTCTCTCTTTTTGCACTTTATTCATATCCTTCTCAACTGCTGCAGTGGCAGCATTCAGAATACTGCCACCTTGTTCCATGTCCTCCGTGCAGAAATTCTTAAAGAAGAATGGGATGGAGAGGGTGTTTGAAGAGGTGCAACCTGTTGACCTGTTTTGGAAAGATGGTGTTTGTGTGCTGAGCTCAAAATGTGTCTTGAAATTAGGTGTTATCGAGATTGTGATTGTTTTTCCATCAAGTGAAAACAAAACATGGCTCTGCACAGTCAAAGCACAATAATAAACGCAGTGTTGAGGATAGAGGACACTCAGGACAGTGACTGGATAAATTGTGAATTCCCGTGCTTCCTGTCGTTTACTTCTTATTCTGGTGCTTCGGTTCCGGGCGTGATTTGATCTGATACAAAGATCTGATACAAAGAAAGGCCCAGACAGGCAAGATTCTAAAGACACATCTCGCTGCCAAACTGCAGATAAGATTGCAAGATACTTTTCCTTCTTGGACATTTGACACATTCTTTGAATGCTGGATGGTCTAGGGGTAGAACGTGAGGTTTGATTCCCACATGGGCCACATACAGTACATGTACACCATAGATAATGTTTCACTATGAACTGTAAATACTCACTTTGGATCACTTTGGATAAAAGCGTCTGCTAAATGACCATGTTCTTTTATTATTATTGTTATTAACATTTGTCACACAGGCGTCACTTTTTTATTTCTGAACTTTCCAAACACAATAGCCAAGAGGCTCAAGTGTGAAAATGCACTGGCACTTTGTTGGTTGAAGAGTAAATCTCATAATTTCCCTAAAGGTTCCCCAATGCCAAGAACATAATACAGATGTAGGATTTTAATTGGATCCCTCTTTTGTTCCTGAGAATTTTCCTGCAAGGCAGGAAATGCAAACTTGTAGTGTATTTGAGTTTTTAAAAGGCTTCTAAAGTTTGTAATGTCTACTCTGAAACTTCAGACTTGATTTGCCCTAACGAAAAATGTATCACCCCCTACAAAAATGTCCATTAATTATAATCCACAAATAATTCCCATTTCCTGTTGCGGCAGAATTATTTTCCTGCTGTAGCACACTGGCTAACGATAGTGATATAAAGCTACGTTTTTTCACAATCTTTCCAACCTTCATACAAATCACACTCTATCAAACTGTTTCTTTAACCACCAGACCTCAGTTCAAACAGTATAGAATTTTTTTCAAATACTTTGAGCATTTGATTGAGCCTGCCTAGAGTGCCAGGTGGCCATGGTTGGCACTTTCGGAACTATTTTACTGGTTTTATTACACTAGGCAAGTTAAATCAAGGGCAGCTAAAGTATCAAAGAAAACTAATACTATTTGAATCCAGGTCTGTTACACACACCACATACCGTCTCTTCATATCTGAACCCTAATAGAAAATATGGCATTCAGGAGAGTGCTCTGCGGCGTTAGGTGGTGGCCAGTTAAGGTGATGGGTTGAATAGGAAACATGGCCGTCCATAATGTGTGCCGACACAGCCGTAACTCAGCAGCCCCTGCCTCTCAGCTTAGAATTGTGAAGTCTGATTATCACCCCGGTGAGTGGGAAAGGACATGAATCGCACTTGACAGGACCATTTCCTCTCCCTGTCATTCACAATGATGCAGCCTCAGGCGCCAGACACTGCTGCATACCATCAAAACAAAAACAAGAGGGAATACTTAAAGGAGTGAATGCATAATGAGCCTGCTCTGTCAGGGTTGGGTGTTCAGAGGAAATATAATGAAACATTTCATCAGAAGACTTTCATGTCTTCTGGTGATTTCCCATCTCCCTGAGATACCAGTGTTGCTACAGTGTATACATACTAAATCCAGTACAGTTTTTGTCCTTTGTACATAAACAACTTAAATAAATCAGCTCTCTGAATGGGAAACACAAAGCTCCACCATCACTTTGAAGTTACTAGAGTCCATGCACCCCCTACATCTAAATCTGTGTGCCCTTGCTGAACAGGCGCTCAGCAGTGCCATCACCTCTCCCAGCGTGAGAGAGAACTCCCTCTGACAACCTAACTAGCCGACCAATTAGGATGATAACCTCACGTTTCGGCATGGAAGAGAACATTCTATTCTGTTAATATATGGTTTTTGAGACACAATTTCAACACAGATGATAAGAATCCATTCTTTATAGTATACAGTCGTGGTGAAAAGTTTTGAAAATGACACAAGTATTGGTCTTCACAAAGTTCGCTGCTTCAGTGTTATGAGATATTTTGGTCAGATGTTACTATGGTATACTGAAGTATAATTACAAGCATTCCATAAGTGTCAAAGGCTTTTATTGACAATTACATTAAGTTTATGCAAAGAGTCAATATTTGCAGTGTTGACCCTTCTTTTTCAAGACCTCTGCAATCCGCCCTGGCATGCTGTCAATTAACTTCTGGGCTACATCCTTACTGATGGCAGCCCATTCTTGCATAATCAATGCTTGGAGTTGGTCAGAATTTGTGGGTTTTTGTTTGTCCACCCGCCTCTTGAGGATGGACCACAAGTTCTCAATGGGATTAAGGTCTGGGGAGTTTCCTGGCCATGGACCCAAAATGTCAATGTTTTGTTCCCCGAGCCACTTAGTTATCACTTTTGACTTATGGCAAGGTGCTCCATCATGCTGGAAAAGGTATTGGTCATCACCAAACTGTTCTTGGATGGTTGGGAGAAGTTGCTCCCGGAGGATGTGTTGGTCCATTCTTTATTCATGGCTGTGTTCTTAGGCAAAATTGTGAGTGAGCCCACTCCCTTGGCTGAGAAGCAACCCCACACATGAATGGTCTCAGGATGCTTTACTGTTGGCATGACACAGGACTGATGGTAGCGCTCACCTTGTCTTCTCCGGACAAGGTGTTTTCCGGATGCCCCAAACAATCGGAAAGGGGATTCATCAGAGAAAATGACTTTACCCCAGTCCTCAGCAGTCCAATCCCTGTACCTTTTGCAGAATATCAGTCTGTCCCTGATGTTTTTCCTGGAGAGAAGTGGCTTCTTTGCTGCCCTTCTTGACTCCAGGCCATCCTCCAAAAGTCTTCGCCTCACTGTGCGTGCAGATGCACTCGCACCTGCCTGCTGCCATTCCTGAGCAAGCTCTGCACTGGTGGTGCCCCGATCCCGAAGCTGAATCTACTTTAGGAGACGGTCCTGGCGCTTGCTGGACTTTCTTGGACGCCCTGACGTCTTCTTCACAACAATTGAACCTCTCTCCTTGAAATTCTTGATGATCCGATAAATGGTTGAGTTAGGTGCAATCTTACTAGCAGCAATATCCTTGCCTGTGAAGCCCTTTTTGTGCAAAGCAATGATGCCGGCACGTGTTTCCTTGCTGGTAACCATGGTTAACAGAGGAAGAACAATGATTTCAAGCACCACCCTCCTTTAAAAGCTTCCAGTCTGTTATTCTAACTCAATCAGCATGACAGAGTGATCTCCAGCCTTGTCCTCGTCATCACTCTCACCTGTGTTAATGAGAGAATCACTGACATGATGGCAGCTTGTCCTTTTGTGGCAGGGCTGAAATGTAGTGGAAATGTTTTTTTGGGGATTAAGTTCATTTTCATGGCAAAGAGGGACTTTGCAATTAATTGCAATTCATCTGATCACTCTTCATGACATTCTGGAGTATATGCAAATTGCCATCATCAAAACTGAGGCAGCAGACTTTGTGAAAATTAGTATTTGTGTCATTCTCAAAACTTTTGACCACGACTGTACATGGTGTCACTGCCACTCCTAGTTTCCAGACAACAATTTCATTGTCCTCCATGTCATAGTACGACATGTGCTGTCCCTGTACCCACACTGGTTATTCTAATCCACCATCCCTGTTAGCGAACAAAGCCTACATTTTATTGCATATAATCTATCTGCTTCCCCGTGGAGAAAATCATACGTGATGATGATTTGTCTAGATGGGAAAGTTTGGATGCCTGAGGGGAGGATTTGGAGGCAGGGAAGTGGAGGATTAGGGATTGACATTGACAGAGTGAGCTCTGCAATCACATGCTCTCGGGGCTTCTTCCACCTACTGCCACACATAACAACAAACAGCCAACACCCAGGCCAAATATAGGCATGAAAAACAACAGCAGCCCAGCGAAGAGAATGAACGTCATACACTGGAGAGATCACACAGACTGGAAGACAATCGCTACAACCACGCTTAATTTCAGATGATTAAGGAGGATAAGATCTGTCAGAAGAGCTAAAGGCACCACCTTTGTTTCTCGTTTTTTTTTATGTTTTCTATGAAGCCTTGTGAACTACAGCATAAAGAAAATCACATAAAAACATTTTTGACTGACCAAGTTTATAAGTAAAGGCAGCAGCGCTCAATGTAAAAGTTAGGTTCATGCAGCTTGATTTGTAATTAAAGCGGGTAAAAACAGACGGGATTCTGGAATACATCCATCAAGTTAGCTTTAATTCGGATTCTTATTAGCATTCAACTCTACAGCATGAAACTCTGCAGCTTTCCTTGCTTATCCAAAGTCAGACCAAGGATATCCTCACTCAACCTGTGCAATCAACTTGACCTCCTGAGTGGCGCAGTGGTCTAAGGCATTGCAGTGCTAGCTGTGCCACTAAAGATCCTGGTTCGAGGGAATGGCCAGCAGGGATGTAGCTCAGTTGGTAGAGCATGGCATTTGCAATGCCAGGGTTGTGAGTTCGATTCCCACGGGGGGCCAGTATGAAAAATAAAAAGATAATGTATGCACTCACTAACTGTAAGTCGCTCTGGATAAGAGTATCGACTAAAATGTAATGATAGAATCACAATAAGCATATTTTTGGCTACTATAGTCCTATCTCCATTATTAATGGAGGAGAGACACATGGAACGATGGGTTAATATGGTAATCTGGAGGGAGTAGTAACCTATAGGTAACCTCATTTATCGGCCCCACAAACCGCGGGCTCAGCTTCCGGCAGGGCAGGCCCGATCACCCGGTACAAAGACCGGGCCTCACTGCGGTGGCGGTCGGTGTTGGCCTTCTGGCGACGCACGGCGCGCTGGAGGTGGACGTGAGCAGCGTTCCACATCTCCTCCGGCGCCGAAACCAGTCATACACCGCAGGAGCTTTGGTCTGGCTCTGATGCCATGGTGCCAGAACCGGCTGATAACGTAAAACACATTGAAATGGCGATAGGTTAGTGGAGGAGTGGCAGAGAGAGTTCTGGACATATTCGGGCCATGGCAAGAACACCGACCACTCCCCCAGCCGGTCCTGGCAGTAGGACCGCAGGAACCTACCCACATCTTGATTCACCCGTTCCACCTGCCCATTAGACTCAGGGTGAAACCCAGAGGTCAGGCTGACCGAGACCTCCAGATGTTCCATGAACGCCTTCCAGACCCTGGATGTAAACTGGGGATGCCGGTCAGAAACTATGTCCTCTGGCACCCCGTAGTGCCGGAAGACGTGAGTTAACAGGGCCTCCGCAGTCTGCAGGGCCGTGGGGAGACCGGGCAGAGGAAGGAGGCGGCAGGCTTTAGAAAAGCGGTCCACAACGACCAGGATGGTGGTGTTACGCTGAAAGAGGGGAAGATCAGTGAGAAAGTCAATACACAGATGGGACCATGGTCGTTGTGGAACTGGTAAGGGCTGTAACTTACCCGCTGGGAGGTGCCTAGCTGCCTTACTCTGGGCGCACACCGAGCAGGAGGAGACATACACCCTCACGTCCTTAGCCTGACTTTCCGGTCAGGCAGCGCACTGTATGGCCGATACCTGGGTGACCAGAGGAGGGGGACGTGTGGGCCCAATAGATCAGACGGTCACGGACAAGAGACGGCACGTACCGCAGCCCAGCTGGGCACTGAGGTGGAGATGGCTCTGTGCGTAACGCCCGCTCTATGTCCACATCCACCGCCCACACTACCGGCGCCACAATGCAGGAGTCTGGGAGTATGGAGGTGTTGTCTATGGGCCTCTCCTCTGTGTCGTATAGCCGTGACAGTGAGTCTGCCTTCATGTTCTTCGTACCCGGTATGTAGGACAGTGTAAAATCAAACCGGGTGAAGAAGAGGGCCCACCTGGCCTGGCGAGGGTTCAGCCTCCTTGCTGCCCGGATGTAGTCCAGGTTACGGTGGTCAGTCCAGACTAGGAAAGGGTGTTTCGCCCCCTCGAGACAGTGCCTCCACACGGTCAGGGCTCTGACAACCGCCAACAACTCCCAATCACCAACGTCGTAGTTCTGCTCCGCCAGGCTGAGCTTCTTGGAGAAGAAGGCACAGGGGCGGAGCTTGGGTGGCGTGCCCGAGCGTTGAGATAGGACAGCGCCTATCCCAACCTCGGATGCATCCACCTCCACTACGAATGGTAATGATGGATCGGGATGGGCCAGTACCGGGGCTGAGGTGAACAGAGCCCTCAGGTTACTGAAAGCCCTGTCAGCCTCAGCAGACCAGCGGAGCCGGGACGGCCCACCCTTCAACAGAGAGTTGATGGGAGCTGCGACCTTGCCAAAGCCCCGGATAAACCTCCGATAGTAGTTGGCAAAGCCAATAAAGCGCTGCACCGCCTTTACCGTGGTTGGAATCGGCCAATTACGCACGGCTGAAATGCGATCTCCCTCCATCTCTACACCTGAGGTGGTAATGCGCTATCCGAGAAAGGAGACGGACTGTTGGAAAAACAGACACTTTTCTGCCTTGGCATAAAGGTCATGTTCCAACTGTCGGACCAGCACTTTGCGAACCAGGGACACATGCTCGGCGCACGTCTTCCACTCGTCCCCCTCTCGGACACGCACCAGGTTGTACGCACTCCGGAGATCTAATTTTGTGAAGAAGCACGCCCCATGCATTGACTCGATTACAGATGGAATGAGGGGTAGAGGATAACTATAACGTGTTGTCCCCTTGTTCAGTGCTCTGTAATCAATGCAAGGGTGCAGACCTCCATCTTTCTTCTTCACAAAAAAGAAACTCAAGGACGCGGGCAAAGTAGAGGGATGTATGAACCTCTGGCGCTGGGGTACGTATGTCTCCATCGCCTCCATCTCAGCCTGCGACAGGGGATATACATGACTCCTGGGAGGCCCAGCGTCTACCCGGAGGTTTATCGCACAATCCCCCGCCCGATGAGGTGGTGTTTTGGAAAATGCATGCGCCAAATCGAGGTATTCCGGTGGGATGCACACGGTGGAGGTAGTGTCTGGACTTTCCACCGTGGTTGCACCAACGTAAACAGCTAGACACCTACCCTGACACTCTCACGACCACCCCGTGAGAACCCTCTGCGGCCATGAAAGGGTGGGGTTGTGTAGTGCCAACCAGAGAAGACCCAACACAACAGGGAAATCGGGAGACTCAATAATAAAAAAGGTGACTTGCTCTCTATGGGTCTTTTGCATAACCATCGTGAATGGTGCTGTAACTTCCCTAACGTACCCTGACCCTAATGGTCGACTCTCAAGTGCTTTGATGGGCAGTGGAATGGATAGGGGAACCAATGGGCTAACGACCTGTCCCAGCTGCGCCTGAATCAACCAGCGCCTTACACTGGGAAAGTACTGTGTAATCAGGGAAGGTGACATGTATGGTGCAGTGCGCAGCAGAGGGCTCTGAACGAGTGTCGGTTTGCGCTACCTGGGGTGATGCGAGAGTGCCCTGCCTGCCGCCTCCAGACCCGAAAGAACCCTGCACCACCCAGCTCCATCGGAACTGAATCCGGGTTGAGGGGTGGTGAAATGGGCAGTCCCCTTCCAGGACATCCTCTTGCAGCTAGCAGGTTGTCCACCAGCTGGTCGAAAGTCAACATGGTATCCCAGCAGGCTAGCTCCCTTCGGACGTCCTCTCGCAGGCTGCACCGGAAGCTGACGATGAGGGCCCGCTCGTTCCACCCGGACCCAGCCGCTAGAGTACGAAACTCCAGGGCAAAGTTATGCGCGGTCCTCGTCCACCTGGACCACCCACTTGAGGCAGTGAACTCCCCGTAGAAGAGGCGTGCGAACTCCCCGTAGTTGTCCAATGCGGCTCCTCCTTCACTCCATACCACGTCGGCCCACTCCAGGGATTTCCCTGAGAGGCAGAAGACGAGTGCGGACATCTTCTCCTGCTCCGATGGAGCAGGGCTGATGGTGGAGAAGTAGATGTCCAGTTGTAGGAGGAATCCCTGGCAGCTGGCAGCTGTCCCATCATAATCCCTCGGTCGGGATAGATGAATCCCTCTGGGTGCTGGGGTGTGGGTGGCTGGATCCGGTCGCTCAGCCGGTCCCGAAGGATCGGGTCCTCTCCTATCCAGGCATTGGACGACCTGGAGAACCCGATCCATCGCTTCTCCCAAGCTGGCTAGCATTGTAGAATGCTCCCGGACCCGCGCCACGACTCCAGGCATGTGCTCTTCTCCTGCTGACTCCATGTCTTGGTGTGTGATTCTGTGGTGAGTGATTTTGAGTCAGGCGTAGGAGGGTAAATCACAGAATAAAAGGGTTTCTTCCGAAAACACAGCGGTACGCAGCAATGTGTCAAACACTCCAGTGCGTAAATCAGGCGCACTGGGAAACAACAAGGCACACGGGTGAAATATCCTGGCGAAACAAAATACAAGGAGCTCCACCGAGCTAAACTAACCTCCACAATAAACAACCACACACAAAGACAAGGGGGCAGAGGGAACACTTATACAGGTACTGATGAGGGTATATGAACCAGGTGTGTGTAATAAACAAGACAAAACAAATGGAATTATGAGATGAGGAGCGGCAGTGGCTTGAAGGCCGAAGCCTGCCCGAACAAGGAGAGGAGGCAGCTTCGGAGGATGTCGTGACAGGATCAGCTCATCTGGTATTGATGTTTGTATTAGAGTTTGGCCTCAGTGGGGGACATAGAGAGGAGGAAACCTGCACAAGTCTGAAATGGTCCTCTGTCTTTGGTGTGGTAAATTGGCGGAGTGCTCACTCATCTGAAGATTAATAGAAGAAGAAGATGTCCGACATAGGATGGAAGAACCCGTACGAGAGGAGCCATTGTGAATTCTTCAAGGGCAATAAATGTCTCAGGCCATTTCTTTAATCGAAACCAAAAATGTGTAATGGGTTTGCACTCAAACAGATGTCGCATAAAGCTGACTTAATTATTCAATATTTTGTATTATTTTCACTGCATCAGGGATAGCGTACTCGCAGGTTTTACACACCAGTCAAGCTTCTGGGAGAGCGCGATTGTTCTTTTTTTTTTAAATGTTTAATCGAAACCACAACATTTCCCTGATAGCAGTTTCCCTCTAGAAGAGCTTATCCTCTTGTCCACTCCTAATCTTTCCATTTATGGCAGAAAAATCCATTTTAGAATAAGGCTGTAACGTAACAAAATGTAGAAAAAGGGAAGGGGTCTGAATACTTTCCGAATGCACTGTAGCTACACATCCATAGGCAATCAGGTATTTTTCTCCTCCTCTTTTTAGCCTCCACTACACTATAAGCAAGGAAATAGTTATCTTATACTTCAGATGCATAGGCAAATATGATCAATCACTAACATTACTACAATAAAGAACAATGGCAAGTGATTGACTTTGAACTATTTTTTAAATGGAAGAGCAAGGCAAGCTTACAAAATTGTACATTCAATTTGCAGTAAATGCTTTAGCAATTATTATTTTTTACATCCAATTGGTTTCACAAGATGACAGCCTGGTTTGCTGGTTTCCTCTAGATTCCCTAAAACATTGAACAACACAGACTACAATTAATACAAATATCAAATGCCCATATACACTGAGTGTAAAAAACATTAAGAACACCTTCCTAATATTGAGCTTTCACCTGGATTCACCTGGTCAGTCTATGTCATGGAAAGAGCAGGTGTTCATAATGTTTTGTACACTCAGTGTAGTTAGCTAAATATATAGCTAGCTAGCTAGCCTGTTAGCTAATGTTAGCTTTTCTATATAGCTAGCTAGCTAGCCTGTTAGCTAATGTTAGCTTTTCAGCCAGCATGCTAAATAGCGATTTTCATAAAATAACTTTGACAAAAATATGCATAATCGTGTGTCTCTGCATTAACTAACATATTCCTCTTAACTGTGAAATGTTTGCATGATTCGTTATGAAGTTATAATTACTTACATTTGCTTCCATCCTATTATTTTTGGCAGCCATCTTTCCTGCAGAAACCTTCCAGCCTGGGTCGCAGAGCTTCATGGGTAGTTCATGGGTATCTCCCGAGTGGCGCAGTGGTCTAAGGCACTGCATCGCAGTGCTAGCTGTGCCACTAGAGATCCTGGTTCGAATCCAGGCTCTGTCGTAGCCGACCGGGAGACCCATGGGGCGGCGCACAATTGGCCAAGCGTTGTCCAGGGTAGGGGAGGGAATGGCCGGCAGGGATGTAGAGCATGGCGTTTGCAACGCCAGGGTTGTGGGTTCGATTCCCACGGGGGGGCAGTATAAAAATAATAATAATGTATGCACTCACTAACTGTAAGTTGCTCTGGATAAGAGCGTCTGCTAAATGACTAAAATGTAGTTTGAGTACCACTCGCTAGGAAGTATGCGATTCGGTTGGTTTGGAGGGCCAACTAGAGGGCTGAGAAGGCACTATACCTAGTTTAAAGTTGAATCGGGACACCACTCCAAACGTCTCACAGGATTGTGCAAAACGGAGGGGGAGGGCTAAGGGCAGGCATTGGGATTGAGCGTTACTTTTGTATCAGTAGGTGTAACTAAAATGTGGACCTTAACAAGACCTTCAAAGCCGACAATAATAAAGCAGATTCACTGCAAATTGATAACATGGTTTGATCTTGACGTGAACATGTGAGTTTTGTAATGTAATATTGACTTAAAGGGAATACCAGAGGGAGAGGCGATGGATGGGAGGATTAAAGTCAAGGTGTGCTCTAGATTTAATTTAAAAAATGGATAAAGAAGGAGGCCAAACAGATGTCATCATTTTCTGTTATTTCATAGCTGGAGAAAGATGTCATATTTTCCTGCCAGGTATTGTGTGATCTAGGGACTTGAAATTATGAGGACACAGTAAAAGGTAATACACTCACAAGAGAACAAAGAACAGAGAAAGAGAGAGCCCATATAGCAAACTGAATCTGATGAACCAGGGAGAGCACCTGGCAATGCATTGTGAATTTAAATATTTTTTTGTATTTTATTAGGATTCCTGGGGTCCAAACAGGAAACAAAACAACAAATAAAATACATAAAATACATAATATACATATCACTAAATAATACAGTTGTGGTCAAAAGTTTTGAGAATGACACAAGTATTGGTCTTCACAAAGTTCACTGCTTCAGTGTTATGAGATATTTTTGTCAGATGTTACTATGGTATACTGAAGTATAATTACAAGCATTCCATAAGTGTCAAAGGCTTTTATTGACAATTACATTAAGTTTATGCAAAGAGTCAATATTTGCAGTGTTGACCCTTCTTTTTCAAGACCTCTGCAATCCGCCCTGGCATGCTGTCAATTAATCAATGCTTGGAGTTTGTCAGAATTTGTGGGTTTTTGTTTGTCCACCCGCCTCTTGAGGATGGACCACAAGTTCTCAATGGGATTAAGGTCTGGGGAGTTTCCTGGCCATGGACCCAAAATTTGATGTTTTGTTCCCCGAGCCACTTAGTTATCACTTTTGACTTATGGCAAGGTGCTCCATCATGCTGGAAAAGGCATTGCTCACCTATTCTTCACCGGACAAGGTGTTTTCCGGATGCCCCAAACAATCGGAAAGGGGATTCATCAGAAAAAATGACTTTATCGCAGTCCTCAGCAGTCCAATCCCTGTACCTTTTGCAGAATATCAGTCTGTCCCTGATGTTTTTCCTGGAGAGGAGTGGCTTCTTTGCTGCCCTTCTTGACACCAGGTCATCCTCCAAAAGTCTTCGCCTCACTGTGCGTGCAGATGCACTCGCACCTTCCTGCTGCCATTCCTGAGCAAGCTCTGCACTGGTGGTGCCCCGATCCCGAAGCTGAATCAACTTTAGGAGACGGTCCTGGCGCTTGCTGGACTTTCTTGGACGCCCTGACGTCTTCTTCACAACAATTGAACCTCTCTCCTTGAAGTTCTTGATGATCCGATAAATGGTTGAGTTAGGTGCAATCTTACTAGCAGCAATATCCTTGCCTGTGAAGCCCTTTTTGTGCAAAGCAATGATGCCGGCACGTGTTTCCTTGCTGGTAACCATGGTTAACAGAGGAAGAACAATGATTTCAAGCACCACCCTCCTTTAAAAGCTTCCAGTCTGTTATTCTAACTCAATCAGCATGACAGAGTGATCTCCAGCCTTGTCCTCGTCATCACTCTCACCTGTGTTAATGAGAGAATCACTGACATGATGGCAGCTGGTCCTTTTGTGGCAGGGCTGAAATGTAGTGGAAATGTTTTTTTGGGGATTAAGTTCATTTTCATGGCAAAGAGGGACTTTGCAATTAATTGCAATTCATCTGATCACTCTTCATGATATTCTGGAGTATATGCAAATTGCCATCATCAAAACTGAGGCAGCAGACTTTGTGAAAATTAGTATTTGTGTCATTCTCAAAACTTTTGACCACGACTGTACAATACATAATACAATGCAAAATACAATACAAAATGTATAGAAATGTCTGTTTCTCTTCACAGTCCCTGTTGTGCCGTAATATGTTATTTTATCTGTTTTTTAAATCAGGTTTTATTGCTAGCTTGAGTTACCTGGGGTGGCAGAGAGTTCCATGTAGTCATGGCTCTATTTATATACTGTGAATTTCTCAGCCTCTCTTCTGGACCTGAAGACTGTGAAAAGACCTCTGGCTGCATTTCTTGTGTGGTACTGATGAGTGTCTGAACTGTGTGCCAAGTGAGGCGTCAGGTTGTTCCTCATTACACACATCAGTCCAACAAATATTTTGTTCACATCTTTTGCATAGGAATCATTGTAAAACCTCTTGTATGATTGCTTGTGGCGCAGCAGTCTAAGGCACTGCATCTCAGTGCTTGAGGCGTCACTACAGACCCCCCTGGTTCAATTCCAGGCTGTATCACAACCGGCCGTGATTGGGAGTCCCATAGGGCGCCGCACAATTGGCCCAGCGTCGTCCGGGTTTGGCCGGTGTAGGCCGTCATTGTAAATAAGAATTTGTTCTTAACTGACTTGCCTAGTTAAATAAAGGTTAAATAAAAATATATATTAAAAAAATACACAGTTTTATGTCTAGTCTTTGGAACTAGATATGGCTATTATATTATGATCAATACATCCAATGGGTGTGGATACTGCTTTAGAGCAGATTTCTGCCGCATTAGTAAAGATGTGGTCAATACACATTCCTGTTCTGTTTGTAAATACCATGGTAGGTTGACTGATAACCTGAACCAGATTGCAGGCATTGGTTACAGATTGAAGCTTCTTTTTGAGTAGACAGCTTGATGACAACCGGTCAATATTTAGGTCACCCAGAAAATATAACTCTCTGTTGATATCACATACGTTATCGAGCATTTCACACATATAGTCCAAATACTGACTTTTAGCACTCAGTGGTCTATAGCAACGTCCTACGAGAATAGGCTTTAGGTGAGGCAGATTAACCTGTAGCCATATTACTTCCACATCATCTGACATGAGATCCTCGCTCAGCCTAACAGGAATAAGACTCTGGACATGCATAGCAACACCTCCTATATTTGTATTTCTAACTTTCCTGTATATTATATAACCATGTATAGCTACTACTGCATCATCAAATGAATTATCTAAGTGTGTTTCAGAGGTGGCTAAAATATGAATGTTTTCTGATGTTAGTAAGTTGTCAATTTCATTAACCTTGTTAATCAGGGCTACATATGTTAATATGGGCTATTTATTGTCCTTTTCTGGGTTGCTTGTTTGTTTTAGATACTATTCTGAGAGGCTGATCCAAGGTAGACATGTCAGTGACATTTATATTTGAGCCAATGGTACTGAGTGGGCTGCCCACAGTGGGCCTCTTCCTTAGGCAGACAGTTTCAGTGCAAACAGTAGAATTCAATTCTATGGTTATTGCTGACAATACCCTCGGAGCTAACAGTTAAAGGAACATAGATTAGGTTACTTACATTAACTGCACTTCTATTTCTCTTTGTTGCTTATTATGACAGGGAGGACTGGAGCACTACCAAACCCAGACCATTAGTCTCTTAAACAGTTCGTAATGATGATGTAGATAATCCGGGAACCCCTTCGGTTAGGGAGAATCCTGTCTATTTTAAAGAGTGTTGGTTGCTCTCACAGCAAGTCAAAATTGTCACAAAAGGAGACATTCAGGAACTCATTTAGGGCAGTGAGGTGACTGTAACGTTCTGAACCCCTTCTATAGCATGGCAGGGGGCCAGAGATTATTATTATCTTCCCTGTGTCACTATCAGAGTTAATGTTCAAGTCATTGTGCGTAACACCTACATTATACATTGTCTCCTTTCTGCTGTCGCAGAAGCAGGCCTGGTGCACAGGGACTTCTGATCCCATGATGGGTGATAGCTAAAGATGAAAACGTTAATTACTATTCAAACATTACGAGGCAGATTATTCCACCAGGCGACTGTGTCGAAGCATGTGAGGGGGACACTAAAAATAGAAAAAAATCATCTCTTATTCAAACAGTTTGCCTCTATCCCAGTCTCTCTTTCGCTCTCTCTCTCTCGAAACTCCGACACAGACGTGTAGCAAAGTCTTCAAAGATGATGGAGCAGAGATGTTGTGTTTACAAAGGCAGCAACAATTCTGATCTTTGTCCACAAATTAGTGTTTTGACCAATCAGATCAGCTTTTTTGCCAACAATTGTGTAAACGCAGCCACTGAGACTCACTCAATCACAGTAATGGGAAACTACACAGAGAATGATAATGTCACACTCACTTTGGCTGTGTTTACACAGGCAGCACAATTCAGATATTTTTTTCACTAATTGGTCTTTTGACCAATCAGACAAGCTCCGAAAAAGATCTGATGTGAAAATATCTAATTGAATTGGTCAAAAGACCAATTAGTGGAAAGAATATCAGAATTGGGCCGCCTGTGTAAATGCAGCCTAACACAGACAGACACTCAGGCTTACCGCACCAAACACTGGTCGTGTTCCCCTGCTCAGACATTGCATGCATCAACCAATGGTTGTGTGCAACGTCATTGACTGTGCCATTGGGCACCAGATTGCTATAACATGATGTGGTTAGCTGATAGGTAAAATACTTATCCAGGCGTTGTAAGATCTGGCATGCGTTAGCAACGCCTTGGTAGAGGAACACGCCCACTCTCATCACTGAGTGAAGGGAGAGAGAGGCATTGGAAATGAACCCTGTAAAGGCATTTGTTTATTATAAAAGCTAAACATTTTATACAAATACCTCTCATTTAAATAACAAAGTAATTTGTGGAATATTAGGTTTCTACATTATGTAAAAAGCACTGTTTCCTATTAAGAAGCATTACTTTGAAAACTTTACACTGTCTCTTTAAGAATGTCAGCGACGTTCTGAGTATTGACATGCAAATCTGTCATTCATTCATTGCTAGGATCATTGATCTCCTGAAGAAGCTATCCCTTTTCCATTCTTTCTGTGCCCCAAATGTTTAGATATACTGGTAATGTTAACAGGTTGTTAGCTAGTTCTGTAATGAGGTAACATGACTGAACAAGGTGTTAATGGCCCAGGAGTAGTTTTAGAACAACAAGCTCTCACAGTCTCACGTCAGAATTAGACGTTCATCCATGTTTCTCAAACATCAAATTTCAAAGTTGTTCCAAACGTCAAATTTCAAAGTGTTTGGTTACTTCAATGTATCGTTCAAGGTTAGGTTTAGGCATTAATTCAGAATTCTTAAGGTTAGGCATTAACTTCTTATTCATAAGGTTAGGCATTAACTCTGAGTAGTTAAGGTAAGGGTTAAGGTTTGGGATAGGCTTAGAACAAAAATAACTTTCTATCGCTGGATTCGAATATGCAACCTTTGGAACCAGAGGCAACACCCCAGCAAAACCAAAGCCTACAAAGGTAACAGCGCTCACTGTTGTCCCTAGTGACCGATTGCCAAGTGGCCCGCCAATGGAGATGCATCCAGCTGCAGCACCAATGTGCAATAGAAGGACGAAAACGTTGAGCCGGTAATATGGATCACAACTTTTTGAGCTGGGGACAAGTGGTTTTCTCTGTAGTAATCGTGCAACCACCATGGTACGAATCTGCACAACAGTGGGGAGGGGGGGGGGGGTGGCTAAGTACAATTTTATCTGGCGGATTTCTTTTCTAGGCGCAATGTGCTCCCAATAAATATTTAGGAGCATGGCTCCAAAATGGTTACACTTTGGAGCTAGCAACACGTGCGTGACCACACAATATGCAAATAAGCAAGAATAAAATCAAATAAGACAAAAGAAGGGGATGTTGTCCTGAGGACAAGCAACCATCATAATCTGAAATGTACCTGTGAAAACTCACATGCCACCATAGTAACAGGCAGGTCAGCCATGATCCAGGAGCCTGTATGTGTTAGAGGGTTTGTGACACTGTGTGACAAAGTTCTGCGGGCAGACTTACCCATTCAAGAGGAGTTGACTTAACAAAAACAATCCTGGGGATACAAAACTCACCCAGCAGCATCCCATGAACTAACATTATTAGAAGCATGTGCCCACGCACACATAAACACACACATACACACACCTGACATATTGTGAAAACAGCACCTCTAACATTAAATGAAAACAGCACCTCTAACTATCAACACTCGGCTAAACCTGTGTCCAAAGGTGTTATTCAGGAAATGTCAACTACTGTGGTGTGGCCATGAGAGAAAATTTAGCTCCAACAAAATCAGCTTGAAGAAGAGCCTCTTCACTGTAGGTACTATAAACAACCTCTATACTTCTTCACTACTGAAAATGGAAAAACTAGAGATGAATGTAAAAAAGATGGCATTTTGAACAGACACTCAAAGTGGTGTGTTATTTAAACTGAACAAAAATATCAACGCAACATGCAACAATTTCAAATATTTTACTGAGTTACAGTTCATATAAGGAAATCAGTCAATTGAAATAAATTCATTAGGCCCTAATCTATGTATTTCACATGACTGGGAATACAGATATGCATCTGTTGGTCACAGATACCTTAAAAAAAGGTAGGGGAGTGAATCAGTAAATCAGTCAGTATCTGGTGTGACCACCATTTGCCTCATGCAGCGCGACACATCTCCTTCGCATAGAGTTGATCAGGCTGTTGATTGTGGCCTGTGGAATGTTGTCCGGCTGCTCTTCAATGGCTGTGCGAAGTTGCTGGTATTGGCGGGAACTGGAACACGCTGTCGTACACGTCGATCCAAAGCATCCCAAACATGGTGAATGGGTGACATGTCTGGTGAGTATGTAGGCCATGGAAGAACTGGGACATTTTCAGCTTCCAGGAATTGTGTACAGTTCCTTGCGACATTGGGCTGTGCATTATCATGCTGAAACATGAAGTGATGGCAGCGGATGAATGGCACGACAATGGGCCTCAGGATCTCGTCACGGTATCTCTGTGTATTCAAATTGCTTTCGATAAAATGCAATTGTGTTCGTTGTCTGTAGCTTATGCCTGCCCATACCATAACCCCACCGTCACCATGCGGCACTCTGTACATCTACCCGGTACAGTTGAAACCGGGATTCATCCATGAAGATCACAATTCTCCAGCATGCCAGTGGCCATCGAAGGTGAGCATTTGCCCACTGAAGTCAGTTACGACGCCGAACTGTAGTCAGGTTAAGACCCAGGGTGAAGAAGACGAGCACGCAGATGAGCTTCCCTGAGACTGTTTCTGACAGTTTGTGCAGAAATTATTCGGTTGTGCAAACCCATAGTTTCATCAGCTGTCCGGGTGGCTGGTCTCAGACCATCCTGCAGGTGAAGTAGCAGGATGTGGAGGTCCTGGGCTGGCGTTGTTACACATGGTCTGCGGTTGTGAGGCCGGTTGGACTTACTGCCAAATTCTCTAAAACGACGTTGGAGGCAGCTTATGGTAGAGAAATTAACATTCAATTCTCTGGCAACAGCTCTAATTTTAGAGTGGCCTTTCATTGTCCTCAGCACAAGGTGCACCTGTGTAATGATCATGCTGTTTAATCAGCTTCTTGATATGCCACACCTGTCAGGTGGATGGTTTATCTTGAAAAATGATAAATGCTCACTAACAGGGATGTAAACAAATTTGTGCCAAAAACTTGAGAGAAATAAGGTTTTTGTGGCTTTGGAACATTTCTGGGATCTTTTATTTCAGCTCATTAAACATGTGACCAACACTTTATATTTTGTTCAGTATACATAAGATGTGCAGTGCCTTCAGAAAGTATTCATACCCCCTTGACTTATTCCACATTTTGTTGTGTTACCGCCTGAATTCAAAATTGATTAAGTAGATTTACACACAATACCCCATAATGACAAAGTGAAAACATGTTTTCAGATATTTTGGCAAATGTATTGACAATGAAATAGAGAAATATCTAATTTACATAAATATTCAAACCCCTGAGTCAATACATGTTAGAATCACCTTTGGCAGCGATTACAGCTGTGAATCTTTTTGGGTAAGTCTCTAAGAGCTTTGCACACCTGGATTGTAGAAGGTTTGCACATTATTATTTAATACTTTCTTCCAGTTCTGTCAAGTTGATTGTTGATCATTGCTAGACAACCATTTTCAAGTCTTGCCATAGATTTTCAAGCCAATTTAAGTCAAAACTGTAATTACGCCACTCAGGAACATTCAATGTCGTCTTGGTAAGCAACTCCAGTATAGATTTGGCCGTGTGTTTTGTCCTGCTGAAAGGTGAATTTGTCTCCCAGTGTCTGTTGGAAAGCAGACTGAACCAGGTTTTCCTCTAGGATTTTGCCTGTGCTTATAGCTGTATTCTGTTTCTTTTAATCCTAAAAAACTCCCTAGTCCTTGCCGATGACAAGCAAATGCATAACTTGATGCAGCCACCACCATGCTTGAAAATATGAAGAGTAGTACTCAGTGATGTGTTGTGTTGGATTTGTCTCAAACACAGGGGCGGTGTGTTCATTAGGGCGATTTGGGCGACGCACTGCCAAACGGGAAAAGGAAGGGATTTTTTTTCTAATCAATTATATCATGGCAACAGTAGTTATCAGTGTTCTAATCTAGACGTCTGATCTGCCACTAAATGTCCAATCAGGCTAAAGTCGTGCTTCAAATGGCCCCGCCCCTTTTGGGGCAATTTCAGTCAGGTTGAAAATCGCCCCAGAAGTCTCTCATAGACTCTCATGTAAAATCTTTTTTTTTCAAATATCAGAGCTTTCAATACAATCTCTATGGGTTCCGGGAGGGCTTGCACTTACGCGCTTTCGTCATACGTAACATAACCATGAACGTAACTAAGAAAAGAGCGGGTAGCAGCGTCAATCAATTCACGTACTACTGTCAAGATGGCTAGCGTTCAGTGCAACTCGATTGTCTCTTTGAAAGAAGTTCCTTTTTGTCCGCGAACAAATCAAGATAAATTGGCAACGAAACAATTAGGACCTCCCAGACCAAATTTAATAATTCAACAGGTTTCTACTAAAGGGGGAAAGTCCTACACCCGAGGATTTTCCAAAAATTGGTACGAACGAAAAACCTGGCTAGCAGGCTGCGATGTAGCTAATGCAGTCTTCTGCTACCCCTGCTTACTCTTTCACCCTGAAGGCGGCACGGCAGACAGCACCGCTTGGACAGCGACTGGTGTAACGGACATGCACCATCTTTCAGAAAAGATTAAGAAACATGAGCTGTCAAAGACCCACATGGATAGCTGTTTGAGATTGTCTGCTTTGGGGAGAGTGAACATTGCCACTCAACTGGATGAGGGATACAGGCTAGCTGTCCGCCGCCACAACGATGAGGTTAGCAAGAACCGCCACATCCTCAGCCGGCTAATCCAGTGTGTGAAGTTTTGCGGAGTGTTTGAGTTAGCTTTGCGAGGCAAAGATGAAACTGAGGGCTCAACCAACCCTGGTATTTTTCTTGGACTTGTCAACTTTGTGGCACAATTAGATGAGGTGTTTTATGGAAATGCATATTGTTTATGCAGTGTTGAGGAATGTGAAAGAACACCCTTGATTATTTTTACTGTGATAACTTATTTTGCTTTTGTAAGCCAACACTTTTGAGATCAGTCAATAAATGCTTCTGGTATTGACTTATATGCTGCCCCTGTCTTCATGTTGTTGCTGGACATATCTTTTTTAAAATGTGTGTAGGTCACCTAAATCATCAGAAAAATTGCCCCCCCTGAGAATTTTTTCAGGAGCCGCCACTGCTCAAACATAACACTGTATTCAGGACAATAAGTTATTTTCTTTACCACATTTCTTGCAGTATTACTTAAGTGCCTTGTTGCAAACAGGATGCATGTTTTGGAATAATTGTATTCTCTACAGGCTTCCTTCTTTTCCCTCTGTCATTTAGGTTAGTATTGTAGAATAACTACAGTACAATTTTGTTGATCCATCCTCAGTTTTCTCATATCACAACCATTCAACTGTAAATGTTTTATAATCCTCAATGGCCTCATGTTGAAATTCTTGAGCAGTTTCCTTCCTCTCTGGCAACTGAGTTAGGAAGGATGCCTGTATCTTTGTAGTGACTGGGTGTATTGATACACCATCCAAAGCCTAATTTATAACTTCCCTATGCTCAAAGGGATATTCTGCTTTTTTCATTTTTATACATCGGTGCCCTTCTTTGCGAGGCATTGAAAAACTTCCCTGGTCTTTGTGGTTGAATCTGTGCTTGAAATTCACTACTCGATTGAGGGACCTTAAAGATATTTGTATGTGTGGGGTACAGAGATGGGGCAATCATTCAAGAATCATGTTAACCACTATTACTGAACACGGAAGGAGTCCATACAACTTATTATGCAAATTGTTAAGCACATTTTTACTCCTGAACTTTTTTAGGCTTGCCATAACAAAGGGTTTGAATACTTATTGACTCAAGACATTTCAGCTTTTCATTTTAATTAATTTGGAAACATTTCTAAAAACATAATTCCACTTTGACATTATGGGGTATTGTGTTTAAGCCAGTGACACAAAATCTCCATTTAATCCATTTTTAATTCAGGCTGTAACACAACAAAATGTGGGAAAAGTAAAGTGGTGTGAAGGCATTGTACATGACACATCCATTCTGAGGAAAAAAACTCACGTTTTGAGGGGACAGGTTTTTCTCTATGTGAATAAATATTATGGAGACGGATTCGAAGGGGCACATTCTATAGAACACAATCTGAAATCTGTTTCACTGACTAATTTGTATAACATTGCCTCAGGCTTTTAATTTTCTCTAAGGTTAATTAACACTGTTCTGATTACTTTTGGTATCTTGTCATATTTTGGTGTCCTTGTTAAAAACGACACCCATTAAAAGGATGAAACAAAAACCA
This sequence comes from Coregonus lavaretus, assembly GCF_964263955.1. Taxonomy (NCBI): domain Eukaryota; kingdom Metazoa; phylum Chordata; class Actinopteri; order Salmoniformes; family Salmonidae; genus Coregonus; species Coregonus lavaretus. The sequence continues at coordinate 17,467,812 of NC_140007.1, forward strand.
GACAATTTGTAATCTGAGGTTTGCCAGATTTACAGTACATGGTTTTACATGATAGCATTACAGTATTGAAAATTGCCACATTTATATATTTGAGTGTAAAGACAGACACTGTTTTGTCATTTCAAATGACTTGAGGTGTTTTTGAGTGGATAAGAGAATTATATGACAAGAAAAGGTTTAAAATAAATCCCACTAATTAGTATAAGTGAAGGAGGACATAGCATTCCTACTGTGTACCATGTTGCCCCTAATGTTGCTGCATTCTGCAGCATATTCCAGAATCATATCCCTTATGTATCTGTATCCACTTCACTAAATAAAGCTTCAGAGTTGCGTCTTGCCATAGACTCACAACAACAATATACAAAAAAAACAGACTCAGAACGAAAATAAACAGCACAGGAGCATTAGCATCTCCAATGATTTCTCAACAGCTATTCCATGCTATGCAGTCCAGTAAATGATGCATTAAACCTAATTTACACAAATAAATTACTATAGTCTACAGTGCTTGTCATTATTCAAAGATAATCCCATCAACTCCCATCAAGAAACACTCCTATAAGTCATTTTTAATACCTTCGAGCTGGACAAAAAATGTGAAACGAAAAAAAAAACAAGACTGAGTCAGACCTGAGTAAAGATGAGAGAATGTGTGTGTGTGTGTGTGTGTGGGGGGGGGGGGGGAGTTAATGAAGGCATCATCAATGTTAATGAAGGCATCACAACCGAAACGTTGGTGTAATGTAACATTGAAATAAATCACACCGCAATAAAGAATCAGTGTACGACTTTCATGTTTTCATGTGGAGTTTGATACTCACTGGCTTGCACAAGGTGGTGCTGCTGTGGGTGAGTATGTCCTCCATGGCTCAGGTCTTCAGGGTGAAGGTCCTCTTGCAGTACCCAGGGAGGGTGTGCCGTAGGTCAGCCTGGGAAGCAGGGTGAAAGTGGGTTACGATAGAGCTCCTTTCCTTCACTGTTTTCACACTGGGGTCTGAGAGACATGGGCTCCCGTCTGGCTTACAGCTGCTTCAGACTGGTCTGAAATCAGTGCTGTTTCACTGTGCACCTGCTGCTGTGTGAAGACCCGCTTTTCTTCATCTGGTCTGAGATCTCTGCCGTCCTGCTTTCCTTCCTCGTTTGTCCCTCTATGAGCCGCTGCTTCAGAGTGAGTGCACAGCTAAGAAGGCATGAAGAGAGAGAGAGAGAAACCTGCTGCAGTCAGCAGACAAACACTCCTCTCTATGGTCTCTGCTGAGAGAAACTCAGAGAACATGTATACGGAGAGAGAATATGAGTGTGTGTGATCAGCTCTAATATTTATGCTGCTGCTGCTGTTATTTCTCTCTGTCTCATCTTCATTTATTACTCTCGCTTCTTCTGACAGTCTCTCGAGCTGAGCTGAGCAGAAATACTGACCGGGACTCATGGAGGTGAGATACATAGCGGATACCAGGAGTGTTAACACCCTCTCCCTCTCCTCTGGGTTCATCCTATATACAGAGCGATGGCTACTCCTGTCTCCACATAGTCAATATCTCCCTTTCATTCTCTCTCGACAATTAGAGGCACTCAATATTAGCTACAAGTAGTTAGCGCAAATATATATCAGAAAACTATTGAAATATTAGAAATGTATATTTACAGTGCCTTCAGAAAGTATTCATACCCCTTGACTTTTTCCAAATTGTATTGTTTTACAAAGTGGGATTAAAGTGGATTTATTTGTAATTTCCTGTCAACGATTACACAAAATATTCTGTAATGTCAAAGTGGAAGAAAAATTCTAAATGTTTTTAAATGATGTATGGAAAACAAAACACTAATATATTGATTAGATAAGTATTCAACCCCCTGAGTCAATACATGTTAGAATCACCTTTGGCAGCGATTAAATCTGTGAGTCTTTGTGGGTAAATCTTTAAGAGCTTTGCACACCTGGATTGTACAATATTTGCCCATTATCATTTTTTTAATTCTTCAAGCTCTGTCAAGTTGGTTGTTGATCATTGCTAGACAGCCATTTTCATGTCTTGCCATATATTTTCAAGACAATTTTAAGTCAAAACTGTAACTTGGCCACTCAGGAACATTCAATGTTGTCTTGGTAAGCAACTCCAGTGTATATTTGGCCTTGTGTTTTAGGTAATTGTCCTACTCAAAGGAGAATTTGTCTCCCAGTGTCTGTTGGAAAGCAGACTGAACCAAGTTTTCCTCTAGGATTTTGCCTGTGCTTAGCTCTATTCCGTTTATTTTTATACTTAAAAAACTCCCTAGTCCTTGCCAATGACAAGCATACTCATAACATGATGCAGTCACCACTATGCTTAAAAATATGAAGAGTGGTACTAAGTGATGTGTTGTGTTGGATTTGCCCTAAAGGTAACGCTTTGTTTTCAGGACAAAAAGTTAATTTCTTTGCCACATTTCTTGCAGTATTACTTTAGTGCCTTTTTGCAAACAGGATACATTTGTTTGAGTATTTCTATTCTGTACAGGCTCTCTTCATTTAGGTTAGTATTATGGAGTAACTACAATGTTGTTGATCCATCCTCAGTTATCTCCTATCACAGCCATTAAACTGTAGCTATTTTTAAATCACCATTGGCCTCATGGTGAATTCCCTGAGCAGTTTCCTTCCTCTCTGGCAACTGAGTTAGGAAGGGCACCTGTATCTTTGTAGTGACTGGGTGTATTGATACACCATCCAACGTGTAATTAATAACTGCATCATGCTCAAAGGGCTATTCAATGTCTGCTTTTTTTACCCTACCAATAGGTGATGACGAGGAACATCATGGCCCGGTCCTAGATGACTTTGTAGAGTGGTGTGAGGAATCACACTTGGTCCTCAATACTAACAAGACCAAAGAGATGTGCATAGACTTCAGGAAGCGTACAACACCTACCTCTGCAACATCTATCAGAGGCCAGAATATAGAGATTGTAGAGGAATATAAATATCTGGGTGTCTTTTTGGACAGTAAGCTTCAGTGGAGTAAATGTACAGACCAGATCTACAAAAAGAGCCAACAGAGACTGTACTTTCTAAAAAAGTTGGGTTCTTTTAATATAGACTGTACTATATTGACTCTGTTTTACAAATCCTTTATTGAGAGTATTTTAACTTTTTGTATTGTTTGTTGGTTTGGCAATGCCACTGTCAGTCAGAGAAACATGCTGAGAAGGATTATTACCACAGCAAGTAAGGTACTTGGAGTCAAACAGACAGGCCTGGATGAGATCTTTAAGGTCAGGGCCCTCCGTAAGGCTCACAAAATCATTTTAGACCCAAGTCACCCCCTGTACCTGGACTTTGAATTACTCCCCTCTGGGCGTAGGTATAGGGCACCCCTCAGCAGGAAAAATAGAACGAGACAATCATTTGTGCCAGGTGTGATATCCCTCTTAAATAGCTCGGGCAAATGTTCCCATTGACCCCGTAAGGCCAGCAGGCTAGTCTTTGTTTTAAATGTTTTAAATGTTTTATTTCTTATTTCTTACTTTTATTGGTGCGTGACTGTTATTGAAAGTTGTATTGTCAATCTTGTTTTGTATTTAACGCCACTTCAAATGTGTACATGACACTGCAACAAAATTTCCCCATGGGGACAATAAAGTAAGTAAGTAAGTAAGTAAGCCATTCTGTGCCAACCATTGGGAAACCTCCCTGGTCTTTATGGTTGAATCTGTGTTTGAAATTCACTGCTCAACTGAGGGACCTTATATAGAATTGTGTATGTGGGATATGCGGTAGTCATGTACAAATCATGTTAAAGACTATTATTGCACACAGAGTGAATCCATGCAACTTATTATGTTAAGCAAATGTTTTCTCCTGAACTTATTTAGGCTTGGCATAACAAAAGGGTTGAATAATTATTGACTAAAGACATTTCAGCTTTTCTTTTTAATTAATTTGGAAACATTTCTAAAAACATAATTCCACTTTGACATTATGGGGTATTGTGTGTAGGCCAGTGACACAAAATCTCAATTTAATCCATTTTTAATTCAGGCTGTAACACAACAAAATGTGGAAAAAGTAAACGGGTGTGAATACTTTCTGAAGGCACTGTATGTCTGTTACATAAGCAGGAGACACCTTTTCTTTTCATCAGAAACAAAGTCTGTTTTTGTTTTTTTACATCCATTGCGAATGACAACAGTTCCTCTCTCAATTCGAAAAATCTTTCTAACACTCTTCCCTTCGATAACCACTGAGCCTCGGTGTGAAATAGCAATTTGTCATGCTCTGATCCCATATCTCCACACAGTTTTGCAAACAGGTAGTTTACAATCAAAGTTACCTTCTGCAGTAGGCCTATATCTCAGAGTTCTGTGCTCAGCTGTTTTGCCACCAGTTGCTCTCCGTGTATCATACAATGTGTCCATGTGGCAGAGGGAGGGAGACACATTCATAACTAGAGTGCGGAGGCCTGCCCGCCGTCCAGCCATAGATGGAGCCCCATCTGTGTAAAAGCCATTCGATTCCATGGAATATGTTTTTCGTCAATATAGCCACCCAGCACACTGAACATCCCCTGTGCCGTTTCATGCTCGGGAATCGTGAGACAGACAATATGTCCTCGTAAATAGCATCTCCAACATGTATAGCGAACAAAAGTCAATGCATGGGCATCTCGGCCCTCACAGCTAACGCACATTTGAAGAGCATAAGCTGGGGAGTTTTTGAGTAGTTCAGTCAATTTTCTCTTGTTTGCTAGCAATGGCATCAATTCTTATTTTTACAGTGTTATCTGACAAAGATATTGATTAAGTTTCATTGTCTTTGCCTTCCCACATTTTTTTTCACCATATAAATTGCTGCCAGTAATATTAAGGCACATTCATTCTACAGTCTTCTACTGTGTGTGTGTTTCTGTAAAATAAGAAAGATGTTTTAAAAATAAACAAAATATTCTATTGAAATAAGTTTTTTATCATTAATTACTTTCTTTTCAAACATTAAGTTTAGGAGACAGGGTTTGGGACAGCCACCTCTCAATATAAATACAGTTGAAGTCTGAAGTTTACATACACCTTAGCCAAATACATTTAAACTCAGTTTTTCACAATTCCTGACATTTTATCCTAGTAAAAATTCCCTATCTTAGGTCAGTTAGGATCACCACTTTATTTTAAGAATGTGAAATGTCAGAATAATAGTGTCAGCGCGTGCTGTAGGTGGGTGCAGTGGTGGAATCAAACGCAGGACACAGACGGATAGTCCAACAGACTTTAGTGATCGCCAAACCCGGCAATAGGTCAACTCTTGCCCGAAGGCGAAATACGCACGAAGGCGAACAAAACAAAAGCGCACAAACAGGTGCGTAAATACTCCAACAGTGGAGGGAAGCTCAACCGAGCGAAATACAGGAATCACGCCCTATACACGAATGACAAAAATCAATAACACACAACACTAGACAAACACAACGAGAAACTTATAGAACACTAATTAGGCTAAACAAGAACAGGTGTGACAACAAACAGACAAAAGCAAACGAACATGAAACATACAACGGTGGCAGCTAGTATTCCGGAGACAACGAACGCCGAAGCCTGCCCGAACAAGGGAGAGAGGCAGCCTCGGCCGAAACCGTGACAGTACCCCCCCCTTGACGCGCGGCTCCAGACGTGCGCCGACTCCGGCCTCGGGGACGACCCGGAGGACGCGGAGCAGGGTGCGTCGGGTGCCCACGATGGAATTCCGTCAGGAGAGACGGGTCCAAGATGTCTCTCCTCGGCACCCAGCACCGCTCCTCCGGACCGTACCCCTCCCACTCCACTAGATACTGGAGACCCCCCATCCAACGTCTCGAATCCAAGATGGACCTCACAGTGTACGCCGGTGCCCCCTCGATGTCCAATGGGGGCGGAGGAGTCTCCCTGATCTCACTTTCTTGGAGTGGGCCAGCTACCACCGGCCTGAGAAGGGACACATGGAACGAGGGGTTAATACTTTTATATTCAACAGGCAGTTGTAATTTGTAACACACCTCGTTCAACCTTCCCAGGACTTTAAATGGCCCTACAAACCGCCGACCCAGTTTCCGACAGGGCAGGCGGAGGGGCAGGTTTCTGGTAGAGAGCCAGACTCGATCACCAGGTGCGTACACCGGTCCCTCACTGCGGTGGAGATCGGCGCTCGCCTTATGACGTCGGAGGGCCCGCTGCAGGTGGACGTGTGCAGCGTTCCATGTCTCCTCCGAGCGCCGCGCCCACTCATCCACCGCAGGAGCCTCGATCTGGCTCTGCTGCCAAGGTGCCAGAACCGGCTGGTAACCCAGCACACATTGAAAAGGGGTTAGGTTAGTGGAGGAATGGCGTAGGGAATTCTGGGCCATCTCGGCCCAGGGAACGTACCTTGCCCACTCCTCCGGCCGGTCCTGGCAGTATGTTCTAAGAAACCTACCCACATCCTGGTTCACGCGTTCCACCTGCCCATTACTCTCCGGGTGGTAACCCGAGGTGAGGCTCACCGAGACCCCCAACCGCTCCATAAAGGCTCTCCAGACCCTGGAGGTAAATTGGGGACCCCGATCAGACACAATATCCTTGGGTACCCCGTAGTGCCGGAACACATGGGTGAATAGTGCTTCGGCGGTTTGCAGGGCAGTAGGAAGGCCCGGCATGGGGAGCAAACGACAGGCCTTAGAAAACCGGTCCACAACGACCAGTATAGTGGTGTTCCCCTGTGAAGGAGGAAGGTCAGTAATGAAATCCACCGAGAGGTGAGACCATGGTCGTTGTGGAACGGGCAGGGGTAGTAACTTACCCCTAGGCAGATGTCTAGGCGCCTTACACTGGGCGCACACCGAGCAGGAGGAAACATAAACCCTCACATCCTTCGCCAACGTGGGCCACCAGTACTTGGTACTAAGACAGTGCACTGTCCGGCCGATACCAGGATGTCCAGAGGAGGGTGACGTGTGAGCCCAATAGATCAATCGATCCCGAACCTCGAGCGGAACGTACTTCCGACCCTCAGGGCATTGCGGTGGACTAGGGTCGGTGCGTAACGCCCGCTCGAGTTCAGCATCGACCTCCCACACTACCGGTGCCACCAGACACGACTCCGGCAGTATGGGAGTGGGCTCCACGGACCTCTCCTCCGTGTCATACCGCCGAGACAGCGCATCTGCCTTACCGTTCTGTGACCCAGGGATGTACGTGATCTTAAATGTAAACCTGGTCAAGAACATATTCCATCTTGCCTGGCGAGGGTTCAGCCTCCTCGCTGCCCGGATGTACTCCAGGTTACGGTGGTCCGTCAAAATGAGGAAAGGGTGTTGAGCCCCCTCAAGCCAGTGCCTCCACACCTTTAGGGCCTGTACCACGGCTAACAGCTCCCTGTCCCCTACGTCATAGTTCCGCTCCGCCGGACTGAGCTTCTTAGAATAAAAAGCACAGGGGCGGAGTTTAGGTGGCGCGCCAGACCGTTGTGAAAGCACGGCTCCTAGACCGGCCTCTGACTCGTCCACCTCTACCTGGAACGGTAAAGAGGGATCCGGATGCGCCAGCACCGGGGCCGAGGTAAACAGGTCCTTCAGCCTCCCAAACGCCCTGTCCGCCTCGGCCGACCACTGCAGACGCACCGGACCCCCCTTCAAAAGAGACGTGATGGGAGCTGCCACCTGTCCAAAACCCCGGATAAACCTCCTATAGTAATTTGCAAACCCCAAAAACTGCTGCACCTCCTTCACAGTGGTTGGTGTTTGCCAATTACGCACGGCCGACACCCGGTCTACCTCCATCTTCACCCCTGACGCAGACAACTGATACCCCAAAAAGGAGACCGACTCCTGGAAAAACAGACACTTCTCTGCCTTAACATACAGGTCGTGCTCCACCAGCCTCCGCAACACTCGGCGCACCAGGGCCACATGCTCGACACGGGTAGGCGAGTACACGAGAATGTCATCTATGTACACAACCACCCCCTGCCCCTGCATGTCCCTGAAGATCTCATCCACGAATGATTGGAAAACTGACGGAGCGTTCATCAACCCGTATGGCATGACCAGATACTCGTAATGGCCCGAGGTGCTACTAAAGGCTGTCTTCCATTCATCGCCCTCCCTGATGCGCACCAAGTTGTACGCGCTCCTGAGATCTAATTTAGTGAAGAAGCGCGCCCCATGCAATGACTCAGTCATGGTCGCAATCAGCGGGAGTGGATAACTGTACTTCACCGTAATCTGATTGAGACCACGGTAATCGATGCACGGGCGCAAACCACCATCCTTCTTCTTCACAAAAAAGAAACTCGAGGACGCAGGGGAAGTGGAAGGCCGTATGTATCCTTGTCTCAGAGATTCGTCTATGTAGGTCTCCATAGCTTTTTTCTCCTCTTGAGACAGAGGATACACATGGCTCCGTGGGAGCGCAGCTCCTGCCTGGAGGTCTATCGCACAATCTCCCTGCCTATGGGGCGGCAACTGCGTCGCCCTCGACTTACTAAACGCAATAGCCAAATCCCCATACTCAGGGGGAACGTGCAATGCGGGCACCTGGTTTGGACTCTCCACCGAGGTAGCCCCTACGGAAACGCCTAAACATCTACCCACACACTGGGCAGACCACTCCATCAGAGCCCTTCCTGCCACGAAATAGATGGGTTATGGGTACTCAACCAGGGCATGCCCAGCACCACCGGATACGCAGGAGAGTCAATCAGAAATAGCTGAATCATCTCCTGATGACCCCCCTGCGCACACATCCTAAGTGGCGCAGTGACCTCCCTGATCAAGCCCGCACCCAACGGACGACTATCTAGGGCATGAACGGGGAAAGGGACATCAACAGGAAGAAGGGGAATCCCTAAAGCTAAACAAAACTTCTTATCAATAAAATTCCCAGCCGCGCCTGAATCTACCAGCGCCTTATGCTGGGAATGAGGTGCTACCTGTGGAAAACGCACAGGTATACAGAAATGTGCAACAGAGAGCTCTGGGTGAGTGGGGCGCCTACTCACCTGGAAGGAATCCCCAGTGCGGGACCTGTCGTCCTCTCCCCTAGGAGGCCATCCCCAGCACCTAGCCGCGGTGTGTCCTCCCCGACCACAGTTGGTGCAGGGGATGGACCCCCTAGTAAGCCGACCCCTCCTCTCTCTAGCGCCAGCGCCCCCGAGCTCCATGGGGCACGGCTCGGAGGCGCTGGAGGGTGAAATGGACGGACCCCCCTCGGGACGTCCGCGGGTAGCTAGCAGGTTATCCAGCCTGATGGACATGTCGACCAACTGGTCGAACGTGAGGCTGGTGTCCCTACAGGCCAGCTCCCGACGGACGTCCTCTCGTAGACTACATCTGTAGTGATCGACGAGAGCCCGATCATTCCACCCTGCATCTGCCGCTAGAGTACGGAATTCGAGGGCGAACTCCTGAGCACTCCTCCCCCCCTGCCGGAGGAAGACCAGACGCTCCCCCGCCGCTTTCCCCTCCGGGGGATGGTCAAACACCGCCCTGAAGCGGCGGGAGAACTCCTCGTAGGTTATGGTGTCCGCGTCGATCCTCCTCCACTCCGCGTTGGCCCATTCCAACGCCTTCCCGGACAGGCAGGAGATCAGGGCGGACACGCTCTCATGTCCCGAGGGCGCCGGGTGCACGGTGGCCAGGTACAGCTCCACCTGGAGAAGGAAACCCTGGCACCCAGCCGCGGTTCCATCGTAAGCCCTCGGGAGCGAGAGTCGGACTCCTCGGGGTTCCGGTGCGGGAATAGGCTGACTGGCCGATGGTGCTGGCAGGGCGGGTGGCGGTGGAGGCGTCCCCCAGCCTCGGATGGTGGTGATCACCTCCTGCAGTGCGGTCCCCATCTGCAGGATCTGGTCACCTTGTTCCCGGACCCTGTCCTCCAGCGTCGCCTGGGCTGCTGCGGCTCCTGCTGATTCCATTTAAAAGGTGTGTTATTCTGTCAGCGCATGCTGTAGGTGGGTGCAGTGGTGGAATCAAACGCAGGACACAGACGGATAGTCCAACAGACTTTAGTGATCGCCAAACCCGGCAATAGGTCAACTCTTGCCCGAAGGCGAAATACGCACGAAGGCGAACAAAACAAAAGCGCACAAACAGGTGCGTAAATACTCCAACAGTGGAGGGAAGCTCAACCGAGCGAAATACAGGAATCACGCCCTATACACGAATGACAAAAATCAATAACACACAACACTAGACAAACACAACGAGAAACTTATAGAACACTAATTAGGCTAAACAAGAACAGGTGTGACAACAAACAGACAAAAGCAAACGAACATGAAACATACAACGGTGGCAGCTAGTATTCCGGAGACAACGAACGCCGAAGCCTGCCCGAACAAGGGAGAGAGGCAGCCTCGGCCGAAACCGTGACAAATAGTAGAGAGAATGATTGATTTTCTGCTTTTATTTCTTTCATCACATTCCCAGTGGGTCAGAAGTTTACATACACTCAATTAGTATTTGGTAGCATTGCCTTTAAATTGTTTAACTTGGGTCAAACGTTTCGGGTAGCCTTCCACAAGCTTCCCACAATAAGTTGGGTGAATTTTGGCACATTCCTCCTGACAGAGCTGGTGTAACTGAGTCAGGTTTGTAGGCCTCCTTGCTCGCACACGCATTTTCAGTACAGCACACACATTTTCTATAGGATTGAGGTCAGGGCTTTGTAATGGCCACTCCAATACCTTGACTTTGTTGTCCTTAAGCCATTTTGCCACAACTTTGGAAGTATGCTTTGGGTCATTGTCCATTTGGAAGACCCATTTGCAACCAAGCTTTAACTTCCTGACTGATGTCTTGAGATGTTGCTTCAATATATCTAAATTTTTCCTTCCTCATGATGCCATCAATTTTGTGAAGTGCACCAGTCCCTCCTGCAGCAAAGCACCCCCACAGCATGATGCTGCCACCCCCGTGCTTCACGGTTGGGATGGGGTTCTTCGGCTTGCAAGCAACCCCCTTTTTCCTCCAAACATAACGATGGTCATTATGGCCAAACAGTTCTATTTTTGTTTCATCAGACCAGAGGACATTTCTCCAAAAAGTACAATCTTTGTCCCGATGTGCAGTTGTAAACCGTAATCTGGCTATTTTATGGTGGTTTTGGAGCAGTGGCTTCTTCCTTGCTGAGTGGCCTTTCAGGTTATGTCGATATAGGACTTGTTTTACTGTGAATATAGATACTTTTGTAACTGTTTCCTCCAGCATCTTCACAAGGTCATTTGCTGTTGTTCTGGGATTGATTTGCACTTTTCGCACCAAAGTACGTTCATCTCTAGGAGACAGAACGCGTCTCCTTCCTGAGCGGTGTGACGGCTGCGTGGTCCCATGGTGTTTATACTTGCGTACTATTGTTTGTACAGATGAATGTGGTACCTTCAGGCGTTTGGAAATTGCTCCCAAGGATGAACCAGACTTGTGGAGGTCTACAATTTATTTTCTGAGGTCTTCAAATCAAATCAAATCAAATTGTATTGGTCACATGCGCCGAATACAACAGGTGCAGACATTACAGTGAAATGCTTACTTACAGCCCTTAACCAACAGTGCATTTATTTTTAACAAAAAAAGTAAAAATAAAACAACAACAAAAAAAGTGTTGAGAAAAAAAGAGCAGAAGTAGAATAAAATAACTGTAGGGAGGCTATATATACAGGGGGCTGATTTCTTTTGATTTTCCCATGATGTCAAGCAAAGAGGCACTGAGTTTGAAGGTAGGCCTTGAAATACATCCACAGGTACACCTCCAATTGACTCAAATTATGTCAATTAGGCTATCAGAAGCTTCTAAAGCTATGACATCATTTTCAGGAATTTTCCAAGCTGTTTAAAGGCACAGTCAACTTAGTGTATGTAAACTTCCAACTTCAACTGTAGGTGTATAAACAACAACTTTGTACTATATTAATTTAACAATATGTTTGTTATTGCCTTAGATTGAATTAGAACATATCATGATGTAAATAAATGTCCTAAGTTTGGAGACATAACAATTTCTTCTTATCGTTTTTTGGGGGATGGGACTGCAATTTGCACCACCTAAAAAAAAAAAATCTAGGTCATAACCTCGAAAAATACATTTCAGGTCACTGTGACTTTAACCTTCTGCCAAGGACATATTCTTTAGACATTTGGAGTCTGTCCAATGGCCTTTCTTATTTGTGTCAAATATGATAAAAAATACCTTCTGTAAAAGCTGAGATAAATAACTACTTATTCAACTGAGAAATGTGTTTCCGGTGATTCACTGTTCAATAATGATTCAATATTTCAGTGGGTCCTAGGCCATATAGTCTAATTTTTAAGTTTGTTTGGTGGATCGCAACTAACTGAAAAAGTGCATACACCACCAGCTACTGCACTGGACAGAGCCTGAAACAAACGTTTTGGTCCACCAGCTACTGCACTGGACAGAGCCTGAAACAAACGTTTTGGTCCACCAGCTCCTGCACTGGACAGAGCCTGAAACAAACGTTTTGGTCCACCAGCTCCTGCACTGGACAGAGCCTGAAACAAACGTTTTGGTCCACCAGCTCCTGCACTGGACAGAGCCTGAAACAAATGTTTTGGTCCACCAGCTCCTGCACTGGACAGAGCCTGAAACAAACGTTTTGGTCCACCAGCTCCTGCACTGGACAGAGCCTGAAACAAACGTTTTGGTCCACCAGCTCCTGCACTGGACAGAGCCTGAAACAAACGTTTTGGTCCACCAGCTCATGCAATGGACAGAGCCTGAAACAAACGTTTTGGTCCACCAGCTCCTGTGGCAGGTACACTGAACAAAACTATAAACACAACATGTAAAGTTTTGGTCCCATGTTTCATGAGCTGAAATAAAAGATCCCAGAAATGTTCCAAAAGCACAAAAAGCTTATTTCGCTCAGATTCTGTGCTCAATTTTGTTTACATCCCGGTTATTGACATTTCTCCTTTGCCAAGATAATCTATCCACCTGACAGGTGTGGCATATCAAGAAACTGATTAAACGGCACAGGTGCACCTTGTGCTGGGGACAATAAAAGGCCACTCTAAAAATGGCAGTTTTGTCACAAAACACAATGCCACAGATGTCTCACATTTTTAAAGGAGTGTGCAATTGGCATGCTGACTGCGGGAATGTCCACCAGAGCTGTTGCCAGATAATTTCATGTTAATTTCTCTACCAATGTCATTTTAGAGAATTTGGCAGTACATCCAACCGGCCTCACAACTGCAGACCATGTGCATGGCGTCGTGTGGACGAGCGGTTTGGTTATGTCAACGTTGTGATCAGAGTGCCCCATGGTGTTGGTGGGGTTATGGTATGGGCAGGCATAAGCTACGGACAATGAACACAATTGCATTTTATCGACGGCAATTTGAATGCACAGAGTTTGGGATGCTCTGGATCGACATGAACGACAGCGTGTTCCAGTTCCCGCCAATATCCAGCATCTTCGCATAGCCATTGAAGAGGAGTGGGACAACATTCCGCAGGCCACAATCAACATCCTGATCAACTCTATGCGAAGGAGACGTGTCGCGCTGCATGAGGCAAATGGTGGTCACACCAAATACTGACTGGTTTTCTGAACCACCTTTTGTTAAGGTATCTTTGACCAACAGATGCATATCTGTATTCCCAGTCATGTGAAATCCATAGATTAGGCCGTAATGAATTTATTTCAATTGACTGATTTCCTTATATGAACTGTAACTCAGTAAAATATTTGAAATTGTTGCATGTTGCGTTTATATTTTTTGCTCAGTGTATGATTGAAGCCTTGTTTGTCTACCCAATGTAATGTTGAGAACCACCAGAAGATGGAGACAGAAGCTTATGCAAGGAAGAGGGTGGAAGAGTGGTCCACAACTAACGTGCACAAGGGCTGATTATTTTCTTATTATCTCCACTTAACTAGGTTGGGTTGACTTTATGCCTTTGTTTTTTTCCTATTTATTTTGCAAGCATTGCTAACTGCATTGTGAGCATGTAAATCTGTTCATATATTATATAGTTGGTTGATTTTAGCCCGGTCCCAGATAATTTTTTAAGTGGAATGTAAAAGAACCCGTGTTGGTGTTCATAATCAGAGTTGAGTGTGACTGTGTCATTTTTACAAAGACACTTAAAACCACGCCCCTCATTTTCATATTTCCATGCTCTTTGGCAGGTTGATTTTTAGAATTGATTGTTATAATATCTGTGTTTTTGCATGTATATTGATTGATTGATTGATCTTATGCTACACAAAAATACATTTACAAAATATTATAATCTAATCCATTCTGTTAGTAGTTGGATTTATTGCACCCGTTACTGAGATGGTTGTTCCTGTTTCGATGGTTTGGGAACTAAGTCGGAGTCTCAATTTACTGTTGAGAGTTAGAATAGTAGAATACACAAGATACAATTTCGAAATTTTATTGTGCATCAGCAGTTTTTATTTTGTTATTTCAGTCACTGACAGTCACTCAATTAGCCATGTCAACAATGTTTTGATTTGTAAATTAGTCTAGCCAGCTATCTAAACTGGTAGTAATCATATGTGCAGATACAGTTGAAGTCGGAAGCTTACAAACAAAAAACATCCCATGTGTTTATCTATACAATACCTTAACGCAGAGCTTTCCATGATTCTACATTATCTTTAGCCAAAAGTGTTTAATTTTGAGTAGACATTGTTGCCTGATAAAGGTGTAGGGCCTAGCCCTCCTTCATTTAAACCGCAATGTCTTTAAATATTCATAACAGCCATGTTTAGGGCCAATGGTTCACAGTCATTCAAATACAGTTAGGAATTGACCCCAACCCTATTTGGCACAGAATAACATTCAGACAAGGCTGCCTAAACTGTACACAGTATTATGTCACTAGATGGCGATCTAGACTAATAATTATTATTTCTGTATAAGACATTTTTACAGACACTTTTCCAAGACCTTTTTAGTCATTATTAGTTCATCACCCATGTCCCCAAAATAATGAAGATAGTAAGATATGACATCTGGTGGAAGCCGGTCATGATTGTCTTCTATGAATCACAAAAGAAAAACAGTTAGTCAAATCTAAATCAAATCTATTAAAAAAAATCAGTATTACTGAATTGTTTTTTAAAAAATATTGGGGATTCTCACGTAAGAAACATACAGTTGAAGTCGGAAGTTTACATACACTTAGGTTGGAGTCATTAAAACTTGTTTTTCAACCACTCCACAAATTTCTTGTTAACAAACTATAGTTTTGTCAAGTCAGTTAGGACATCTACTTTGTGCATGACACAAGTAATTGTTGCAACAATTTTTTACAGACAGATTATTTCACTTACTATTCACTGTATCACAATTCCAGTGGGTCAGAAGTTTACATGCACTAAGTTGACTGTGCCTTTAAACAGCTTGGAAAATTCCAGAAAATGATGTCATGGCTTTAGAAGCTTCTGATAGGCTAATTGACATCATTTGAGTCAATTGGAGGTGTACCTGTGGATGTATTTCAAGGCCTACCTTCAAACTCAGTGCCTCTTTGCTTGACATCATGGGGAAATCAAAAGAAATCAGCCAAGACCTCAGAAAAATAATTGTAGACCTCCACAAGTCTGGTTCATCCTTGGGAGCAATTTCCAAACGCCTGAAGATACCACGTTCATCTGTACAAACAATAGTACCCAAGTATAAACACCATGGGACCACGTAGCCGTCATAGCGCTCAGGAAGGAGACGCATTCTGTCTCCTAGAGATGACCGTACTTTGGTGCGAAAAGTGCATATCAATCCCAGAACAACAGCAAAGGACATTGTGAACATACTGGAGGAAACGGGTACAAAAGTATCTCTATCCACAGTAAAAATGAGTCCTATATCGACATAACCTGAAAGGCCGCTCAGGAAGGAAGAAGCCCCTGCTCCAAAACCGCCATAAAAAAGCCAGATTACGGCTTGCAACTGCACATGCGGACAAAGATCATACTTTTTGGAGAAATGGCCTCTGGTCTGATGAAACAAACATAGAACTGTTTGGCCATAATGACCATCGTTATGTTTGGAGGAAATAGGGGAACGCTTGCAAGCCGAAGAAGACCACCCCAACCGTGAAGCACGGGGTTGGCAGCATCATGCTGTGGGGGTGCTTTGCTGCAGGAGGGACTGGTGCACTTCACAAAATTGATGGCATCATGAGGAAGGAAAATTATGTGGATATATTGAAGCAACATCTCAAGACATCAGTCAGGAAGTTAAAGCTTGGTCGCAAATGGGTCTTCCAAATGGACAATGACCCAAAGCATACTTCCAAAGTTGTGGCAAAATGGCTTAAGAACAACAAAGTCAAGGTATTGGAGTGGCCATCACAAAGCCCTGACCTCAATCCTATAGACAATTTGTGGGCAGAACTGAAAAGGTGTGTGTGAGCAAGGAGTTCTACAAACCTGACTCAGTTACACCAGCTCTGTCAGGAGGAATGGGCCAAAATTCACCCAACTTATTGTGGGAAGCTTGTGGAAGGCTACCCGAAACGTTTGACCCAAGTTAAACAATTTAAAGGCAATGCTACCAAATACTAATTGAGTGTATGTAAACTTCTGACCCACTGGGAATGTGATGAAAGAAATAAAAGCAGAAATAAATCATTCTCTCTACTAGTATTCTGACATTTCACATTCTTAAAATAAAGTGGTGATCCTAACTGACCTAAGATAGGGAATTTTTACTAGGATAAAATGTCAGGAATTGTGAAAAACTGAGTTTAAATGTATTTGGCTAAGGTGTATGTAAACTTCCGACTTCAACTGTATGTGCACCACATCATTGCGCTCTCTCTTGCTCTGCTGTTTGTGCATCTTGCTATTTGTCACCCCAATGGTGAGGGGCTGTAGCTTATTGGCTAGAACTCAAATTGCTAGGGGGCTGGCCCACGTGGGGGAATATTTTGGGAAAATTGCGCAGCACAGCTTCCAGAAGAAGTTGCTTTCAATCTAGGAATTTTGTGGCTAATTGAGGTAAAACAGTAATTAAGCTAATAGATTATGCATGTATGAACTACACATTGACACATCCAGCCCAAAGTGGAGGTTTAAAAAATACTTAGTCGCCACATTTCTGGAGCATGTCTTTGACTATAAAACGTACATTTTTTTCTCCACTGTCAAGATGGGGGCATCAAAATGATTTGCCCGTGAGGTGGGGGGTCCCCCAATCAAATCTCACTTTGGGCCTGTAAAAGGCCCGGCCCTGGCTACTGGTATAAAGCATTTTTTAAAGAGAATTAAGTAGTTTAACTGCACAAATGGATTGATTGCTCAAATCATTTGACTGTATGTGTGGGTATGGATGTGGTTATGCAGACCTGTAAGTCACTGCAGCCCCTCATGATGAGTTCAGATTTTTTTGTGGCCCCCATCCCCATCAAAGTTGCCCATCCCTGGTTTAGGTAGTCTCATTTATCTATCTTCCCTACCTTGGCAGTCATTCTGAATGTGGGTGGCGGGTGATTAAAAGTTCAAATTGTTGGATATCTTCACTCTGGCTGGATTCCAATAGAAATTACATGTCACTTTGCAAGCTAGCATAATGTGACTTGCACGCCTGATGTAGCCTGCAAATCAGGAGTTTCAGAACAATGTGAGGTAAAACTAGACCGCCAAAGTAAAGCCTTATTATTATGTAATGTGTTGTCATAAAGTTTAATTTTAATGATAGCATATTCACTTAGGCACTCACTTGATGAAGGCTACAGGATTGAAAGCCATCGAATGCAACAACCATGTCTCTGTCACTAACAAACACAGTCATGGGTGGTACAGTAACTCTACAATTCACTCGAAAAGCACACTGGGATATATGCAAATAAGGCTTTACACCCTTCATAGAGGGTCCTAGAAAAAACCTTCAGAGGATAAAAGGGTTCTTGGTAGAACCTTTCGTAGAGGGTTCTAGGAATAACCTTTCATGGAGGGTTCTATGAAGAATCGTTCATAGAGGGTTCTAGGTCTAGGTAGAACCCTCTGCAAAAGGTTCTACCTAGCACCAAAAAGGGTTCCCCTATGGGGACAAACCGAATCACCTTTTTTTTCTAATAGTATAGATTTGATACTGAATGTTATGAATTATTCTCATTTCTGTTGATAGTGATTGACGCCAGACTGGAGGTACAAGGGCCAAGGACACACTGATTATTCACTGTTGTATTGCATTGATGACATTCTGTGAACACTGTACACAGTGTGATTCTGTAGCAGCTGACAAAGTTACTGCATGTTTGTTTTGACTTCCTACAAGCCTCTCGGGCTGGAGTTTACAGAACATTTACTGCTGTCTGATTAAGATATAAAGGGCCTGTCTCCAAGAATAGAATACAACATTATTTTCCATGTTTTACAGCGAACAACGGAAATGTGTCTTCTGCTCCGTTCTCATCCCAGAATGATTTTAGCTGTATATCGTTTTTTATCTCTTAAAAGCTACAGACTGGGATCTGGGAATCTGTCTAATGGTAATGTCAATTCTCTGTATATACCTATTGACATACACCATAAGCCCACAGGTCATATCTCAACCTCAGACACATAAAACATTTTTAAAATAAGAAAGCCTAGGGAGGGAAAAATCATTGAAAGTCAATTGAAGTTCTTGAATGAAACACACCATGGCTTTGTTTGACCAGGGAACAAATACAAATGGTGGAAGACTGGGGAAAAAACATCCCATGTGTTTATCTATATAATACTTTAACGCAGAGCGTTCCATGATTCTAGATTGTCTTTAGCCAAAAGTGTTTAATTTTGAGTAGACATTGTTGCCCGGTAAAGGTGTAGGGCCTAGCTCTCCTTCATTTAAACCGCAATTACTTTAAATATTGCCCTGTTTCATAACAGCCACGTTTAGGGCCACTGGTTAACAGTCATTCAAATACAGTTAGGAATTGACCCCAACCCTATTTGGCACAGAATAACATTCAGACAAGGCTGCCTAAACTGTACACAGTATTATTTCACTAGATGGCGATCTAGACTAATAATTATTATTTCTGTATAAGACATTTTTACAGACACTTTTCCAAGACCTGTTTAGTCATTATTAGTTCATCACCCATGTCCCCAAAATAATGAAGATAGTAAGATATGACATCTGGTGGAAGCCGGTCATGATTGTCTTCTATGAATCACAAAAGAAAAACAGTTAGTCAAATCTAAATAAAATCTATTTAAAAAATCAGTATTACTGAATTGTTACAATTTTTTTATTGGGGATTCTCACATAAGAAACATAAATGTGAAGTTGTGGTCCCATGTAGCTCAGTTGGTAGAGCATGGCGCTTGCAACGCCAGGGTTGTGGGTTCAATTCCCACGGGGGGCCAGTATTTTCAAAAATGTATGCGCTCACTAACTGTAAGTTGCTCTGGATAAGAGTGTCTGTAAAATATAAGTCGGAAGTTTACATACACTTAGGTTGGAGTCATTAAAACTCGTTTTTCAACCACTCCACAAATTTCTTGTTAACAAACTATAGTTTGGGCAAGTCGGTTAGGACATCTACTTTGTGCATGACACAAGTAATTGTTCCAACATTTGTTTACAGACAGATTATTTCACTTACAATTCACTGTATCACAATTCCAGTGGGTCAGAAGTTTACATACACTAAGTTCACTGTGCCTTTAAACAACTTGGAATATTCCAGAAAATGATGTCATGGCTTTAGAAGCTTCTGATAGGCTACTTGACATCATTTGAGTCAATTGGAGGTGTACCTGTGGATGTATTTCAAGGCCTACCTTCTAACTCAGTGCCTCATTGCTTGACATCATGGGGAAATCAAAAGAAATCAGCCAAGACCACAGAAAAATTATTGTATCCTTGGGAGCAATTTCCAAACGCCTGAAGGTACCACGTTCATCTGTACAAACAATAGTACCCAAGTATAAACACCATGGGACCACGCAGCCGTCATACCGCTCAGGAAGGAGACGCGTTCTGTCTCCTAGAGATGACCGTACTTTGGTGCGAAAAGTGCAAATCAATCCCAGAACGCTAGGACAGCAGAGTCACTCACCACCTTCCGGAGACACTTGAAACCCCACCTCTTTAAGGAATACCTGGGATAGGATAAAGTAATCCTTCTACCCCCCCTTACCCCACCCCAAAAAAATAAAAAATAAAAAAGAGTGTATGTAAACTTCTGACCCACTGGGAATGTGATGAAAGAAATAAAAGCTTAAATAAATAATTCTCTCTACTATTATTCTGACATTTCACATTCTTAAAATAACTGACCTAAGACAGGGAATTTTTACTAGGATTAAATGTCAGGAATTGTGGAAAACTGAGTTTAAATGTATTTGGCTAAGGTGTATGTAAACCTCCGACTTCAACTGTATGTAGTTTATAAATCTTTATCAAACACTTACTCTTTAACTCATTGATTCAAATAGTGTTGTTTTGGTGTATTGTAATCTATTATTGCTGTTATTTTACAGCGACATATTAGCTCACTATTTGACATGCACCAAAATGATCATTCCACAATTTGTATGACTTATGTTTATGAGTTAAAACTATTAATCAATTATTTATAAACTACATGTTAACTAAAACTGTTTATTGACTAGTCTAGGATTAACCATAACAACCCCCTTAGGATAAAGTAACATCTAACATTGATTGCAGCCATGAGCTTTATGGCTTTATGAAGCACAATTAGAGGGGCTTGACCTTTCATTTCATGTCTTACAATCAAATTCACTTCAAAAGGCACACACACTTTTAAAGTGTGTTGCATATCTTCCAACATTTACAACAAAAATCTAATCTGGGCATCTCAGTGATTCACAGTTGTTAGTCTATTTTACAGAACTTGATTGTAAGAAAAACTGTCATTCCAGTCTTGCTGTGCTCACATTGAAGGATGCATGTATTGCTCCTCATTGGAAGTCTGATTGGTCAGTGGAAATGGCAAGGCTGTTTTGTCCATGATGGATGTGATTCAGCTGGAACAAGGGTAGTGCTATTGAACCAAGGTGAGAAAGATGGGTGTTTGTGTCTTGTGATTGGTTTTAGTACAACTGACCTGGCCTATTCATTATGTAGTTCCACCTGTGTGCCTGTCCAGTCTAGAACTTAATCATCAATTTTCTGAATTCTACAAGAAACATCCCACATTATACAACACCCAGAAATGCCCTAAAAGTAACATTTAGACATAGCCTAAAGTACTTCAAAATGGGGGGTCGGGGTGCTAGGGGGGTCATATTTGTTGTGAACAATCAATAGTGCTGTCCTTATAAAGTCTGATTAAGGCTATTGTCTGAAAAACAATACATATCCAAATTCATTGAACATGGCTTGCAATAGCGCTCCACTCTCTCACTTTCTCGGAAAAGGTCATTGCAAAGGCATAATTTCGCCCGTGATGATCACATGTGTTTGTATCCGTGACGCAGAGCAGCCAGTCACACACAAACCTATATTATCAGTCGAGTGATAGACCATATGCATTCTGTGAAATAAAGCTCATAACAGAGCATGTTAGATCTGTTGGTTTTTAAGCGTCGACAATGGACTATAAAAGCCACATAAGTGCGGCAGCCTACAAAAAATAGTTAGAAAAAGCCTACAAACCAACGATTCTGACGCCCTCTACCAGCAAAACTATGCGAGATCTTGTTTCTTGAAACCACTATTGCTTTTGCGAGGATAAATAGGCTGCGGACCGTTACAGCAAAGATTACTAGTAACTAACCCAATATATTTAAATCAGCAAAAGAAAGCATAGTGGGGAAAACAAGCAAGGTGGACATTGCCAAGCACCAGCTAGCGACATCCTATTGACGCGATTTAGCATGTAATTGCATATTTTCGTTAGGGAACGCCTTCTCGGTGAAGTGCGCGTATGCAATAACTCGAGTCGCCCTTGCAATCCTTCTGAACAACGCAATTTCTTGAAACTTTGGCAAGTCTACAAAACGTTGTGCAATCTGTTCGTAACACACTCTAGTTAAATTGTATTGAGATCGAATGTTTGTTTCATCGATTAGAAAATTAGTTTCCCGCTACTGGACTTCCTCTCATTACCATATTTGTGGTGAGTGGAAGTTCTAAACGGATGCTTCAGATATATACATCCTGTGAGACATCTGGCTTCTTTCTATCTGTGTTCATAAACTGTCGACCAGAACTAAAGTATCGCGTAATTGGTCAAATGCTAGTTTGTCCAGCAGAGATTAGCTGTCGATCAATGTGTCGTTTAGGCAACAGCTAAGAAACCCAGTCTGACCATCCCATTGTTGAAGCTATGTTATAATTCCTTACATTTCAGCATCACAACATGGAGACAGAGGCGTTGGTATTCACCAAATCTCCCAGCACCCGGTCTGAACCGGTTCGGGTGATGCGCAAACTCGTGGTACTAACTCCCCCCTCTGTGCTGTAGCTATGACATGCACTGAATCACAGCATCCGCGCGCCCACGTTGGCCACACCCCGGTGTTAATTAACGCATTCTCATTGGCTCACATGCCTTGCGAGCCTCCACAGCGTCAGCATCCTGATTGGACAGTAACACCGGTTGCACTCCGTTCTCGTCCGGCGCTCCGGATTTCACTTTAGAACCAATGAAATTGTATAAAATACGCAAACTCCGCCCATAGAGCTAAAACTATAGCGCCTTCTCCTGCGACCCGTTGGTTTATAAACTGCGATTGGTCGATATGATGGCATAAACTCGATTATCATTGGCCATCTATTGTCCGGGAACGCGGAAAATTGAGTTGTAAACGAGGCGCGTGCTTGAAGAAAAACGCAGGACTGAAAACAAGCGTGCACCTTTTCAGCACCGATCCTCGTGGATAGCGGTACAGGTCCATTCCACCAATTAATCAGACCAGACAAGCGTGGGGATACGAGCAGCATCTGTTTCTTCGATAATCATAGAGCTACCACAATTGTGTTATTCAGCCAAGCGGCTGCCGTGTTCACTGGGTAGTAGCTGTTGAGTTCGATGAGCGGAGGATTCGAAGCAAAACGGCACAAGCTTTGTTTGCCCTAAGGGCTGCAAGTGCAAGGAGCAATAGCTAATACTGCTACCAGTATTGTTTTTAGAAGGGAAGAAACTGTGGTGCTCATTGTGATTCAGCGGGTTCTTGGATCGAAAGGGACCAGGAATAACGGCCTGCAAATGAAGGGAAGCAAGTGGAAATCGAGTAATTAATCGACCATTAAAAGAACAGCCGTAATCGTGGTGTTTGATTTTTTTAGCCACATTGCTTGTTCGTGTAGCTGCACTCTATTGTGTGAGCATCTTTGTATTATTCCCGTCACTCTCTGACCAGGATCCCGCGCTCTCGTTCGCCCGCCCGCCATCCACTCGGCCACAGCTGTGTGTATTCGCTACTATTTTCAATCGGCACGACACAGTTTGATATAAATATGTGTTCTCGGGTTTGGTTTGTGACCGACCGGCGTATCCACCAGGAGTATCCGCAAGTTCAGATCCTTCGGGCTCTGAAACAGCGATGCGCCGAGGAGGATGTTGAATTCCGCTCTCTTCTCATGGACCAAATCGTGCTCACCATCAGCGAGGGACAATTAGGCAAGTATCACTAGATTTGAAGTTGCACATCTACTACCGTAATACAATAGTCATCTAATTTTTTCAACTGTTTTGAATTGGGGTTTAATCGTGTATTGTTTTTGTCTATGGTGGGGTGTATTTCAGTGTAGTATTATATAGCCACTAGCGAGCCTAGCAGTAGCAGGTATTGTTCGGTACTGAAGCACACACACACAGCTTGCTAGCGCGAGCTGCTGGCTAGCTAGCTAACTGTGTGACGTGACCGCCTAAACCTTGGTAAAATTAGTTATATTGGATTTTTGGTTCTCTCGTCAATAGCTATTGAACCAAGCATGCAATGACTATTAAAATGGTATATTCTGAATCAGGGAAGGATGGAAAACAATATTTAATTTTTTGAATAATAATAATAAAAAGTAAGTTTCAGATTTCAATCTTCAATAGCTCTTAAACAAAGCTTAACATTACTATGAAAATTATATATTATGTATCAAGGTAGGATGGAGAAAAATGTGTTGATGGTTCTCCATCCTCCCCTGATTCAGAATATACCATTTTCATAGTCATGACATGCTTGGGTCAATAGCTGTTGACGAGTGAACCGAATATAAAAGATCAAAACCGAATATCCAATATAAAACTAATTTTACCTAGGTATAGCTCCAACCCATTTTCCAGACAGCCCCAAATAGTCAGACGGAGATACTCCATGATGCCAAGCCAAAAAATTGCTACATCGAATAGCTACTTTATTATATGCGTAGCTGGAAAATATTGTCCACATTATGTAGCCGTATAATAATTAACAAGCTAGCTAACGGTATGCTATATAGTTGTTGTGAACAGCGCATCGCAATACAAGAGTGGCCAGCTAGTAGCTAACGTTATTAGGTTATGGGCTATTCTTCATGGGCCAGCACAGCTATGCGCTACTCTAGCTTACATTAATTCAATGGAAGTATATAAGCTGTAGAAGAGGATGTAGTGCCATTTTAATTGATTTGATTTGTAATTAGCTAAGTGAAGTTTGTAGTGGGTTTAGCTAGCTAGATTGTTTCATTTTTAGCTTTTAGCTGTCTTCTCTTTCTGTCATACACTTGAGTCAACACTAGTACAACAATTGCTAATAAATAGGAGAAATTGGGTTTCTCACGAGGCACTTGCATGCAGGGACAACAGACACAGGCATCAGAACAGACTTGAGCGCTGGTGGGACAAGTACAACAATAGCTACTATAAGTTTATCACATATTAATATCCTTGGTTGCTTGATTTGAAGAACATGTGTTCCAAATTGTGGAATTTGGTAGTCATGCGTGAGCTTGGGTAAGGGGGTTGCATTTAGCTCAATGAGGTGGCAGGCTGTTTTATAGCACATCTTACATGATGGCATTGACTGGAGAGAGGGAGGGAGGGAGCAAGCTGACTCAGACCAGGAGGTGGGGATGGAGCTTGCTCTTTGACATGTGGCAGTAAGATTGGGAACAGCTTCTGAATCCAGAAGCCGCTTCCTCACGTGGGATGGAGCACGTAAGATCTAGAAACCAGTGTACTCTCCTCATCCTCCACGTAGGCTACATGTCGAATGTGCTACTCTACAATAGTTGAAAATACTTAGCTTACGAAATTACATGGCTTACAAAATGGTGGTAAAGTCAAAGCCAGTCAGACACCCACTTTAACAATGGCCTACTTAGTAGATAGCCTAGTCTTCAATGCTGAATAATCTGTGAGAAACTCAGGAGGAAGGGAGGGTAGGACTATTGGCCAAAGCCACAACTGGAGCACGGCTGTGTCCTGTGTGGGCTGCCCTCTTTTTTTCTCATAGGGAGTCATACATGCTCATGACATGACAGGCCTTACAATCCATTGTAACTGCATCATAGTGCATTAAGCCTATACCTGCAGTGCTATCTAATAAACAGTATGAAATGACAGCATGCTTGAAATGGTTCAGTATGTATCAGCCCTGTAGTGTGTAAATAACTTTAGTAGCAACAGACCATGGGCAAAGTCCACTGTCATAGCCTGTTCCATGCAAAAGTGGTTAATTGATGCTCCATGTCCTCTGAACAGGCTATGTGCTAACTAGCTTGTCTGGATTATCAAAGATGGACCTTCACGTAAGAGGCCAAACCCAGTGGTCAGCCAAAGGAATCTCACATCCCATGATTCAGAGATACAGAGTTGTGCAAGAGGAACACATGTTACGAATCGACGCCGGATTCTTTGGCCTTCCACGTAGAGGCGACACAAACACACTTTTCACCGCTAGATGACAAATATAACACTTCCATAATATTATCGAAGGCAACAGGACACAGGATCTCTCGAGCTATGGCCAACTGAACACAGTGATTTTCCACCGCCGCCAGTCATATGATGTGAGACGCATCAGTAATAGACCAGGGGCTCAGTTCCCTATCTTTCCTTAATCATAATCTTGGCACCGGAACACTGAGGAAAGACACCCCATTGACGAACCATGCTCATCCATCAGTTTAAAGTTTTATTGTCACATGCACAGGATACAGCAGGTGTTAAACAGTACAGTGAAATGCTTACTTGCCAGTTCTTTCCAACAATGCAGAATAAAAGTAATAATATAGTTAATAAAAATAAGAAATACGAGAGAAGGAAACAGAAACACGAGAATGCAAGTTATATACAAGTCAGTGCCAGTACCATTATTACAATGTGCAGGGGTACTGGAGTGATTGAGGTTGGTATATACAGTGGGGTCCATAATTATTGGCACCCCTGATAAAGATGAGCAAAAAAGACTCTATAAAATAAATAATACAAATACTGAGCTATGTTGTTTGTTTAAAATAATGGGGAAATTGTATTATTTTATACTAATAGAATTGCTCAGAGAAAGATCATTTGTTTAACAAGTAATTTAAAAAATCTCAAAGATATGGGTCAAAAGTATTGGCAACCTGTTTTCATAACGACACTGAGCCTTTTTCTAAAATGTTTTATGATATTGAAGAACACATTGGGAGGGATCTTAGACCATTCCTCCATACAGAATCCTTCCAGATCCTTGATATCCTTCATCTGCCCTCTTCAATTCTTCACAGGTTTTCAATGGGATTCATGTCCAGAGACTGAGATGGCCATTGCAAAATGTTGATTTTGTGGTCAATTAACAATTTCTTTGTTGATTTTGATTAGTGCTTGGTGTTATTGTCTTGCTGGAAGATCCACTTGCGGCCAAGTGTCAGATTCCTGGAAGAGGTAACCAGGTTTTTGGCTAAAATATCCTGGCTAAGATGCCACTGACCTTAACAAGGGCCCCAGGATCAGTGGAAGCAAAATAGCCCCGTAACATCAAAGACGTTGACTATAGCACCGGTTCCGATCCAAGTGCCAATGCCATTTATCAAACTCCAGGCGGTGCTATGGTCAGATGACATGAAAATAGAGCGCTTTGGCCACGCACACCAGTGGTGGGTTTGGCGTTGAAAAACTGAAGCATATGCAGAAAAGAACTCATACCTACATTAAAATATGGTGGTGCATCTTTGATGTAATGGGGCTATTTAGCTTCCACTGGGCCTTTGGCCCTTGTTAAAGAGTAACTATCATGAAAAAAAAGATGTAATAATTGATAAACAGATGTTTTCGACTTAGTTATAGTGAAACACTTAAATTCTGTTCTTAATTTTGACAGTTCGTTGCAAAAGTGATATATTTTGGTCTTTTAGTAGTAAATCTAGCTCTTTTTGCCCCTAGCGGTTCGACTCTACCATTGAAATAGTGATGTAGAGGCAACTTGAGAATGTTCTTCTACGTCATCTCAAGGGAGGGGTTCGGTATGAAATACACTCCCTTCTAGATGTGCTGGGTGGTACCACCTCAAGGCTTACTATAAAAGCAGGTGACAGCTCGCCTTATTTGGCAATGGTCTTGGTAAGTGGAGTGTGGCAATAATATATACTGAACAAAAATATAAACGCAACATGTAAAGTGTTGGTCCCATGTTTCATGAGCTGAAATAAAAGATCCCAGAAATGTTCAATACACACAAAAAGGTTATTTCTCTCAAATGTTGTGCACAAATTTGTTTACATCCCTGTTAGTGAGCATTTCTCCTTTACCAGGATAATCCATCCACCTGAAAGGTGTGGCATATCAAGAAGCTGATTAAACAGCATGATCATTACACAGGTGCACCTTGTGCTGGGGACAATAAAAGGCTGCTCTAAAATGTGCAGTTTTGTCACACAACACAATGCAACAGATGTCTCAAGTTTTGAGGGAGCGTGCATTTGGCATGCTGACTGCAGGAATGTCCACCAGAGCTGTTGCTAGAGAATGTAATGTTCATTTCTCTACCATAAGCCAACGTCGTTTTAGAGAATTTTGCAGTACGTCCAACCGGCCTCACAACCGCAGACCACGTGTAACCACGCCAGCCCAGGACCTCCACATCGGTCTTCTTCACCTGCGGGATCGTCTGAGACCAGCCACCTGGACAGTACTTTTGTGGGGAAAAGCTCATTCTGATTGGCTGGGCCTGTCTCCCCAGTGGGTGGGCCTATGCCCTCCCAGGCCCACCCATGGCTGCACTCCTGCACAGTCATATGAAATCCATAGATTAGGGCCTAATGAATTTATTTCAATTGACTGATTTCCTTATATGAACTGTAACTAAGTAAAATCGGTGAAATTGTTGCATGTTGTTTATAATTTTGTTCAGTATATTTTGCATGATGCTTGATTAGACTACTGACGTTACACAAAATTCAAAAGGCAGTAAGGCATATTCCCGCATATGACCAAATTCAATGTTTTTGCTTACCGTTTCATACACATCTATGTGCTTTTGCAAAAAAAAAAAAAAACATGTAGGCTATCAGGAATATGCATTTATATTAATCATACAAATAAATAGATGACAATGGTGGTCATGTCAACCTGTTGTCTTTTTTCCCCAACTGCAATGACTGGTGGTGCAGTCTGTTAAGACAGTTGGCTCATAGTTCAATGGTTGTGAGTTCTAATCCCACATGGGCAGATATATATTTTTCTTCTTCTTCAAATCCTTTATTTACAATATTCATCCCGTGCCTACACACTTCTAATTCTGAAAATTGAAAGCATACCTGTGAGAGGGGTCACCCTGGTAGTACAGTAGTTGTAGGTTTGATACAGTACCCAAGACCAATCTGAGTTAATTTGACCATTAGAAAAAGAGCCACTGTAGCGAGCTGTGTCACGACAACTCATTTGCAAATTGGAGTGGGTCCAAGGTGTCTTGGATGATGGAGTTGATGTGTGCCATTGACCAGCCTTTCAAAGCACTTCATGGTTAAAGATGTGAGTGCTACAGGGCGGTAGTCATTGTGGCAGGTTGCCTTAGAGTTTTTGAGAACAGGAAGGATGGTAGTCCGGTTGAAACATGTGGGGATTACAGACTGGACAAGGAGCGGTTGAAAACGTCTGTGAAGACGCCTGCCAGCTGGTCTGCACATTCCGTGATGACGCACCCTAGAATTCCGTCTGGCCCTGCGGCCTTACGTGTGTTAACTCGTTTAAAAGACTTAGGTCTACTCACGTTGGCTTCAGAGAGAGCGAGGTCCTCCGGAACAGCGGGGTGTATGTATATACTGAACAAAAATATAAACGCAACATGTAAAGTGTTGGTCCCATGTTTCATGAGCTGAAGTAAAAGATCACAGAAATGTTCCATATGCACAAAAAGCTTATTTCTCTCAAATGTTGTGCACAAATTTGTTTACATCCCTTTTAGTGAGCATTTCTCCTTTGCCAAGATAATCCATCCACATGACTGGTGTGGCATATCAAGAAGCTGGTTAAACAGCATGGTTATAGAGCCTCCCGAGTGGCGCAGCGGTCTAAGGCACTGTATCGCAGTGCTAGAGGCGTCACTACAGATCCGGGTTCTCCCGGCTGCGACCAGGAGACCCATGAGGCGGCGCACAATTGGCCCAGCGTCGTCCGGGTTAGGGGAGGGTTTGGCCGGCTGGGATGTCCTTGTCCCATCGCGCTCTAGAGACTCCTTGTGGCAGCCGGGCGCATGCATGCTGGCTTCGGTCGCCAGCTGTAGGGCGTTTCCTCCGACACATTGGTGCGGCTGGCTTCCGGGTTAAGCAAGCCGTGTGTCAAGAAGCAGTGCGGCTTGGCGGAGTCGTGTTTCGGACGACGCATGACTCTCGACCTTCGTCTCTCCCGAGTCCGTACAGGAGTTGCGGTGATGGGACAAAACTGTAACTACCAATTGGGGAGAAAAGGGGGTAAAAAGTACCACAAAAACAAAACAGCATGGTCATTACACAGGTGCAGCTTTGCTGGGCACAATAATAGGCCACTCTAAAATGTGCCGTTTTCTCACACAACACAATGCCACAGATGTCTCAAGTTTTGAGGGAGTGTGAAATTGGCATGCTTACTGCAGGAATGTCCACCAGAGCTGTTGTCAGAGAACTGAATGTAAATGTTTCTACCATAAACCGCCTCCAACGTCGTTTTAGAGAAATCCATTTAAATTGACTGATTTCCTTATATGAACTGTAACTCAGTAATCTTTGAAATTGTGCATTTTGCTTTTATATTTTTTCCCGGTGTAAATACCTCTGCTTTTGACAAGGTCGTTTTAGCTCAAACTAAAATCATTTAACCAAATGGGAGAAATAGGCATAGCTTAGGCTATTTCCCAGGACATTGTCAGCTGTAAGATATTGTATTCAATGAAGGACACGTGCCTTGGAAATGGTAAAGAGCAAAGTGAGCAAACACCAAGTGGTCTGAAGGATATATATTTTTAGAAGTCAGTGTAGCATTTCACCTTTTGTTGTTAGCCTACGGCTGAAGTTGAATGGAGAATTCACTTGTCTCCCAATATAATGTCAGCATTACACAGGGATTGACATTAAGGGTTGCCCTATTGCCTGGGGCCATTGAACTGAGCAGTCGCGCAAGTTGATCTTGCTCTGAGGTTGCCCCATTGGGGAGGTGATTTTGTATTATTTTTTTAAAGTGAAAACAACCAAACTATAAAGAATTCCAGTAGCCTCCCACTGGGCACAAACGTCTATTCCACGTTGGTTCAACTTAATTTCATTGTAATGACGTGGAAACAACATTGATTCAACCAGTGTGTGCCCAGTGGGCTGAAACTGATCTTTGTGGTCCTCCCCATTAAGTGAAAGACAGAAAATGTATGGCAGTAGGGCAAGTTGAGCCTGCCCTGAGAATGTTTTGATAACAACCAAAATACAAAGAATTTCAGTACTGATCTTTCTAATTCATTCCCTATGTGTACGTGAAAGGCAGGCAGAAATATATGGCACCTAAATATGCGTCTAAATAACTAATGTGCATTTTCGGGCAACCAAAAACTACTCCCGACTTGCCCAATGGGCAAGTGCCGTTTAGACGTTAATGTGAAAATCCCAACTGGCACGGGTGTTTCTGTGTGTGTGTGTGTGTGTGTGTGTATCCACTGCATTTTATGTGTGTGAATTTGTGTATCGCTGCATGTGTCTGTATTATCAGTAGACAAACCAGACCAGTGTCCAGTCCAGCCAGCCAGCCACCCTCTCCCCAGAGGAAGTGGTGCCCGCCTTGCAGGGGCTGCGTCCAGGGTTGGCAAGGCCCACCGAGCGTTGGCATGTGTCAGCCCAGCCGTATTGTGACGTCACGACAGAATGCACAGAATGCCAGAGCTGATGGGAGTCCCCCACTCAGCAGTTATGGAGCCAGTCAGTCCTGTCTGGCACAATGAAAATAACACACAGTTCAACGGCCTGTGAGGATGGAAGGCCCGGCCCACTGAAAGACGACTGACAGATCAGATGGTCGTAAACGTAATTTTTTCACTAGAAACTAGTAACACACTACTATGCCTGGATGGTCTTTCTGACAAGAGGACTAGAAGGTTTCTTTAACTTTTCTAAATGATCACATGGCTGGCTAACAGTACTATAAGTGCACCCACTCGCCCCAAATGAATGAACGGATTCATTGGGATTTTCCATGTGCTCTGTGTAGTTCCCTTGGAAACCGAGACAAGTGATGTGGACACCGAATACTGTCTTGGCCGGGGTTCTTTAATACTTAATTGTAGCATGGCTTGCTCAACGGCTGCACAATCAAAAGTGTGAATGGGGAGAAAAGGGTGTGTTTATGCAGTGATGTGAATTATCCCCCGATTGAATACTGAGAATGAGGGGAGGGGTGACGGGCAGGGCTATTCCTCAACAAACGCTTTCCACTTCTCAGAGTCATCCCCGCCACACACTCACACACTTCTCCCCACCACACCTGCAGTTCTTTATGCATACATCTCCAGCCTTTTCCATTTTTCATTTCACTGACCATAGTTTGAACCAAAAATGACCTATATCCTTCCTTCTCTCTGTGCGCTCCTTTCAGCATCAGGAGGCAGTATTTGAGAAGCCCGTCACCTATTTGTTTGTGTGCCTCAGACACTGCGACCTCTGTCGATCCAGCGTTGACGCTGTCGCTTTGGTGAGTGGAGATCTTAAGATGGCTGAAAAGCAGGTCACAGTGGAGTGAAGAGTGCTGCGTCAGTGACAAGCCTCTCTCCTCCCTCCCTCCCTCCTCTCTTCCCCCGCTCCACCTCGTGTACCATCATCACCCCATCTGCCTCTCCTTATTGTTCTTCTTCCGGAATTAAAATGGCTGGTAGTAGGCCAAAATGGACTGTTAGTTGCCAATTCAAATCTCACAGTGAGTAACTTCGGGCACAATAAAACGTTCAAACACGCAAACTATCAAATTATTATTTTACAATATGTTTGTATACAATCTATAGATAGGCTATGTCTTGTATACTTTCTCAAAAATGTGTTTGAGGATCATTCAGAGAATAGGTGCTGGTGGTGCCACTTGCGTGCATGATCGTTGAAATCTCGTATGTGTATTTAGGTTCAGTCTCCCCTATTTGTGCTGATACCTTCCTATATTGGGAGCATGCAATGAACTGTAAGCTGTATTAAGTACACTGCTGGGGATCGGTGCTCCTCCAGGGGCGACGAATCTTGGCCCTGGGGCCAGAGAAGTTGGCAGTGCCACTGGGGAGCATGTGGATGTGGGCAGGGTGTGATGTGGGTGAGCGATGCAGGCAGGACCCAGTCCAGATGATGCTATTACACCACTAGGCTACCCTACCTGGACCCACGCCTCTGTTACTCACAGCCAGCTCAGAGCTCGCGCATCCAGAGCAGCTCGATAATGACGAGCTGCGTAGACAAACACAGTAGTATCAGGCCTACGTTTGGTGCAGTGGGAACAGATTTATGGGTGTGGCCTGAATGTTCCAAACGGGCATGGGCTACTGTTCTGTGATACAGATAAAGCCAAGCCACTGTCGCTACCTGAGTTGCTCAGCAAAATGTTGATATCAATTAAATGTGTTGTTTCAGTTGGCATTCATGAGTGAAAGTGTAGCCTGCATTTCCGTATCTGTAGAAGATTGTGAAACCTGTCTATATGATCAATCATTGCCAAAGCTGTCTATATGAAACTATGTGAAATGTGACATTGGGAATATTTTAAGATAAGAGGCCTCTCTTTTGTGTCTCTCCCTCACTCCTTTCATCCACAGGTCTGCGGGTGGAGCAGGAGGTGGTGACGTCCTACCCTCAGGTGGCGGTGGTGCGGGTGCCCACCCCCTGGGTGCAGTCGGACAGCGACATCACGGTTCTGCGCCACCTGGAGAAGATGGGCTGCAGGCTGGTCAACCGGCCCCAGGCCATCCTCAATTGCGTCAATAAGTTCTGGACCTTCCAGGAGCTGGCCGGCCACGGGGTCCCCCTCCCGGACACCTTCTCCTACGGTGAGCTCAGAAGCTTGGTCATATTATTTCTGATTCCTGAGTTTAGAAAACCCATAATCCCTTGACTTTTTATGTTGTGTTGATTACATCCTTGATAATAATGATTTGCTGAAATGTATTTCTGTAACTGAAATTGGATAACTACACTGAACAAAAACATAAACGCAACATGTAAAGTGTTGGTCACGTTTCGTGAGCTGAAATAAAAGCATAAGCACAAAAAGCTTATTTCTCTAAAATGTTGTGTACAAATCTGTTTACATAATCCATCCACCTGACAGGTGTGCCATATCAAGAAGCTGATTAAACAGCATGATCATTACACAGGTGCACCTTGTGCTGGGGACAATAAAAGGCCTCTCTAAAATGTACAGTTTTGTCACACAACACAATGCCACAGATGTCTCAAGTTTTGAGGGAGTGTGCAATTAGCATGCTGGCTGCAGGAATGTCCACCAGAGCTGTTGCCAGATAATTGAATGTTAATTTATCTACCATAAACTGCCTCGAACATCATTTTAGAGAATTTGGCAATACATCCAACTGTCCTCAGACCGCAGACTACATGTATGGCGCCGTGTGGGCGAGCAGTTTACTGATGTCAACGTTGTGAACAGAGTGCCCCATGGTGGCAGTGGGGTTATGGTATGGGCAGGCATATGCTACGGACAACAAACACAATTGCATTTTATCAATGGCCATTTGAATGCACAGAGACACCGTGACGAGATCCTGTGGCCCATTTATCGTGCCATTCATCCGCCGCCATCACCTCATGTTTCAGCATGATAATGCACGGCCCCATGTCGCAAGGATCTGTACACATTTTCTGGAAGCTGAAAATGTCCCAGTTCTTCCATGGACAGCATATTCACCAGATAAAGTGCATTCGGAAAGTATTCAGACCCCTTGACTTTTTCCACATTTTGTTATTTTACAGCCTTATTCTAAAATTGATTAAATCGTTTTTTTCCCTCATCAAAACAGGTTTTTACACATTTACACAAAAAACAGAATTATCACATTTACATAAGTATTCAGACCCTTTACACAGTACTTTCATTGAAGCACCTTTGGCAGCGATTACAGCCACGACTCTTCTTGGGTGTGACGCTACAAGATTGGCACACCTGTATTTGGGGAGTTTCTCCCATTCTTCTCTGCAGATCCTATCAAGCTCTGTCAGGTTGGATGGGGAGCGTCACTGCACAGCTATTTTCAGGTCTCTTCAGAGATGTTCGATCGGGTTCAAGTCGGGCTCTGGCTGGGCCACTCAAGGACATTCAGAGACTTGTCCCGAAGCCACTCCTGCATTGTCTTGGCTGTGTGCTTAGGGTTGTAGTCCTGTTGGAAGGTGAACCTTCGCCCCACTCTGAGGTCTTGAGCACTCTGGATCAGGTTTTCATCAAGGATCTCTCTGTACTTTGCTCCGTTAATCTTTCCCTCGATCCTGACTAGTCTCCCAGTCCCTGCCACTGAAAAACATCCCCACAGCATGATGTTGCCACCACCATGCTTCACCGTAGGGATGGTGCCAGGTTTCCTCCAGACGTGACGCTTGGCATTCAGACCAAAAGTTAAATCTTGGTTTCATCAGACCAGAGAATCTTGTTTCTCATGGTCTGAGAGTCTTTTAGGTGCCTTTTGGCAAACTCCAAGCGGGCTGTCATGTGCCTTTTACTAAGGAGTGGCTTCCGTCTGGCCATTCTACCATAAAGGCCTGATTGGTGGAGTGCTGCAGAGATGGTTGTCCTTCTGGAATGTTCTCCCATCTCCATAGAGGAATTCTGGAACTCTGTCAGAGTGACCATCGGGTTCTTGGTCACCTCCCTGACCAAGGTCCTTCTCCCCCGATTGCTCAGTTTGGCTGGGCAGCCAGCTCTGGGAAGATTCTTGGTGGTTACAAACTTCTTCCATTTAAGAATGATGGAGGCCACTGTGTTCTTGGGGACCTTCAATGCTGCAGGAATGTTTTGGTACCCTTCCCCAGATCTGTGCCTCGACACAATCCTGTCTCGGAGCTCTACGGACAATTCCTTTGATCTCATGGCTTGGTTTTTGCTCTGACATGCACTGTCAACTGTGGGACCTTATATAGACAGGTGTGTTCCTTTCCAAATCATGTCCAATCAATTGAATTTACCACAGGTGGACTCCAAATAAGTTGTAGAAACATCTCAAGAATGATAAATGGAAACAGGATGCACCTGAGCTCAATTTTGAGTCTCTTAGCAAAGGGTCTGAATACTTATGGAAATAAGGTATTTCTGTTTTTTATTTGTAATAAAAATAAACAGTTTTCGCTTTGTCATTATGGGTTATTGTGTGTAGATTGGAGTGATTTTTTTAAAACTCTATTTTAGAATAAGGCTGTAACGTAACAAAATGTGGAAAAAGGGAAGGGGTCTGAGTACTTTCCGAATGCACTGTATGTCACCCATTGAGCATGTTTGGGATGCTCTGGATTGATGAGTATGACAGCGTGTTCCAGTTCCCGCCAATATCCAGCAACTTCGTACAGCGCTGCATGAGGCAAATGGTGGTCACACCAAATACTGACTGGTTTTCTGATCCACGCCCCTACCTTTTTTTTAAAGGAATCTGGGACCAACAGATGCATATCCCTATTCGCAGTCATCTAAAATCCATAGATTAGGGCCTAATGAATTTAGTTCAATTTACTGATTTTCCTTATATGAACTGTAACTCAGTAAAATCTTTGAAATTGTTGCATGTTGCGTTTTATATTTTTGTTCAGTATATTTAGTTATGTACAGTTAATTAGCTACCGCACCACTCCTTTCTGTTTCTGGCTATCAATGCAGGGGCAGGAAATCAACAGGTACAGTATCTTTGTTCAAGTCAGTACCCACCCACACTTAAGACAGCTTGTATTTAATTACAATACCACTAATAAAAAAGTCAGTAACCAACAACACAGAAGAAAATATATAATTACAGAGGAGTAAGGAGTCGACTCAAGGAATCTTAGACAGTTTGTCCAAGTTCAGTTGTTTAATTAATCGCGATGGAAGGGTTGCGCTTCAACCAACACCATGCAAGTTTGAGGTTTTTACATGGCTTTTATACTGTCACATAATGCACTTCTGATTGGTCGGTACAGAACTACCCATACTTCAAATATGGCATTAACATGAGGTTAACAGAGAGCTGAAAATAAATGTTTCAAACGGGTCAACAACTCAAGTTTACCCTCCAGGAGAATGTGTCTTGGTCAGCAACCTTACTGCCCAGAATAGGCAGAGCTCTCTTTCAGAAGAATTCCTCAGCGGAGTGGCCCTTTCTCGCACAGACATCTGACCACAAGTGAAGGGTTAAAACACACACACATTATCTGACACACACAGTACTTGAGATCTCTATATGGATATATATTGGACTATAATAACTAAGGATATATTGCTCCAAATCTCGATCTACAACATTATCACAGATCAAATGTCCTTACACTATACTGCAGATTGTACATAAAGCGGAAAATCAAAGCACGGCTGCTCTCTTTGTTCTTGGAGTGAGGGCAGTGATAATGAATTGGGTGCATCCTTGTATCGGAGATATGCCTTGCAGAGAATGATTAGCCAAGCAAGCTTTTTAAATGCACTTGAGTTGGTCTGAGTGTAGATGTAGTCTAGACATAGTCATGACAAGCGGATCTACAATCAGGATTAACCTAAAAAGTCACCTGATAGTTGCCCTTCAGAATCAAAACAGAAAGAGCATCCCCTCTATCATCATCCCTTTCTCCAACACCAATAGTCTGTGTCATTTTGGGGTATTTGTCACATTTTCCATGGAATTTCTTCCTTCTTTACGTTGGACAAAGCAGGATGTGGAAGAATACAGGCAGGCAACGGGGCCTGTACGCCCTAAGCCAAAACCACACACTCGCTGTGTTTTTGTTTTGTTGTAAGACTACACCAAAGCTGACAGACACTGTGTATTTTGATATTTGTTTTGCCACTGCAAAAATCGAATGCCGTGTGTTTTGGTGAGGGCAGCAGGGATAATCCCGAATAGCACTCAGACTACAGAGGCCAGGCGGTGCAGGGAAGCTGGAGCGCTTATGTAATGCGCCCCTCCACCCTCATGACTGAAAATAAAAGAGACCTCCCCCTGCCCCTCCCCTCCTCTGGCTCTCCCCCAGCCGCAGCAGCCAGTAACATGGTAGAACTGAGCTTGAAATGTTATGTGCTGCTCTCTCTCTTTCTTTCTGTCTCCGTCTCCCATTCTCACAGCAGTGTGGACGTGTGCTTTTTGAAAAAGGCATGTGCGGGGCAGCTCACATCTGGTTCTCTTTTAAAACGGCAGACCAGAGACAGAGAGCACAGAAAAAATCTAAATGATCCTGTGTTTCCTTCTTGCTCAAATTTCAGTGTTCAATATTCCAAACAGTCCCAGACAGAGCAAACTGAAGCAGAGCTCTCTCTCTCTCCAGATGACGTTTAAATGTCAACAATGTTCTTAATGGTCAATTGTATTAGAAGTATTATCAGATATAGTCATATGAAAAGTCAGAGACGTTAAAATGGCCGAGTATTAACACAGAATGACATACCCACAGCAATCCTCATCCAATGGCAATCATTCCTTATCAGCCATGAGTCATCTTTAAGGCCCAATCCATTCTGAGGGACTCACAGCATCCCTTGTTTGATGAATTTATGTTGCTTCCCTCAGAGGGCAGATACAGGCTCTCCAAGTTTTAAAACGAATAGGTCTAAAATCTCCTTCATGCCAGCTGCTATCAGCTTTCTCAATAAGCTCTAGTAGTACTGTTAGTGGTATATTAGTACAGTTTTGGTGTATATTATTGTAATGTGTTCAATGTGTTTTTACTATGTGCTGCAAAATCAATTGCCACCCTGTGATAATAAAGACTACACTACTCTACTCCTTGCTTCACAAGTCACAACATGGTTTCTATAGCAACAACCCCCAGTTCTCACAGTCAAATGACTGAGGTACACAGAGGGTTAATAGAGAGGGTTTGATCATTGGACAAATTGTAACGTGTGTGTGTGTGTCTTGTGTGTTTCATAGGAGGACATGAGAACTTCCGCAAGATGATCGACGAGGCGGAACCACTGGGCTACCCCGTGGTGGTGAAGAACACTCGTGGTCACAGAGGTCAGTCTGACTGCGACCATCCCTCCCCTCACCTCTCTCATTGCTGTCTCTTTACAGCCCAGGCCTCTGGGTTTATGCAAACATGTCTCTCGAATCCTCTTCCACCATTATATGCGTCATGGCCAATGGCACCTCGGTTCACCTATATAAGGAATTCAACAAAGGGGTGCTAATTGATTGAGGAAAGCACCAAGTATGAATCTTTGACAGCTTATTTAAACCCATATTTATCACGTTCCCTTTCGTTTTCATATTTTCCCCTCATTTATAGTAGGATTGCCAGAGACCTTTTTTAGAACCCTACAATTTTGGAAAGAGATTGTTCTCGGGCTATTCCACAGAGCCTTACCGGCCCATCAACCTATCTATTCATAGTCATTGACACTTTAGTTGGTCTCTCAGTTTGTCGTCCATTGTCTGTATGGATAATAGACTTTGGGTAGCGACAGGGCATATACTATCAAGACAGGGCATTGTTAAGGAAAGTGACCATTGGTGGATATCAGCCAATGAGCCATTTCTTGAGCATTTAACATGACTTAAGATCCAGCTACCTAGCCAATAGCAATGCCAACAGGGGCAGAGTCGTTCCTTCTTTTCTCACATGTAAAGCTAAGTGGTCCTCTTTGTTGAGTGTAGACTCTACATTTAATTTGGTTGGCTGGTTGACACTGGTTTTTAGTGGGTGTCCACACTCTATCTCTCATTGGACAGCTGTCTTGCCCCTGTTCCATGGGGCCTTGCTATGTCCTGTTGTTTGATCTCAGCCATGAGGTATCATGGCTATCATTCTGTGTCGTCTGCATACTGTAAGCAACGCAACCTATTAGAATATCTCTACACACACATTTTTACATTTACATTTTAGTCATTTAGCAGACGCTCTTATCCAGAGCGACTTACAGTTAGTGAATAGATCTTTTTTTTATACTGGCCCCCCGTGGGAATCAAACCCACAACCCTGGCGTTGCAAACGCCATGCTCTATCAACTGAGCTACATCCCTGCCGGCCATTCCCTCCCCTACCCTGGACGACGCTGGGCCAATTGTGCGCCGCCCATGAGTCTCCCGGTCGCGGCCGGCTGCGACAGAGCCTGGATTCGAACCAGGATCTCTAGTGGCACAGTTAACACTGCGATGCAGTGCCTTAGACCACACCCCACCACACTCACATGTGCCTCTCATGGGTCTCCCTCCCTGGTCCCTTAGTCAACGCTGACCTGTGTTGGGGTCAGAGGACATGCCACTGAGCACGAGGACAGAGTCTGCACTAATTAAAATGGGCCCTGGCATTTTTGCTAGCCAGTGCGAGAGGCATTCTGCTCTCCCCACCATGGCTTCTCAGTTAGTGTCCTGAGTGTCTCGAAATATTACTCAATTTCAATTGTTACATGGCAGTCCAGGTGAGAGGTGTCAGCATTCACACTATCACTGTCAGCTTCAGAAAAATACTGAAAGTACGTACACTGTGTTCAGAAAGTATTCACACCCCTTGACTATTTCCACATTTTGTTGTTACAGCCTGAATTTAAAATGGATTAAAATGCCTACACAATGTCAAAGTGGAATTATGTTTTTCTACATTTTTACAAATTTATTAAAAATTAAATGCTGAAATGTCTTGAGTCAATAAGTATTCAGCCCCTTTGTTATGGCAAGCCTAAATAAGTTCAGGAGTAAAAATCTGCTTAACAAGTCACATAATAAGTTGCAAGGACTCACTCTGTAATAATAGTGTTTAACATGATTTTTGAATGACTATCTCATCTCTGTACCCCACACATACAATTATCTGTAAGGTCCCTCAGTCGAGCAGTGAATTTCAAACACTGATTCAACCACAAAAGACCAGGGATGTTTTCCCATGCCTCGCAAAGAAGGGATGGGTAAAAAAAAATAAAGCAGACATTGAATATCCCTTTGAGCATGGTGAAGTTATTAATTAAACTTTGGATGGTGTATCAATACACCCAGTCACTACAAAGATACAGGCGTCCTTCCTAACTCAGTGACAGAGTTTAATGGCTGGGATAAACAACATTGTAGTTGCTCAAAAATACTAACCTAATTGAAAAGTGAAAAGAAGGAAGCCTGTATAACAAATCACTAAAGTAATATAGCAAAAATGTATGTCCTGAATACAAAGTGTTATGTTTGGAGCGTATCGAATGCAACACATTATTGAGTACCACTCTCCATATTTTCAAGCATAGTGGTGGCTGCATCATGTTATGGGTATGCTTGTAATTGTTAAGGACTGGGGAGCTAAAACCTGGTTCAGTCTGCTTTCCACCAGACACTGGGATATGAATTCATCTCAGCAGGACAATAACCTAAAACACAAGGTCAAATCTACACTGGAGTTGCTTTCCAAGAACACAGTGAATATTCCTGAGTGGCCAAGTTACATTTTTGACTTAAATCTGCTTGAAAATGTATGGCAAGACCTGAAAATGTCTGTCAAGCAATGATCAACAACCAATTTGACAGCTTGAAGAATTTTGAAAAGAATAATGGGCAAATGTTGCGCAATACAGGTGACAATCCAGAAATACTCACAACTGTAATCGCTGCCTGTGATTCTAACATGTATTGACTCAGGGTGTTGAATACTTATCTAATCAAGTGTTTTTATTGTATTTTTTTTGTGCAAATGATAGAATTTTTCTTCCACTTTGACATTACAGGGTATTTTGTGTAGATCGTTGACAAAAAATGACATTTAAATCTATTTTAATCCCACTTTTTAACACAACAAAATGTGGAAAAGGTCAAGGGATGTGAATACTTTCTGAAGGCACTGTATGTAGAGTATTACATGGTCAGGAGGGCAATGGTCACGTTAATGAATGATGACTTTTGTGACTGAAAACCCTTGCTCACTTTCTCTCTCATTCTGTTTAACTCGATCATTGTCCAGGCCATTAACTATAAATAGCCTAATGTTTATTTTTCTTTTTAAAGCATCTTTGAGATTCTTGACATGCAATGAAAAGTGCTAAATAAATTAAATGTATCATTCTTTCTCCCTACCCTCCACTCCTCAACATCCCCCCACCGCTCTCTCACAGGAAAGGCAGTGTTCCTGGCCAGGGACAAGCACCACCTGGCTGACCTGAGCCACCTGATTCGCCACGACGCTCCCTACCTCTTCCAGGAGTACGTGAAAGAGTCGCACGGCCGTGACGTCCGGGTGGTGCTGGTGGGCGGCCGCGTCATCGGCTCCATGCTGCGCTGCTCCACTGATGGACGCATGCAGAGCAACTGCTCCCTGGGTGAGTGATGCTGGACAGAGGAGAGAAGGATATTATTCAGCCACTCTTGGACAATGGAAGTACATTTTTTATGGTTCTCTATTAAAACCAACACGGCATGTAGCCTTCATCAGGGTTTTACAGACAGAAAATAAAGGTGGCTGATGTGATGCTGGACAGGCAGGTCCCCTAGGGCTGACAGTTGTCACCACGGTGTCTGGACAGGCACCCACTGGTCGGCCCTCTGCAATGTTTGTCTCCAGTGACTAGGTCTATAGACTGGTTATCGCTAGGTCAGAGTCAAATATTTTTTTTTTTTATGGAGTTCTAATCTCTCGTGGACAGATAAAACGGCAATAATCTGTCAAGGCTCACGTAGAATTATGTGATTACGAGCAGGAGTAGTTCCTGGTTTTGGGTTTTCGTCGCTGATTATTTGGACGCGAAGGCGGTGCTTAAACTGGTGCAGAGATTTTCAAGCCTGTGTGCGTTTGATAAACGGTTTCCACTAGATTCCACAGCCACAAAGTCAAAATTGTCAGAGATTCCGTTTTCAACGGAGGAGACTTAGCTTAAAAACAGAACATTTGAAACTTTCTAACCAGAATTTTACATCTGGGTACCCGAGATTAATGGAGTTCCATAAAACAAATGTTGCTTTGTTGTTATGTTATTTTCAATTAATGAGAATTTCTTTAGTTGGCTAAGAATCATATTTTTTTACTCCCGCTGAACATGCTGAACATGCTATTTCCATTAGTTTTGTTTATTTTGTTGTTCACAAGAGGATTCCAATGGATTTTGAAGGGTCATAGTTTGTCTATGTTAGGAAACCACACCAGATCATAGGGGACAGCGAGAGGAGCAGTGCACTTGAATTTGGCCACAGAAGGACAATATAGTTAGTTGTCTTGAACGTGACTTTGCTGTTGATGACAGACTACGCTTGTCATAACGTCTGCAGTTTTAGGCTAGCCAACACACTCATGTCTTGTGACATTTTGGGGTCATCAGTCATCAATTGTTCCACAGTTATATGACAAGTGTCACATGATGTTTATAACAAGATTTGGTTTGTCTTACGCAAGCATAGATTCTCGGTTGCTCCGGCTGGTTCATATAGTAGATGATGTATGTGTTTGTCCATCCTATTACTATCTATTTCTCTAAAAGAAATACTAATAATTCCACATTTCACAAGAAATAGTTGTCCTGAGAGTTGGTCACTGTTTTCTCTGTCCTTCTATCCTTCCTCGGCTTAGAGGCCTCAGAGAATGTGAATAATGTGAATGTAAGGCACACAGTCCACAGTGAACAGTCCACAGTGAACAGTCCACAGTGAACAGTCCACAGTCCACAGTGAACAGTCCACTGTCCACAGATAGCGGTGACTGGCGAGTGTGTGTGTGTGGTGACTGATGTCCCTATATTTCAATTGTGCCCTTCTCTCCTGCAGGCGGCGTGGGGATGATGTGCCCGCTGAGCGAGCAGGGCAAGCAGCTGGCCGTGCAGGTGTCCAACATCCTGGGCATGGACGTGTGCGGCATCGACCTGCTGCAGCTCAACGATGGCTCGTTTGTGGTGTGCGAGGCCAACGCCAACGTGGGCTTCATCGCCTTCGACCAGGCGTGCGGCATGGACGTGGCGGGCATCGTGGCCGACCATGCCCTCTCGCTGCTGCCCAGCCGCCTCACGCGCAAGATGTCGCTGCTCTCGGTGGTGTCCAGCGCCAGCGAGACAAGCAGCGAGCCCGAGGTGTGCCCGGCAGTCAGCAGCGTGCTGCCCGAGGCCGTGTGCAACATGAGCGTGGGCTCTACTTCTAGCGAGAGCGATCCAGAGCTGGCCGATACCACCCCGCAGCCCCCGAGCCGCCAAGCTGGCCCCAGCCCGGTGCTACCCAACCTCCCCGACCCGGCCTACAACTTCAACACCCTCCTTGCCAACGAGAT
Organism: Coregonus lavaretus; assembly: GCF_964263955.1. Classification (NCBI taxonomy): domain Eukaryota; kingdom Metazoa; phylum Chordata; class Actinopteri; order Salmoniformes; family Salmonidae; genus Coregonus; species Coregonus lavaretus. The sequence continues at coordinate 17,511,524 of NC_140007.1, forward strand.
CAAATTATTGACTGAGTGAGCTGGACACAGCCAAGGCGCACACTCACACACTCACACACACTCAAACATACAGACACACACACACTTACAAACACACACCTGAACATTTGGCGGTGGACATTCCTGTTACAGAGCACAAACACAAACTCCTATACACGTTACACAGGCAGGATGTTACATGCAAAAGCATGAGTTGAACAAACAAAAATGTAATGAAAAATGCCATGACCACATAAACTGACATTACGAACAGACGTAGACGCACGCACCTTCTCATACTAACTCCCCCCATAAACACATAGAGATCTGAGGCTGCTCCCCTGACTCTTCTCCCCCACTGCGAACAACCCAGTTAGTTTACAACCGCAGTTGGTGGCAGAAGTGGGATCCAGAAGGTTAGCTGAATTACTGAATCTTTTTGTTTTCAATTGTTTTGTGAGGGTGAGTTGAGCAAGAGTGTTTTTTTGGGAGAACCCTAAAGAGCGTTACATACACCAGCACATAGTCAACGGAAATCTGTCATCCTATTGAGCGAACACACACTACAAAACTGTATATTGGAGAATGAGATTGATGCGTGGTCGTCGTTGTAGATCAACCACTGAAGACGTAGCCAGGCTTGATTTACTGGTGGTGAAATGAAATGTTTTGCATGTGATTTTCTCCATGACTGGGAGAGGGGTACGCACACAGAGGACTAGATAGACTGCCCACCAGCTCCATGTAGCACAGGACAGACAGAGGACACTGTCACAGGGACTATTAAGTGCAGATTGGGGCCAGTTCCATTTTCTACCTCAGTTAATTCTGGAAATGGGATGATTTGAAAATCATAAAATAAAAATCGGTTCTCCTGAGTGGCGCAGTGGTCTAAGGCACTGCATCGCAGTGCTAACTGTGTCACTAGAGATCCTGGTTCGTATCCAGGCTCTGTCGCAGCCGGCCGCGACCGGGAGACTCATGGGCGGCGCACAATTGGCCCAGCGTCGTCCAGGGTAGGGGAGGGAATGGCCGGCAGGGATGTAGCTCAGTTGATAGAGCATGGCGTTTGCAACGCCAGGGTTGTGGGTTTGATTCCCACAGGGGGCCAGTATAAAAAAATATATATATATGTAAGTCGCTCTGGATAAGAGCGTCTGCTAAATGACTAAAATGTAAATGTAATGTAAATGTAAAATCGTCATCACATTCATTTGCATTAAATTCATGAATTGTCTGGAATCAAAATGGAACTTACCCCTCAACACTGATAAGGAGCCCCTAAACACTGGATCTATGGTCTGACTTCCCTTCCCCCAACTCTTAATTGAAGATGTTAGAAAATATTACAGATTATTAGAATTACAAAACTGACCTAGGACCATTGCCTAAGGGCACCTTGTATAGTAACAGCACTACACGATACCCTCTCAAGAGAATGCATCTAGAAACACATAAGCGTAGGTCAAGCACAATTGACCCGAAATCGAGCACTACAGTCACTCGGTTTTCAATTTCATGTTTTTAGGGGCTTGTTTTTATTAGCTTTTTTGAGCTTTTTACAAGAACAATAGTCAAACGGTGACTCTTCTTATGAGACACCGTTTCTTTTTCTTAATTTGAAAGTTCTCGGGAAGAAAGTTGGCTCCGTCTAGGAACAGTGAGGAAGCTGTCACTACACCTACAAGAATAATATACCTCAAAACAGAACTTCTCACTGCCATAGAATAAACTACTTTGAGTCATACATATCAGCCAGCATCCTTGTGGTTTCAAGTGAGCCTTGACTTACAAGCTTTGATCCCTCCATAGGACGTAGATATAGTCAAGTAAATTGTTTGTAAATAATAATTTTAGAAGCGTTCATGCATACTAGTCTCTGGCTGATAGGAAAACCCTAGGGGCTGAAATAACTGTCAACTTTCTCAACTTAAACATTTTGGTAAGCTATTGTGTACAACATATTGGTTTGTGCAGAACATGCAACGTAAAAAATAAAGTTTTAACAAAGAACATGCGTGCTAACGCTTCTGTGGATTTGGCTAAATGTGGTTAATCAGCCCAATGTTTTGGCCGATGACGAATTACTGTTTATTCTTCTCAAGTGAGCTAAACTTCATAAACATGTTGTACAAATAAAATGCAAAACAATACTTTCTTTTTTTACAGTGTGTTTGATAGAATGTTACCGTTTCATTCCTCAAAAGGAAAACTTCTCCAGGGATATATGTGGCCTAGAGCTTCTCTCTTGAGCTGTTGGTTAATTGCGGTAAATCTTCTACCACTCAGCCTTAAAAAAAGACCTATCCACTACGTATCAACTCTGGGGCATCCGCCATCAACCAAAAACCATTCGCAGTAATCATCCAAAGCACAAGCCACCCTACTTTGTGCCACTTAGTGACTAGCCATTAGTGTTGAGGCCCATAACCCATATGTAGAAGGCTTCTATGTCAAACAGTTGACTCTCAAACATAACTCAGGGAAGCAGCCTTGATCTCATACCCACTCCCAAGGCATGTGACATATCCATCCTAGCTACAGATCTGCCTAAAATGTGTATTGATGACAAACAAAAAAATAAATGTTAAACTATTAAAAAATGTGGTGTACCATGAAGGTTAACGTGCACTTTTTTTCCTTGCTTGTTTTATAATGTTCAGTGTTTTTTCCTCTAATTAATTTATGGTATTTTTTAAGGGAAAAGGTGGTTTGTGTGCACTAATCTTGTCTCAAATAAAGTGAGGCCGTTGTGAAGCTTGATTTTTGTGGGGGCGATTTACTAACGGTCTGGAATCTAACAGGGGTCTGAGGCAGTAATCACAAGCGTGCCAAATGCGAACGCGGCAAAGAATTTGTGACTTTTTGGGAAAAAGCAGTCAAGTATCTCAGCGGCTCCCCTGGGACTTAACACCATTTACAGTATTGTGATTTGTCCAGCATTATGAAATATCTCTCTGAGAACTGCGAATCCCCTGTACTTGACATAGGGCCAGGGGGTCTGGTCATCAATAAGTCTAAGTCACCCTGCTTCCACAGCTTCTGGGTGACTGGTCTACAATTGTTGTTGTCCCTTTTCTTTTTCAAGAGGTTACGTTTATTGTGTTTTATATGAAGCCTGTGTCACTCCACATTCATTCTTTTTTTAGATTAATGTAAAGAGAACACGTATCCTCTAGACCTTAAGACCAGCCATAGGAAAGAATGAAAGGACGACCATTTTCTCCAACATATGCATTGTTAAAATAATATCCCTGCTCACTACATTCATATAACCTACAGCATATCTAGGTTAATTTACTCAGTATGGTTCAGTATGTGTCCAAAAACACTTAAAACCAATTGACGAGAACAGGTTACGCTGCCTATTATATTTATGACATGGCTAAAGCTATCAAATTGGTAAGACATGGTCCTGGTTTGATGATGCAACACTCCAACCTGTTCTGTACTGACCTCTGCTGTGTGAAGGGTCTGTGACTATCCTCATTGGTGACTGTGTGCACAACAACACAACTCAAAGTTACTATTTATTTCTGAATTGCTGCTAATGTATATTTGGCTCATATATTTGAAAGGGAATTGAGGAATCCAACGGGTTTCCAAGTTTCTCTGCCTCTCAACACCTAGGAAATGAATCTGAATGCCAAAAACAAGCATTGTTGTAAAATTCAATACTAATAATACTAGTAGTGAAATGATTTTAACATTTATTATTTGTGTTTTGATATAAATAATAATAAAGACATGTCAGAAATTACCTGTACATATGTAGGACTTGAAAGAGCTCCTTAGGGTGCTTTCATCCATCAATGTTTTCAGAAATGAGCCTGAATTTTCTCCAAGGTTTACAATATTGATTGATATATTTAGTTGATCAATAAAAAACTGCTACTGATATGCCCTATTTTTTTATGATTTGATTAAACTTTCTGTGGGTTCAAATACAAATTCAATATAATTCATAACACAAGAAATGTCACCTTCAAACCATCTGTGTATGATGAAATACTGAAAACATATCTAAATGATGACGTTTTGGAATGCTAATGCCATGCATCTGCAGGCTCAAGTCATGCAATAATTTTGTGTGAAGGAATAGGGTCAATCATTACTCTTATCATTATTATGTGAACCATTTTGACAGCATGGCGAAAATGGATCCCAAATTTGGTTCAAGCTGATAAATGTACTTAGCGCAAAAATTATGTAAAGACACACCTCATTTTTAAATTAAATTAAAATGAGTCATTATTCAAAACAGACGAAAATGTGTTCTGTTTCTTATTTCTCTATTCAAATAAAGTTGAACTCGCATACAATGAGATGTCAGTATTATCTTATTAAAGAAAACGGGGTGATGCTATTTTTGACAGACCATCAGTTACCTGGTATTTATTTAGAAACTACATGGCAACAGTGTAATTGCATAATTAATACCCACAAATGGGAATAGAAGATGTCTCAAGTGTGAACGTCACATCTGAAATGTACCTCTCCCAACATGTCTGCCAACCAAGCTGCATCATGGGCCTTTTATATTCTCAACTCAAAAACACACCGGTAAGACACATCCTTACTGTTCAGTCACATCCTATCAGAAGTCACCATGGAAAGTCACAACATATTTTATTCTGTTATGATTCTACTACTATGGCCCATTTTTTCATGTGTGGAGCGTGCTTCTTTTGTGTTGAGCTGAGGAGGTAGCCGGCTGGTGGATGGACACGCAGTCAAGAAGACAGGCAGTCAGGCAGGCGGGCAGTCAGCTTGCGTTGGTAGGGTGTGGGCCTTTCTCTGCTGCCAGCTGCAGCAGGCTCTGGATGGGCTCTGTCAGGCTATGGTCTGAGACCAGCTGGCTGGACTGCAGGGCCTTCCTGCCAAACTCCAGCGCCTGACAACACACACACACACAGTAAAGCCATTGCACCCACTTCCTGCTGTGTATATACACAGTATATTAATTTATATACGTAATATGTATCACTGTAAACTGGGCTTTGCCCCAACAGTCTTAAAAAGCTTCCTTAGCGGCATGCCCACTGATCTGAAAGGACAGTTGAAAACCTATCCAGTCCTGTGATCTATCTGCGGCTATGAAGGAAAGAAGACAAGGAAAGAAAAGTATTTGGAACTACCGAGACACTGCCTGGGACTTCACTGTGCTGACTGTACAAACGTTTTACGACTGTACAAACGTTTTACAAACCAGACAAAATAAATACAATCTTATGATGTTAATGCACCATGATGAAAGGTTTTGAACTGAAATGGTTCAGACAATATCTAAGAATGTTTTGTTTATTGCCAAATGTAGCAAAGGAAATGAAGTGCAGTCAGTATTTGGGATAGATTCAATAAAACCTGCCACAGTAAGGCTTATTCAGTATTTTCATCCATACCAATGCAGCCTGTTTACACACATGCCTAATTCTGCAAGCATCCACCTGTAAAGGGAATCTACCCTTTTCCAGTTATTATGGACAATAGGGAAAATAGTTATGTTTATATGCCACTACGGAAATATGGGTTTGAATGAAAAACGAGTTCTTGGTTTTCCTGCTTTTTTCATTGTCTGTAATGCCTAGCCAGACTATTGGTGAATTTCAGTCATCTCTAATAATGGCTTCCTGTCCTCATATTTCTCCTTCAACCCCACTGATCTGAAAGAACAGAGCATTTAAAACCGAGGTCCCTCTCTTTGGCTTTTCCCATCATCCTTTTCAGATCAGTGCAGATTAGGTATAGGTGACAAGCAACTGTCATTAAGATGCACTGTAATGGCTAGCCAAGCTGAGCTTCATTCAACCCCCATTGAAGGTCGATCTATCATAGCCTGCTCCAGATCTCTACAGCATGTGCTTTAGCCAACTCCTCTGACTATCTTTGTTGTCATGTGACGAGAGTTGCTGCTCCTGATCCCTGCAACAAGAGAGAGGGAGGGACTGGAGAGATCAAAGCTGACGTGGGACAGTGGGAGACGTTCTGGGTTTGTGTGTTATTTACTCTCGCCAAGACATTGTCTCCTATTGAACTAAAGACCATAACTCAGGGTTTCCCAAACTCAGTCCTCGGGACCGCAAGGGGTGCACGTTTAGGTTTTTGCCCTAGCACTACACAGCTGATTCAAATAATCAACTAATCATCAAGCTTTGATTTTAGAATCAGCTTTGATAATTTGAATCAACCAAAACGTGCACCCCTTGGGGTCCCTAGGACCAAGTTTGGGAAACGCTGCCATAACTATAAATACCTTATCCCCCCCTGACTCCCTTTCTCAGGCATCTATTAAACTTCTTGCAAATCATTCTCTCCATTTGCATGCCCTTTCTCTTTTCTCATAGATATGGACACTAGCTACATCCCTGGATAACACACCCAAAATCCCCCACTAAGCCCTAGCATACTTGCCAGATCAGAGAGAAGTGGCCCTGGCCGGAAGCCCGGTGAGGGGAGTTGGAGTATCAGGCCAGTCGCATCGACTCCCACTAAATCCTGCCAGAGCAATAGCCTTTAAGACTAATTTAAACTAATCCTGTCTCTAGACAGCGCTCCATGGGAAGGACACGGTGGAGGGAAATGTGTCAGGGTGTCGTCATAACACCTCACCTTGTCTGGGGAACCTCCCAGGAACCACAGCATGGCCAGAGAGTGGGCCACTAGGGCATTCTGGGCCGCAGCCTGCTTGGGGCTACTCTCCTGAACCTTCAGCATGGCCCTTAGCATCTGGTCCGCTTCGGCCTGCTGAGCTTCATCTGCATGGGGATCAATACAAAACACACACACACACACATTTATGTTAATGAATTCACATCCAGGTCAAAACTAAACCTAAACCGCACAGAACTATGGGCCTACAGATCAGAGGTAAGGGTCTCAACATCATGAGTCTTCTGGGCAGAATTATTGACTGTGCGCACTGAATACTAACTTGAGATCCACTTGTGGATCTCTGACTCTCGCATAAATCATGTATGTAAACAAAGATTTGGGGTGGGGGGGTGGGGGTTTTGGGGTAGTTGGCTTGGAGTTGGGTTAGATTAATCCTGAAAGGAATAGATCACTGTCTTTCAACAAAGAGTTCGACACAGATCAGCAATGATTTGATGAATCACTGAGTTCAGCACAATGCTGAAAATGGACTGAAGACACAGTGCAGGTTCTCTAAAAGCCTGCTCTAAAGTTGCCACAGGTGATTTTTTATTTCACTGAAAACAACCAAACTGTAAGAAATTCCAGTAGGCATAGCCTAAAACTGATCTTCTTGGTTCATTCCCATTGTTTAAGTGAAAGACGGCGCAAGTTAAGCCTGCTTTGTGGTTGTCCCATTAGGCAGGGGCTTCTTGTGCATGGGGATCATTACAAAACACACACACACAGACATTTACGTTAATGATTTTGGTTTTATATAACATTTGTCACCAGGTCTCAAAGCGCTTTACATTGTTTATGTGTTTGGGGTGGCCGTGGCGGGGTAGCCTACTTCATCCACCACCAATGAGTAAATGTAGCCTACAGTAGCGCCCAACCTGGGGCGTGCATAACAGCCATCCTGTGCCAGTTTGCTCATAATACAGGATAAGAAGACACATCCCTGCAGAAACTGACCGGTGTGAGCTAACAGCAAGGTCATACACTGCAGTGGTGGCTCGCCTGAAAATCCTGGGGAATTGCATTGCCGCTAACAAGCTTAGCATCATGACTAGGGCAGGGCAGCAGCAGCAGAGAGGCGGTGTCAGAAGCTGCGACAGCCAGAGATGTGTCATGAATGGTCTTAGTCAGCCCCGAGCATGTTGATTTAAAGCTGGGGTTTAGCTCTAGGATAGCACGTCAGGGTAAGATGCTAAATTTAGTGCCACTGACCTTATTTTCAGTGATCCACGAATGGAGCCAAATGCTATTTGGCTGGTGGAGATGATGATACCTACTGATGTCATCAAGCCACTTAGAGCTGGCAGTGTTGTTGTTTATTAAGTGTGTGATTGGCTGCAGCATGTGGCTGTTAGTGAGCCCACAGAATTAAATAGACCAATTTAATTTAATGTATCTCTGTGGGTCAACAATTTATTATCATCTACCATCAATCTGTTCACAATGGTTTTGGGTATAGAGTCATTTTGACTTTGACTGAAGGAGCTGAGGCTAATTCAATAGCGTCATTATCTGATCAAGTTTCCATTTTAATTTAGTCTTGGTTTGAATGATTTGTCAATATATAAACCTGTTGTAGATGCAGTACACATATATGCACCACCATAGAATGTATACATATTTCTCAGCAGTCCTTGGTATCTATTCGATATGAAGCTGTACCCACCAAAAGAGTGCTCCAGCGTCATGGATCCTTGAGTATGAGTCTCCAAAAGTTTGGTCAGGTGAGAGTGCCATGTACTTGCCACCTGTAAAATCAGACACAAAAAAGTAGTCAGGCACAAACTCACACACCAAAACACTATGTTTTCATGGAGGCATTTGCTGTTTTAATGCTACTAGACCAGTAAATAATCACGATAAAACTACAGTATTTTGTCTTCAATTTTTTACTGTGAGGCACTTATTACAATTTTACCTCAGTGTATAAGGAACTGGCAATATCCATCTTTTCTTGCTTGATAAAGACATTGGCCATCAGAAAGTAGCCACCACAAGTGACAATGTTATCCAAGCCATACTCCTCACTGGCATAGTACACCTGAAAACCAAAGAAACAGGTTCAGATGTGGAATATTGCAGCTCTATCCAAATAGGTAGTCAAAGTGCATTCATAATTCCTGAGATTCTCCACTGGTTGACTCAGCATATGTTTGGCATGGGGATAGCATCCACATCCTTTAGTGGACACGGAGCGAACATTTTGGACATCCAAATGAGCATATGTATCAAGCATCTCAGAGTAGGAGTGCTGATCTAGGATCAGTTCTGCCTAGATCAGCACCTACTCTGAGACGGTTTAAAACAATACTGTAAAACTCCTTATAATCTGCACTGCAATCATTGTGTTTTCAGATTTTCAGGGTTGGGTATGTTACTTTCTAATCCATTACAGTTCCTAGTTACCTGTCCAAAACTGTAATCAGTAACATAACTTTTGGATTACACAAACTCAGTAATGCAATCTGTTTACTTTCAGTTACATTTAGATTACTTTCCCCTTAAAGGTCCAGTGCAGTCAAAAACTTGATTTTCCTGTGTTTTATATATATTTCCACACTGAGTTTGAAATAATACTGTGAAATTGTGAAAATTATGATAATGCCCTTTTGGTGTAAGAGCTATTTGAAAAGACCGCCTGACATTTCTGCCTGTTTTGGTGGGATGGAGTTCTGGCCTGCCTGGTGACATCACCAGGCAGTAAATTAGTTAATAGACCAATAAGAAAGAGAGTTCCAAACTTCTCTGCCAATAACAGCTAGTTTTCAGTTTTCCCCTCCCCACTCAGACCACTCCCAGACAGTCCTAGCAAAATTGTGGCTTGAGAAATTGCTGTTTGCTAAGAAGCTATTTTTGACCATTTTAACTGATAACAATTACAGTAGAAACTATTTGATATTGAGATAAAAACGACCTTTAAGAGGTGCTTGTGTTCTGGAGGCAGCTCTGCACAGTGGTCACTAACTGGCACAGCCACAAAGACATAAAATCAGATTTTAAACTTACCCCTAACCTTAACCACACTGCTAACCCTAAAGCCTAGCCTAACCTTAAATGAAGACCAAAAAGCAAATGTTGGTTTTCATACATTTTCACATAGCCAATTTTGACTTTGCAGCTGGCCCATCTAGCGGAAATCGCTAAGTTCTGCCAGCAGTGTGATTCACATCAATGTACTATGTAGATATCAATAATAACTGATATCAGTATCGCCTGTAGGCTACACCACTGCTGACGTCCTTACCTCCAAGTGTTTATTTAAACTGGATAATCTTTTGATGCCGACAGCAGTTGTACCATTGGAAGACATACTTGGACAGTAGCCTACAAAAGCCTATTCCTGCTATTTTCCCGCCATCCATAAAACACATTTGGTGAGTCATCATAGTTGTCTCAGGCGGAACAAACTTAAACTTGTGCCTTTTTTCAATGCTGATTTGAATGTCATTGATAAAACAGAAAGGTGTCAAAACCTCCTTTCTGAATTTAAAAGTAATCCTAGAAGTAATCATCTTGTTTTTCAAAAGTATCTGTAATCTCATTAGAATCTGATTTAGCTGGTAACGGATTACAGTTAAAGTTTAAAAAATATATGTTACATGTAATCCATTACTTCCCAACCCTGAGATTAGTAAAGGTGAAGGAGACACGCTAAATCCCATCTTTTCACCAAAGAAACAAAGAGAGGAAGCAACTTTTCACAATTGAAATGCACCCCTATAGTTTGGCTGCCATAGTAAATCTGTGGTTTTGAAGCACTGGTAGATTTGACCACTGATAAGCTTTGACACACACATCGTTGGCAAAGTGCAACAGCGCTCCCTCCAGGTTTTCTGTGGCGGTGTACAGGCGACCCAGGTTGCGGTGCAGCTGGTGGCGGACGGTCTGGCTACACTCAGGCGTCTTCATCACCGTCCACTCAGCCTGAGACAGGTACTCCTCTGCCTGGGCCAGACTGCCCAGACCTGGGGGGAGGGGAGCAGAGGAGTGGCTCATACGCAACACAACAACAGTCTATAGTTCAGTGGCATGGGTCACTCCACAGGTCAGAGTCATGTAGCAGGGTCAAGGGTCACATCCAGGTCAAAACTTAAAAACTACAGAGCTATGGGCCTACAGATCAGAGGTAAGGGTCTCAACATCTAAATCATGAATCTACAGGGCAGAATTATAGACTGTGAGCGCTGAATACTATCTTGAGATCCACGTGCGTATCTCTGACTTTTGTATAAATGTGTTGAATTTACACGGCTCCCAAGTAAGATTCGTCCCGAAAGGAATAGATCACTGTGTTTCAACAAAGAGTTCGACACAGATCAGCAATGATTTGATGAATCACTGAGTTCAACACAATGCTGAAAATGGACTGAAGACAGTGCAGGTTCTCTAAAATCTAATGTATCTACTACTACCCTTGCATGCATATTGTAAACACAATAGTATCTCATAGCTGCATTTGAATTGATTTGGTCTCTGCCTTCCCGTTGTTCTTTGGTAAAACTGCCAGCTCATGGGGAGTTTCCTCCTTCTTGTGACTCACCCACGTTGGCCTCGGCCAGCAGGAGGTATGCAGGGACCAGCTGGACAGCACTGGAACCGTAGACGTCCATTGCACAGCGCAGGGAGAGCTGGGCGGCAGGCAGTGACTCCTGGTACTTCCCCTCAAACAGCTTCTTCTGAGCCACAGCCCTGGAGATCTCAATCAGCTCCTCCTAAACAGGGGTTACACCAAGCAGAGACACTACAGTTACAGTACAGGACAGGGCATGCGTTTCAGTAGGTCTCATTGAGTTGTTTCCACCCAAAATCAAAGTTGTCAGACATTCCTTCAGACATCATTTGAGATTGAGGGCTACTGATTTCTCAAATGTGGTATAGGCTCTTAATTTAACAGATGGCATGGAATATGGACTCATCTTGTCCTTAAACAACTCTTTAGGTATGAAAATGTCTGACAAAACATTGATTTTGGGGTGAGCTTTCTCTATTCATGTTCATATTCATTAGACAACAAACAGTAGAAAAGGACTGAAAGAGGGAGGGACTAACTGGACTTGTCCATAAGAACAGCTGGTTTTTGTTTTCCTTAAAAAAAAGAAATGTTTCACTATGGTGTGCCCTAATGAATAAGATCCTGGTGAGTGTCTGGTCCTCACTTGTCTGTGCAGTATCTGGGCGCAGTGGTGGTCTCTGTCCGCCTGCAGGCTGTGGAAGAGCGTTGCAGTGCGGATGGGGATGAGCAGCTGGCAGATCTTCTCATGGATCCCTACCCAGTCAGCCTGCTGGTGCTCCGTGTCACTGAAATAAAAAAAGAGACATGGGCTGCATTCCAATCCCAAAAATGGGCTCCTTTCCGTTTGTCCTAGCTGACCCCGCTGTGCGAATCACACAGGACTGGATGTGAGCAATGTGGTTTCTTACAGTACTTACTTTCACCAACTGGTACTCACTGTTTTCAGGAATTTTGTTTTGAAGACATTATAGCTGTACCTGTATGCCTGGCATGTCATGCGTAGATCAATTACAGTCGGTCTGTCTACAGAAACATTTTAAGGGTGGGATACAATTTGAGGACACTAGACTAGATAAGACATCAGTCTGCCTGTATAAGTCACATTGCCTTCTCTAACATTTAAATAAGAAGGCATAGGCCTAAGCTATGACTTGAATCATTCCATGTGCAACATCTTTCAATTCCCCTAAAGGTATCCTAAATTGTATGGCATTAAATAACAGGTTTATCATTTTGTGCATCTTGCTATTTTCCCAATGCTTTGGAACTGTCTGAGTTTCCTCATGTTTTCTTTCTGCGGTGCTTGTTCATTCCAATGTGTTTTTACTGGTCTGGATTTAAGGCAGTTCAGTCACGTCATGGCAATAACACAGCATATGGGCTGGCTCACGAGAGCTGAAATGTGCATGCACTGACTATGCACTCACACAAGAGTCAAGGGGCTCCTAAGGACACAGACCTGTACTTTCTCATTCATTGATGGTCCCTAACTCAGTCTGTAGACCATAATGTATGGTGTGTTTGGCTGGTTGGGACTGCTCTCTGTTGCTCCAGAGCATGGCAGTGTTTATGCAGCCACTTGGCACAGAGACGTCTATTAATCCGGACGTAGGCAGACAGCTGGCCCTAGAGGTAGGCTAGTTTTCATACTTGCAGGATGAGAGAAATTCGTTTTAAAGGAAGAGACGCAGCAGGGGGACAGAGCCAGGGATATAACACGCTTTTAAGCTCCCTCAGAGGGAATGGCTTTAGTGTCTCATCCCTTAAAGCTTAGGGCTAGTGGAAGGCTGTCACCAAGAACTAGGCCATATTATGTACAGTGCCTTCAGAAAGTATTCATACCTCTTGACTTTTTGTTGTGTTACAGCCTGAATAATTTTTTTTATAATAATGTCTCACCCATCTACACACAATACCCCAGAATGACAAAGAGAAAACATGTTTTTAGAAATAGTTGCAAATGTATTGAAAATGAAATACAGAAATATCTAATTTACATAAGTATTCACACCCCCGAGTCAATACATGTTAGAATCACCTTTGGCAGCAATTACAGCTGTCTTTCTGGGTAAGTTTTTAAGAGCTTACAACACCACTTCCAGCAGCATCTGGCCTCCCATCCAGGGATCGACCACAACCAACCCTGCTTAGCTTCAGTGGCAAGCCAGCAGTGGGCTGCAGGGTGGTATGCTGCCAGAGGACTTTCACTGTCTTCTTGGTAAGCAACTCCAGTGTAGATTTAGCCTTCTGTTTTAGGTTATTGCCCTGCTGAAAGGTGAATTCATCTCCCAGTGTTTGATGGAAAGCAGACTGAACCAGGTTTTCCTCTAGGATTTTGCCTGTGCTTTATTCCATTTATTTTTATCCAAAAAAAAACTCCCTAGTCCTTGATGATGACAAGCATACCCATAACATGATGCAGCCACCACCATACTCGAAAATATGAAGAGTCATACTCAGTGATGTGTTGTGTTTGTCCCAAACATAGAGCTTTGTATTCAAGACATAAAGTTAATTTCTTTCCCACATTTGTATTGTGTACAGGCTTCCTTCTTTTCACTCTGTCATTTAGGTTAGTATTGTGGGGTAACTACAAGGTTGTTGATCCATACTTAGTTTTCTCCTATCACAGCCATTAAACTCTGTAACTGTTTTAAATTCACCATTGGCCTCATGGTGAAATCCCTGAGCAGTTTCCTACCTCTCCGCCAACTGAGTTAGGAAGGGCGCCTGTATCTTTGTAGTGACTTGGTGTATTGATACAGCATCCAAAGTGTAATTAATAACTTCACTATGCTCAAAGGGATATTCAATGTCTGCTTTTTTTTTGTTTTGACCCATCTACCAATAGGTGCCCTTCTTTGAGAGGCATTGGAAAACCTCCCTGGTCTTTGTGGTTGAATCTGTGGTTGAAATTCACTTCTTGACTGAGGGACCTTACAGATAATTGTATGTGTGGGGTACAGAGATGAGGTAGTCATTCAAAAATCATGTTAAACACTATTAGTGCACACAGAGTGAATCCATGCAACTTATTATGTGACTTGTTAAACTTATTTAGGCTTGCAATAACAAAGGGGTTCAATACTTATTGACTCAAGGCATTCCAGCTTTTAATTTGTTACACATTTGTTTTGTTTTTAAACAAAATACATAATTCCACTTTGACATTATGGGGTATTGTGTGTAGGCCAGTGACAAAAAATATCTGTTTAATCCATTTTAAATTCAGGCTGTAACACAACAAAATGTGGAAAAAGTCAACGGGTGTGAATACTTTCTGTAGGTACTGTATTAGTAAGAAGAATAACTCTCCCAAAAGTAACAGATTCATCAAATATAGCAAACCAAATGGCAGGGCTGCTGTTCAGATGAGGAACGAATTAAGGATTGTGCTTTTAAATGTAGCATATATAAAACTAGAAATTCAGTAGGACTTGCTATTACATAAGGGTGCACTCTTTCAGAGACCGCATGATATGGCTTGGGCGTACTTCACTTGACATTCTTCTCTTAAAAATATCCTTCAAAAGAGCTAACTTGCTTTCCATCTGTTCCCAGTACCACATTTTGACTGAGGCCAACACAAGTCTGCTTTTAGTGTCTCTGACTATCTAGTAATACGTTTGTAGCTAACAAAACACTGCCACCTAGTATTGAAACTGGTCAGATTTATTTTTCATAAAACTTAAAGTCAGAAGCTGTGAACTACTGTAACTTACTAGCAAGTTGTTGTTCTTGGAGCCATATTAAAATAATGCCATTTTTATGGTCATTTAAGGCGTATCTATGCTAGCTAACTATGTCGACTACTACTTCATAAACTTACCAGTAGAAAGTGACCCGACACTTACTGCATTGCAGGTACGCAGGGTTTTGACAAAGCTCACATTGCTTTTTCGCTCCTCTTGGGTTTGCAAGTGGATTTATCGCTGACATCAGTGACGAAACATGAGATTTACTCTTCGTTATTGAGCTCATTATATAATAAACACAAGTTTACCCTATCTACTATTGCTCGCCAAGAAAAACCACTGAGGTGAGAAAAACGTTTCACATTTTGTTTCGTGAACGTCTCAAGTTGCTATGGAGACGACCTTTGAACATATTACTTGTTTAAAATAAGACAACAGCACAGAAACATAGGCATCAAACTAATACAAACAGATCGGCGTATAAGCGTTTGTTCTGTATAAACATATTTAACATTTGATCAAATAGATAAATCATTTATGATCAATCTTTCAACTACAGAGGACATTTTCCTGAATAAAAATGTGTTTTTGTGGTAGTGGAATAAAGTTTACACCCAGAATGTTGCATGTTTTTGATAGTACAGTGCAAATACTTGGATAATAAGGTTTTATTTTGTATCATTTAAGATACTGATGATTATGACAAAACTGTACATTTGTTTTTAATTCGTATACTGGAATTTATTTGTACACTAAGTGTACAAAACATTAAGCACACCTGCTCTTTCCATTACATTTTAGTC
Source organism: Coregonus lavaretus (assembly GCF_964263955.1). Taxonomy (NCBI): domain Eukaryota; kingdom Metazoa; phylum Chordata; class Actinopteri; order Salmoniformes; family Salmonidae; genus Coregonus; species Coregonus lavaretus. The sequence continues at coordinate 17,527,165 of NC_140007.1, forward strand.
ATTTAGCACATTGACAGATTTTTCACCTAGTCAGCTCTGGGATTAAAACCAGCGACCTTTCGGTTACTAGCACAACACTCTTAACCACTAAGCTACCTGCCGCCATCCATGACATAGACTGACCAGGTCAATCCAGGTGAATGCTATGATCCCTTATTAATGTCACTTGTTAAATCCACTTCAATCAGTTTAGATGAAGAGGAGGAGACAGGTTAATGAAGGATTTTTAAGCCTTGAGACAATTGAGACATGGATTGTGTATGTGTGCCATTCAGAAGGTGAATGGACAAGACAAAAGATGTAAGTGCCTTTGAACGGGGTGTGGTAGTAGGTGCCAGGCACACCGGTTTAAGTGTGTCGAGAACTGCAATGCTGCTGGGTATTTCACGCTCAACAGTTTACAATGTGTATCAAGAATGGCCTGACGAATTGAAGCTGTTCTGAGGGCACAAGGGAATGCAACTCAATATTAGGAAGGTGTGCCTAACGTTTTCTACACTCAGTGTTTATATGTGTGTGTGTGTGGTATCTTGGTGGTATCTTGGCGCCAACGAAGATGGCAGACTTGCGACTAGCTCTTAGGAAACCTTGCGTTATTTTTTTTTTTTTTTATGTTTCCCGCTCCACGTGGTGAAGGTAGGAAACAACATCTCCACTTCGCTGATCCTCAACACTGGGGCTCCACAAGGGTGCGTGCTCAGCCCCCTCCTGTACTCCCTGTTCACCCATGACTGCGTGGCCAAGCACGCCTCCAACTCAATCATCAAGTTTGCAGACGACACAACAGTAATAGGCTTGATTACCAACAATGACGAGACAGCCTACAGGGAGGAGGTGTGGGGTCTGGAAGTGTGGTGCCAGGAAAATAACCTCTCACTCAATGTCAACAAAACAAAGGAGATGATCATGGACTTCAGGAAACAGCAGAGGATGCACCCCCCCTTTCCACATCGACGGGACCGCAGTGGAGAAGGTGGAAAGCTTCAAGTTCCTTGGCGTAGACATCACTGACAAACTGAAATGGTCCACCCACGCAGACAGTGTGGTGAAGAAGGTGCAACAGAGCCTCTTCAACCTCAGGAGGCTGAAGAAATTTGGCTTGGCACCTAAAACCCGCACAAACTTTTTATCAGTTTCCCGCTCTTTTATTGCCCACTCCCTTTGTTTATGGTGGCGGCTAAATTCGACTTTCATTCAGTTCAGAATCAATAGTAATACCATCAATCAATCCCTTATCTTGCAAAAACACTCATGTTTAGTTTAAACTGTGTTCAACCCCGGCTCTCCTGGGCTTTACCTGAAGACCGATTGTTGGACATGACAGGTCCCTAAATCCTAAACCCCCCCACACACAGTGAAATGATCCAATTAAGTTCCTGGCCCAATAACAAAGAACTCTAACTCTATATTCGTGATTAACCCAGTTTTATCTCATAGTCCACTAAAAAATCTCCATCAGGACCGAGAGAATGAAAAACAGCTTCTATCTCAAGGCCATCAGACTGTTAAATAGCCATCACTTGCACATTAGAGGCTGCTGCTGTCTATTGAAATCACTGGCCACTTTAAGAAATGGAACACTAGTCACTTTAATAATGTTTACATATCTTGCACTACTCATCTCATATGTATATACTGTATTCTATAATATTTAACTGTATCCAAGTCCATGCCGCTCTGTCATTGCTTGTCCATATGTATATTTTCTTAAATTCCATTCCTTACTTAGATTTGTGTGTATTGGGTATACAGTGGGGAGAACAAGTATTTGATACACTGCCGATTTTGCAGGTTTTCCTACTTACAAAGCATGGAGAGGTCTGTAATTATTTTTTTTATCCAGAAAATCACATTGTATGATTTTTAAGTAATTAATTTGCATTTTATTGCATGACATAAGTATTTGATCACCTACCAACCAGTAAGAATTCCAGCTCTCACAGACCTGTTAGTTTTTCTTTAAGAAGCCCTCCTATTCTCCACTCATTACCTGTATTAACTGCACCTGTTTGAACTCGTTACCTGTATAAAAGACACCTGTCCACACTCAATCAAACAGACTCCAACCTCTCCACAATGGCCAAGACCAGAGAGCTGTGTAAGGACATCAGGGATAAAATTGTAGACCTGCACAAGGCTGGGATGGGCTACAGGACAATAGGCAAGCAGCTTGGTGAGAAGGCAACAACTGTTGGCGCAATTATTAGAAAATGGATGAAGTTCAAGATGACGGTCAATCACCCTCGGTCTGGGGCTCCATGCAAGATCTCACCTCGTGGGGCATCAATGATCATGAGGAAGGTGAGGGATCAGCCCAGAACTACACGGCAGGACCTGGTCAATGACCTGAAGAGAGCTGGGACCACAGTCTCAAAGAAAACCATTAGTAACACACTACGCCGTCATGGATTAAAATCCTGCAGCGCACGCAAGGTCCCCCTGCTCAAGCCAGCGCATGTCCAGGCCCATCTGAAGTTTGCCAATGACCATCTGGATGATCCAGAGGAGGAATGGGAGAAGGTCATGTGGTCTGATGAGACAAAAATATAGCTTTTTGGTCTAAACTCCACTCGCTGTGTTTGGAGGAAGAAGGAGGATGAGAACAACCCCAAGAACACCATCCCAACCGTGAAGCATGGAGGTGGAAACATCATTCTTTGGGGATGCTTTTCTGCAAAGGGGACAGGACGACTGCACCGTATTGAGGGGAGGATGGATGGGGCCATGTATCGCGAGATCTTGGCCAACAACCTCCTTCCCTCAGTAAGAGCATTGAAGATGGGTCGTGGCTGGGTCTTCCAGCATGACAACGACCCGAAACACACAGCCAGGGCAACTAAGGAGTGGCTCTGTAAGAAGCATCTCAAGGTCCTGGAGTGGCCTAGCCAGTCTCCAGACCTGAACCCAATAGAACATCTTTGGAGGGAGCTGAAAGTCCGTATTGCCCAGCGACAGCCCCGAAACCTGAAGGATCTGGAGAAGGTCTGTATGGAGGAGTGGGCGAAAATCCCTGCTGCAGTATGTGCAAACCTGGTCAAGACCTACAGGAAACGTATGATCTCTGTAATTGCAAACAAAGGTTTCTGTACCAAATATTAAGTTCTGCTTTTGTGATGTATCAAATACTTATGTCATGCAATAAAATGCAAATTAATTACTTAAAAATCATACAATGTGATTTTCTGGATTTTTGTTTTAGATTCCGTCTCTCACAATTGAAGTGTACCTATGATAAAAATTACAGACATCTACATGCTTTGTAAGTAGGAAAACCTGCAAAATCGGCAGTGTATCAAATACTTGTTCTCCCCACTGTATGTTGTGAAATTGTTAGATATTAGTTGTTAGATATTACTGCACTGTCGGAGCTAGAAGCATTTTGCTACACCCGCAATAACATCTGCTAAACACGTGTATGTGACAAATACAATTTGATTTGATTCTGTAAACAAAAAGCAACCTACCTCCTGTGCCATACTGTTCTGTGTCTTGTCTATTTTACTAGTAAAGTATTACACAGCAGATAACACAGTCCAGGTATTTAAGTTAATATTTTCAGAGGGTGAATGGGCAAGACAAAATATTTAAGTGCGTTTGAATGGGGTATGGTAGTAGGTGCCAGTCGCAGCGGTTTGTGTCAAGAACTGCAACGCTGCTGAGCTTTTCGTGCTCAACAGTTTCCCGTGTGTATCAGGAATGGTCCACCACCCAAGGTACATCCAGCCAACTTGACACAACTGTGGGAAGCATTGGAGTCAACATGGGCCAGCATCCCTGTGGAACACTTGACACTTTGTAGAGTCCATGCCCCGACGAATTGAGGCTGTTCTGAGGGCAAAAGGGGATGTACAACTCAATATTAGGAAGGTGTTCTTAATGTTTTTTTTTTTACACTTAGTGTATATAACCAAACAACTATTTGTGAACAGTACATACCTGCATCCCCCTTAATTCCCCCCTTGGTGTCAAGATCGTTGGAGGAAGTGGACCAATGCGCAGCGTGATAAGTGAACATACTTCTTTATTTAGAGTACCACAACGAACAAAACGATACGTGAAGTCCTTAGTAACAGCCACAAACCATACACGGAACAAGATCCCACAAACACTGTGGCAAAACAGGCTTCCTAAGTATGGTTTCCAATCAGAGACAACAATCAACAGCTGATTCACGTTGCCTCTGATTGAGAACCACACCGGCCAACATAGAAAACACATCAGCTAGATAATGAACCTAGAACACAAAATCATGGAAACTACACACCCTGGCTCAACATAACAGAGTCCCAGAGCCAGGGCGTGACACTTGGATGGGAGACTCTCACTCTGCAGTAGGAGAGAGGAGGCAGAGAGAGAGAGAGAGATGTCTGTTGATTTACCCCATTTATCCCAATTCACCAGAGAGAGAGACAGAGGGACACTGACCTTGAGGAGGTGGAGGTTGTCCTCAGTGTGTGAGAGCTGCTCCAGCTCTTCATGATTCCTGCAATCTGCCTTTCTGCTGCTTTCTGCTTCTTCTCAAGGTCAATAAGCTCAGTTCGGCTTCTCTCAATCAAGAGCTTCAGTTCACTTCTATACTTTAAACTGGACCTCCCGCTCACTGTCTGCAGTTCTCTTTAGAATAGTAAACAAAATTGTCAACTAAGTCACACATAGCAGTCATTGTGGGTTTTGACATTTTTGACTCACCTTGCTGAGCTCCACTGAGCATTTGACCTCTTTAACAATATCCATTATCTCCTGGATCATCTGCTGCATTTCTGACTTCACTTTCTTAACTGTAAAAAAAAATACATTTATAAAGAGATGTCTCATTGGTTTGTTCCTTACTAATGCATGGGTCCATCCTACACACACAGTACATACCAACTTTTTTCCCCACTCCCCCAGTGGTTTGTCAGGCTCCAAGTGAGTATGTGGATACATCATATACACCGCACACACCAAACACAGCACCAGGGCCATGAGATTCCATCCAGTGAAAACACTGCCAGGCTCTTCTTCTCCATGTCTAGCTGGGGCTGGGGCCGAGGTTAAGACTTGACATTGGACAGTATGTCTAGCTTTAGATTTCTCAACAGCCTCTCTGAGTGTTGTGTTGACAGTTACCTCATGTATTTTCTGGAATCTCTTATTACAGAGTGGACACCGGTACTGGTCACTGCTTCCCCAGTATCTACTGATACAGGCCAAGCAGAAGCTGTGTCCGCATGTGGTGGTGACTGGGTCTGAGAACATCTTCAGGCAGATGGAGCACTCCAAAATGCTGTTCAGACAGGAGACTGCTGGTGGCAGCCATAGCCTGGCAACAGACACATGTTGCTGTTATTGTTGTTGTGTCTACCCCTAGAGTTCAATGACTCCAAAACAAGTTCCAAAGACTATCAAACCAGTGTTTTACATGTATTGTTTTATTGCTTGTACATTGAACAGTTCAAAGTATGACAGCTTGCTTGTGTTGAAGAATCAGTAGATAGTTGTATTCAGACCTTTGAAGGGGTGACAGTAGACAAAGACGTGGCCTCGATAGCCTCCTTCAGCTGAGGATACTCATGTTTATCCCAAGGCTCCCTATCGCAGAAGCATTTCGAAATCCGACACACCCTCTTTGAATCAGCTGTTGTTTTTGCAGAAGAGAAAAGCATACACGTTTAAAAACGAAACGCTACTCATCTTTTATGTATGTAATGTCTGGCACCACATAAAATCAAGTCCTTTACTGTAACCCTATATCCAATCTGCATCACTTATGCCCTTTTGGCACACTGAATGTCGAATATCTAGAGTGGACTTGCATGCACACTAATGATTAATCTCTGTCTTTGATCCTTTCCTGACATAAGCCCATTGAGTTGAATTGTTGTCACGCCCTGGCTCTGGGGACTCTTAAATGTTGAGCCAGGGTGTGGATTTTTCATTGTTTAGTTTTCTATGTTTTTGTTCTAGATCGTGTTGATCTATGTTGGCCAGGGTGGTTCCCAATCAGAGACAGCTGTAGCTCGTTGTCTCTGATTGGGGACCATACTTAGGCAGCCTGTTGGCACCAGTTAGTTTGTGGGATCTTGATCCGTAAAGGTTTGGTGTGTGTAACCTCAGGACTTCACGTATCGTTGGTTTGGTTTTGTTTGTGTGTTAAGTACTAATTAAAGATGTACGCTTATCACGCTGCGCCTTGGTTCCACGAGTCTTCCTGTAACGATCGTGACAATTGTGTAGTAAACTGTTATCCTAGGTCCAGGAACACAACTATAACTATAGTGACCTTGCAGCTATCTTCATGTATGAATGGATCATTTCTAAAAAGAACAGGAAATTATCACTATTGGTAACTGTTACTGAATAGAACATGAAAGATGTATGTGGCGTGTTTTGTTCTGCACACTGAAAATAAGAGCATTTCAATCAAATAAATTAAAGAGAATATAATAAGAAACAACTAACTTCAACGTAAGTTCTATACGTTTTATTTAGGAAAGTTAGAGCAGCTCTAGCTGATAGGACTACATATTACAAATACAAAAATATATTTCCCTATTCATGTACATATATTTCAAATCAATACAAGCTTGATTCTGCAATATCAGGAACACCTCTTTGGTAGTTGTCATCGTTGGCTTCATAAGTCACCCAGGTTTACAATAAATACTGACTTGGAGCTTTCAGAATTTTTCAGACATAGATATTTTGGAAATAGGACAAATATATATAATTGCCTGTAGCACTGTATAGCGAAGCTCTATAGGCTACTAAACATGCTATATTCAAAAGCCTCACCAGATTCGCTTTTATCCAAGATCCAATCAATATTTGGATTGATCAGAAATAGCTGCTTCTATATGACAACAAAGTAACAGACCCAGATCTGGAGCTCCATCGCCTCTGATCTAATTATAGCTCAATGTCAACAACTAGGCTTTTTTTTGTGCTCAGTATTCACCTCTCTTCCCTGGTCACTCTTTCTTACGTAGGTGGATGTACATGACTCCACTGATCAGTAGCAGCGGTACACACACCCAGGCCAGTATGAAACAGTAGCCAAAATGTCCCTTGATCAGCTCTTGTGAGTCCTGGAGGATCTCTTGGTTGTGCAGTGTGTAGATGAGAGCAGCCGCAAATGCAGTGAGACCTAAGAGAATCAAAAGCCAGAGCTAAGTTAGGGGTATACTCAGTGCTTAACTTGGACTGAAATAGGTGCCTGTACTCATTTTGGGTGCCGTTACTGTTTATATTTAGGTGCAGGAGCTCCACAATAGTTTTGAGCTAATATTCTGTAAGAGGCGCAGGAGCTCAAGCAGTAGAAAAGTTTAGGTGCCGGTACTCAGCTCCAGTGAGATTCTGCCCAAGTCAAGCACTGAGTGTACTGTGACAGCAAAATGACACATTTCCGTTGAACAATAGACAATAAAGCATCTATTCTATTCTTTCCTGTAACACTCTTAAATTAGTCACATCAAGATAACTCTACTGTATACTGTGTTATGTTGTTGTTCCTGCCTGTTTTAGAATGAAATTATTCTGTGTGCGTTACCTCCCCGTAATCAACGAAAAGGAGCATCAGGTGTGAGTATGTGCCCACACCAATCAGAGTCTTGAATTCGCGCCTCCCGTCAGGTATAAAGAGCCTGAGTGTGGACTGTTCTGATGAGCTGTCAATGACTGATTGGTGTGGGCGATCAGCATAATGGCAGGAAGTAGGTGTGCTAAGGGTGCTGCAGCACCCCCTGATAAATTAATTAATTAATTGCAGCACCCCCAGTGCAAAACATCTTCCCGCTGCCATGCGTCTATTCCAAGTTCTCATAAATAACGTTTGCTTGCAGCTGAAAACGATAATTTGGATGAAAAAGTCACTAAATTGGAATCGCAGCACAAAAATTACATCCTGGATGTCAGCATGCATGGCAATGAAACTCCATGCACAATTTAGGCTCCCTGTTTATTTTATAGTGTCCAAAATAAAGGAAATAAATAATGAAATTAAGGAATGAAGGGGGAAGTTAAGCACCCCTATGATTTGATTGATTCCATACTGAAGAGGGCTTTGCTGAAGAGGCATTTGTTATTGATGTTGTCGTAGGTCTACTGTGGCATGTATTCATGAACAAGCTAATGGTTCGTCTTCTGGTTATTGCAAAGTGGTTGACTTGGGCCGCAACAACTGACACTCTATACCAGTGTTGAAATTATCCTATACTTTCATCAAATTGCTATATTACAACAACCGTAACACAGCACTGGAAAAACTTTCGGAGGTAGGCTGAAAAGATTTGAAGGAGACTGCAAGAGCAGTATTTCACCATAAGGGGAGCTCGTTGGTCTTTCACAGCATGAGTGAATGTTTGTAAACATTATCTAGCACTGATGGTTAGGACCATGCGTTTTTTCTGACCACATTACCTTTTCAAAATCAACTACAACAGGCCTGGTGGCAGATAGAGATGGTTCATTGTTTCACTTCATACCTGCAAAGACTTGACATAACCCAGTGAAGTAGAAGAGCCCCCCTTTGGACATTGTGAAGAGCTGCCCAAGGAAGACTAGGAAGGAAACTGAAGAGAAGACCACAGACAGCACCATCAACACCTGGACTGATTGGAGCCACTCTGAGGAAGGACAAGGAAAGATTTATCAATATGCACCTCAAACTGTCAGGGAAGGGAAGATTTCAATGATGTCATGGGGTAAAAAATATGTTTACCAGTCTCCTTGGTGGAGGCACACAACCAGGTTCCAGTGTCATTGTCAAATCTACAGTTATACCAGAGATCTGAGTTCTCCATCCCATCCCATACCCACCAGGACTAAGAGGGAAAGAGAGGCAGGAAACGTGTTCAAGTGAAGGGAGTGGTTTTGTTGTATGGTAAACATCTACTGTATGAGAAAAAGCTGAACTACTTTTATCACACATTTATATCTTAACTAACAATAATGAAAATATATATTGGTGAAGTAGGTCTCTCACCTTCTCCATGGTGGCAATGAAGAGCATGGCCAAGGTGATTAGATGCAGCAGGGTCACAAACATCAGCAAGTACGCCATCTGAACAAGGTCCCTGTCAGATAATGGAGATTGAAATCTGGCTGAAATCACAGATGGCTTGCACATAACAGGCAACATTTACTGTTTCAGTTCGGGCTTGGTTGGTGTTTTTATTGGTTTAAGGGCAGCCAAAACAATATTTTGATTATGGCAAAAAAAACTTGTGGTCTAGATGCTATAAAGTAATATTTGCAAATGTATGTTTTTCATCAGGTTCACCTCACAAACACTGCCGCACCTCCACATCCACCTCATAATATAGGTTTACTGTGCTTCCAGGGGTGTAAAGTATTTAAGTAAAAATACTTTAAAGTAACGTTTTTGGGGGTATCTGTACTTTTACTTTACTATTTATATTTATTACTTTTACTCCACCACATTCCACATTTTTTTTTGCCTACTTTTACTCCCATACATTTTCTCTGACACCAAGAGTACACATTTCGAATGCTCAGGCAGGACAGCAATATGGTCCAATTCACACACCTATCAATATAACATGTTGTCATCCCTACTGCCTCTTATCTGGCAGACTCACTAAATACAAATACTGTGTTTGTAAATTATGTCTGAGTGTTGGAGAATGCCCCTGTCTGTCTGTAAAAAATTTTTAAAAACTAAATAATTCTGCTGTCTGGTTTTCTTAACAAAAGGAATGTAATGTATAGCATTTACTTTTACTTTTACTCAGGTATGACAATTGAGTATGTTTTCAACTACTGTACTTAAGTACATTTAAAACAAGTTACTTTTAGACTTTTACTCAAGTAATATTTTACTGGGGTGACTTTTACTTGAGTCATTTTCTATTAAGGTATCTTTGCTTTTACTCAAATGTGACAATTGAGTACTTTTTCCACCACTGTGTGCTTCTGAGCTCAAATAGATTTCACCCCAAACGCAAATGGAAAGTCTGAGCTGTGAAAAGGCCACAAAACAGAGAGCCAATTAACTCTTTCTAAAACGGCTCTTTGACTGGTCTGTGTCACTGTAATAAACATGTATTTAAACGAGAGGGCGGGGCTGGTTGAAATAAAAATTGTGTCACGTTATTTACTGAAGTAACCTCAAACGTCTGCAATGACGGAAAAGGGGAATACGCAGTGGTGTAGTGGAGGGTATACGCAGGTATACGCAGTATGCCCACTTATTTTTCAGTGGGCATTTCGTACACTCACTTCTTAATCCCCACTGATGTGTATCAAAGTAGTGTGGTGGAGGTATACGCCATCTCAATTAATAAGGCTGATGGAACTGATCAGAATGTTTAGCTTAAAATGTTGACAAACTATTATTTCTCCACATTTTACGCGCAGCAATGTGCACACGGCGGAAGGCCTACGCGTGAACGTTCTAACACGCGATTGCGGAATAAACACCGTTCTAAAAATGCGCACCGCACATACGAGTGGTTTCATGGACAGAGATGGAAATATCCGTTAGAAATGTAGAAAGAGGTGGGATTTAAAGATGCAACAACTGTAATGTGTTGCTAATATGACTATGCCTTTGGCTGCTAGACAATGAAAGAAAGTTGAACAGGAGAACGCATAATGAGTATGTCTTTATAAAAATAATTGCCTCCACGTTTCTATGGTGGGATTTTGGCTATAGGCTACTACTTTGAAGCTAGGTAAGACATGCATCACATAATGAAGTAAAACGTTCAGGTGTCAAATAATTAAGGAACAGGAAAAATATAGCACTGCTAATGATAGGTCTAACTGTCTTCTGGTAGATGGAAAGGCTTTCCCAAAAATCTCCTTTATTAAATGTTAACTAGCTACAAAGTAGCCTATGCCTACCTGTCAGAATGATATGATGATTATTTGTATCAATCTAGTGTCCTTTTTTTTTTTGCGTACTCCATCTCATTTGCAACAGAAACACCACTAACCAAACAAAAGTGCCTGCACACTTGAATTAAAGGACAACTACACTCAAAAATCAAAATGTCTTCAAAAGTGGTCTCCTGATGTTGTTCAAGCATTGTTATGGACTTAGAATATACAATTGTGATTTTCTTCTGTAAAAAAAACTGTGAGAGCAAAAACCTGAAAAAATGGGGGAAAATCTGAAACCTTTGAATTTCTGACTCATTCAGAGTGTATGTCACTGTTTTTCATAGAACTTTTCACACAGGGCGCCTTTCCTTCGCCGGGCGGGCCATTTGGACATTTCTTGGCAAAATTAGAGTATACCCACTTCTCCAGGCAAAATTAGAGTATACCCACTTCTCCAGGCAAAATTAGAGTATACCCACTTCTCCAGGCACCACTACACCACTGGGAATACGTGCTTTACAATTTGGAGGAGTAAACTGGGCTAACAAATGGTTTTAATATTAGCTTTACAACATTTCAACTTGTAAAGAGCAAATCCAGTTTTGCTAAATAAATCATCAAATAGATGTTTACAACAACACCCGCAAACATTGAACATAGTCATAATATAGTAGTTTTGTAGTAGTATGGTGGTCAAAAACATAAAAATATAATTTTACCACAGGGGACATGATGAATTAGCCCAGCAAAAATGGTAGAACGATGAACACGTCTGTATAGATCTCTATCTTTAGGAGGGGCCCGATTTGGGGTGGGTAAATCATGATTGTCAAATTATACCATTAAATGAAACAAATTCCATCTGACAACTGAATGAAGGGCTTGGGTGTCTTAGATGTGACTGTATCGGTTAAGTTGAATGAGAATTAGCATGGAAATCAAAACATTTATAGAAAATGGCTTATCACAAGCTTTCTCAATTCTAAGACTTGTTCCATGCGTTATGCTCTGAATACTTCAGTCTGGTGATTTAAGAACATGTTTTTCTTCCATCATAAAGCCAGAATCTGACAAGTACGCCTATAAAACATTTATATAATAACATTTATATAATAAACCTCTGGTGAATGTACTCCAGAAAGTCCGAATTATCATTGAAGAATCTCTACTCACCTTAGTTTGTGTATTTCACGTTCCTCTGAATCAGGCCTCTCCTTCTGTACAACTCTGTAAGTTTCCCCTCTGGTGGTCCTCTCCTTGCCTCTCATGCCACTCCCCCTTTATTTTTTTCAATCACTCCATTTCCAAAGTTTCCATTAGGAGGAAAGGAGGAGGAATGCTGCAGAGTTTTAAAAAAAGAAACCCTAAACGCCCATTTCCTTTTAGTTGAACAGAGCTCCCTTTGCTCTCCTGACTCCCTTCAGTCCAAAATCACCATCTCAAACCACACCCACCCTTGAGCAGTAGAACAGCAAGCCACATGAAAATATTTATACTGTAAACATTTCACGTTGAGTTAATCCCACATCTGGTGTCTATATGATCATACTGCACTAGTTATGATCACCCTATCTTTTAATCCCAAAGAAAGATAAATATGGAAAAAGAAAATACAAAAAAAATGCCACTTTAGAGTAGGAGTGTGCTAGGCCTAAATGCGGTGTACAGTACACAAACCATTATGTTAATTTGCATGTGCGTGTGGTGAGTTACAAAGCGACTGGCAACAGATAAATAGAAATGCAAATCATGCCACAAAGCAATTACATTCAATGACACACAGAAGGCTAAATATATATATAAGGCATTCATTTTCAGAGGAATTTACTGTACTGACCGAAATAAATGTGGGTGCATTCTGGCCCTCCTATTCCACACGTTGGTGTTTTCAGGTTTACAAAGGAGATACAGAACAACCAAATGTATTGTAATGAAACAGGCAGGGAGCAGGTCTCGAACCCTCAACCTTCTAGCCCGAAGTCCAGCGCGCCATCGACTGTTCCCCAAAAGCATGCTCCCGTGGCAGAGTCGATATCCGCGCTTAAATACCCAGGGATCAGTATAGAACGTGACTTTTTTTTTGTACATAGTTTTTTATTGTTACCATTTTCATGTTTTGTATAAAATGATTAGAGCCACATATTTCTCCTCATCATACAATAGATAGATTTTCCCATTTACCCCCTGTATCACCTGAATGGTATATTCCGTTGCCTAGGCGCTGGTAGAAGCGACCGACTTGTCCACACCTGCTGGCTACATCAGTGAGTGTTTGCTGCACCTGAGCTTCAGCGCTAGCTAGCTAGCTAGGTAGGTAGGTTGGTTTTGCCTGGTGCTGGAAGTGGCGGTGCAATAAGTTTGATCGAGCCAAGCGTCCAAGATTTGAAGTCGCTCAGTTGTGTCTACAAATTGTAATTAATAACTTTTTGGCGTGCATGCAGTCAGCGATCATTCGTTTAGCTGACGTTAGCAAGCTAGCAAGCTAACGTTAGCTAGCGCTAACTCTCTGTGATTGCTAACATTAGTAAGTCGTTCCTCTCTGACGTTGTCAGACATTTTGGGGAGAATGAGGAATTTTATCAAACTCCAGCTGGCTAATGTTGCACTGCCTCTATTTTATAGCTAGCTAATTAACTAAGGTTGTCTGCCTACTTGTTGTGAGACATTGCACCCTGTAATGTTATCAGTCAGACAGACATTAGTGCAAGCTTCAGAGTTTCGTTCTATATAGTAGCTAGCGTAACGTTAGTAGCCTATTCATAGACGCTAGCTAGTTAACTCTAGTGATAAAGGCAGTAGAATGGCAACTTGGGTTCTCGAGAGCAACTAACGTAGTAGTTGCTGCTGGACCATCATGACAGCTCCTCAAGATTAGTTTTTAGCAGCTAGCTAACTATAATCGGCTCGACTCTAAGCCTTGCTTAGCTTTAATCGTTTGCTCATTCCTTGCTCTGTTTATAGTTGCTCTGTCATCTTTTTCAGGTGATTGACTTGGGATGGACGGTCTAAACTACTGTCTGTGGATTTCGCTGGCTTGCATCCATCCTTGTCATGCATTTCAAACCACAAGCTGTTTAACAGTGTACCATGTAGCCTGCTACTTGGTAACTTTTTACTGAAGGAAACAGCATCACTTGCAGATGCAACTCCATTGGATCTAGCTAGTGTATGGACATGGATCATGATGAGGTAAACTCAAGCCTGAATTTGCTTATTTAAACGAGATAGGCATATGTATGAAGTCATCCAGCTTGATAATATGTTAATTTTAAACCTGCATGTCATGCAATGCAAATGTTTTAGTTGCTAATCTTCAGTAGCTAGTTCTAAGTCTAGGCCCAGGGCGCTATTTGCCCTTATCATGACTCCAATTGCATTGCATTGGAGTCATTCCACATCCCCTTTTGATTAGCTGAAGGGATTCAAGTGAGAAATGCTCTATCTAGAAACAAATGGATCCTTGATTGCGATACACTTTTGGAAACCTTGAACACCACTGAATTAGCATCCAAAAATAACTTTACAAATATTCAAGATACACTTACTGTTAGCTGTTTTACAGATTTCCACTGAGGTTTTTTGTTTAATGCAGCTACACGAGCCAACGTTTTTGTTGTTGTTCCCTCCCGAGTTTCCATTAACTCAGGAAGTGTTGTTGTAGTTCAGGTAAATGTGCAATGCAAAACAACTCTGTGGAATTATATTTAAAAAAATGCACAGTAGGTTTATATTTTGTATTTGTACAATTATTTCTCTGTGAAATGAAAGTGAAGTTCCAAAGGTTTCCAAAACCGTATCGCAAGTGAGTTTTATTAGCGTTTCTAAATGTTAAAACAGAGTGTTGGGATTGTAGTTCACATTGCCCAGCTGAGGTCCATACTTTCAACTGAGAACCCTAGGGCTGGCTGAATGTCCTCTTGGGTACTCGAGAGCTAGGGCCCTATGTGATAGCAAAGTATGAGAACAACTGACCTTTCAATTGGTTATAAGGGATGCCATGGAGAAGGGACACTATTTGTCAATCATAGTTTTAATTCTTTGGCAGTTCAGTTATTGTGAACTCACAACTAGCCTAACAAAACAATTTTGACTTGGCAGTAATATTTTCTGTTAGATCACAACAACAGGTGGGGGTGGATGAGACCTGATGCTCTGGGGCAGCTTGTTGAACCATTCTGCCTACTATCATGTTGAACAATGTCTTTAGTAGCCTTGTAGTCTCATCGTTGAATGATGAGCCGTGTCAGGTTACTGGGCTTGCAAATTACAGTATTGAATTCTATTTTAGGCTGTGTTTAGCGTTGGCAGTGGTCTCTGTGCGTGACCTCCCATGTGTCACAAAGGAGATCACATTACAGTTAAACTGACTGCTTTGCTGTTAAATCATTCAATCACACCAAATGGTACGACATGGCATCACCTGTAAAAAGGAAATAACTATGGCGTATCATTTTGTTTAATGCGTTTTGTTATGGCGCCCAGGTTCCGTCGGAGTTGGATCAGATTGCCCTGCGTCTGCAGGAGGGCGGCCTGGCTCACTCGGCAAGTCCGGAGGAGTGTCAGCGGCACCTGTGGCGTCAGCTCCTGCATTGTGAGGGAGACCTGCGCACAGCTACCCAGGAGCTGCACACACTGCGCACACAGCAGGCCACCGAGATGAAAGAGGTGAGGCACAGAGCTCAGCAGACACCACACTGTGATTACTCAGTCAGTGTGAACTGACTTGGGATCAGCATTTCCCATCACAGTTATCCCGCTAACCGTTTTGAAGTAAATTACACAACTGGTTCTGGAACAGTTGCCTAAGACATAATGCACATAACACACCAGGGGCCACAGACGGTAGGCTAGGATCTGCTATCTGATGCCTAGTTCTAAAGAATGGTTAATGAGGCGTTCATATCACATTTGTGCTGCTATCCTCCTTCTGGTGCACGAGGAAGCTGGTGAATAGTCTTGCCCACAGCTATCTTGTTTTAAAGCAAAACTATAGCCTACTGCAGGGTTGCCCAACCCTGTTCCTGGAGAGCTAACCTCCTGTAGGTTTTCGCTCCAACCCCAGGTGTTACTAACCTGATTAATCTTATCAGCCTGCTAATTATTAGAATCAGGTGTGCTAGATTAGGGTTGGAGCAAAAACCTACAGGACGGTAGCTCTCCAGGAACAGGGTTGGGCAGTCCTGGCCTACTGTATTCAGTCCACAAATTGCATTCTACATTTATTTTACATTTAACTCATGGTAGCAGTGTTTAGACAATCCAGAACTGAAAACGGGCAGCAAAAGTTCCAATGGGATTCAGTCAGCTTTGTCCAATTTAATATAGGTACTAGTAAAGTACAGGTCCGGTTCTCAATATCATCCCTACCAGGGGGGTAGCCTCATCCATGGACCAATGTCATTCATGGCTGGCTGTCGGTCTGTCTCAGGTGGAGAACTATGTGGAGCACATCCGTGGCCTGCTGGAGGAGCGTGAGTCTCTGACAGCCGAGTATGAGCGGGACAACGAGCAGCTCCATGCAGACCTCCAGCAGATTAGGCTCCAGCAAGGTATTTAGGCAAGATTAATGGAAGATGTATTCACTGGCACGCATTGTTGTCACTTAGCACACACTGTGAAAAGTTGTCTGAACAACAGTGTAGACACAGAATCTTGCTTATGTCTATCTCTACAAGTACCTGGGCGGTTGGGATTAGTAGCCGTTTGTGATTGGGCAAGACACTGCATTGACCCAATTACTCTCCTTTCCACTGTCTCACAGATTCACAGAGGAAGGAGGTGGTGGAGATGCTGGCCCAGGAGGACTTGGGTGAAATTGGCCTCAGCAGCACCAGTGAGCAGGTGGCCTACCTGCTGGTGGAGAGGGCCACGCTGTTGGAGAGACTGGAGGCTGCAGAGAGGAGGCTGGACACGCAGAGCCTCACAGGCAACCTCAGGGAGGTCCACCTGCAGGTAACGGACTATGTTTTTATTGGTTATTTTCTATCTTGTTTGTGTTCCACAATGAAGGCTATAAGTAAAGCTGTTTTCAAATACAGTCAATTAAATGTATGTAAATCACGGAATGCAGTTTTAAATGTATGTGACTGTCCTGGGGTGTGGGGTTGCTGTGTTTCACAGGACGAGCTGGATCATATTCGCCACACTATGGAGGAAGAGTTAAGACAGCAGAGGGAGACCATGCAGTGTACCAAAGAAAGCATGAACCAGGTGAAGAGGGATAACTATAGATATCTGGGTGGAAAACCTCCTCTTGCTTTAGACTAGTCAGCATCTCTCTCAGGTTATGAAAGAAAAGAGATCTGGAAGTGAAATCTGACTTTAAAGAGCCAATCTGCAAATGCTACATACATTTTTGGACTTTTAAATTCATTATATATACCCATTGATTATTGAAGAATATAAGTTATAAATACCTCATGAGCTTAGTTCAATTGTCGTACCCCATCAGAACCCCAAAATACAAACTCCTTTGTTTGTAAACAATTTAATTTTAAGCAAACACTGTATAGCCTCAAAACATGGTTAAAACCATAATTTTGATATCATGGATGGTCCGTTGAAATGGTTACATTTCTCCAGCCCTAGCCCTCATCTGTTTACCTAAACAGTGACTGGGTGTCACTTTGTTATTGTTGAAACTGCAGATTGACCCTTTAATTTAAAAAAATGTATTTAGCACAGGGTTTCCCAAACTCGGTCCTCGGGACCCCAAGGCCCTAACACTACACAGCTGATTTCAAATAATCAACTAATCATCAAGCTTTGATAATTTGAATCAGCTGTGTAGTGTTAGGGCAAAAATCCCCCTTGGGGTCCTGAGGACCGAGTTTGGGAAACGCTGATTTAGCGTCTAAGTTGATACCGCCTTGACGCAGCTGGCATTGATCCTGGACAGTGGGGACACCCTCATAGGTTCTCTTGTCAATCCTTCTGCCCCGTGGTCTTTCTTCCCAAGGAGCAGCAGTCTCCAGCTCAGAGGCCTTGGAAGAAGCTGTTTGGCCTACGCAAGTCCTCACAGAGCACACACAATGGTGCCCCTGTAGGTCCCCATCTTATCTGCCATATCCAACTAACCATGATATTGTAATGACTTGAGGCAAGATTGCATGGGTCAACTTTTCTGTGGTTCTTCCTTTCAAGTCCTATTTCAGAGCCGTACTACTGTTGGCAAGGCATCCACGACACTGCTCACATTGCTAACCCTGGAGCCTTACTAACTGCTTAAATATTTAAATTTTTTAGACTGGCATTTTGAATGGCATGGGCATTGGGAGTTATGGGTCTGGTGGAAATTGTCCACGTTTATATGAAGCTCTGTAAACGTAATTATTACCAAGAAAAATAAAGTATCAATATGGGTTTTTTAGTTGGGTTTCAGCTTCAGTACATTTATGTACTCTATCAGATGCAAATATCTATAAACATTTTATCCATATTATTGCCACACATGCATTTGTTTAAAGTTCTAACGCCAACATGGTATCTTGACTCCGTAGTATTTGCTCTCCCTCTGTCTCAGGTCCGCAATGAGGACGTATCCCAGGAGCGTTCCGAGCGCCAGCGGCTGGAGAGGGATCTGGAGGAGGCAGCTCGGAGGCTTTCCATGGCCCACGAGGACATCCGCAGACTGACAGACGAGCTGGAATCTGCCAAGAAGACCCAGGCCATGTGTGGTATGAGACAACAATATTATCTTTCTCATTATATTGTACAGGTAACTACCAAAATAAAACACCAACATAAAGTGTCTTAATAGGGCGTTGGGCCACCACGAGCCTGAACAGCTTCAATGCACCTTGGCATAGATTCTACAAGTGTCTGGAACTCTGTTGGAAGGATGTGACACCATTCTTCCGTGAGAAATTCCATCATTTGGTGTTTTGTTGTAGGTGGTGGAAAACGCTGTCTCAGGTGCCGCTACAGAATCTCCCATAAGTGTTCAATTGGGTTGAGATCTGGTGACTGAGACGGCCATGGTATCAAACCATTCAGTGACCACTCCGTGCCCTTTGGATGGGGGCATTGTCATCCTATGGGGGCCTAGACATGGTAGCCAAAATAATGGCCTAAACATTTTTATACATTACCCTAAGCATGATGGGATGTTAATTGCTTAATTAACTCAGGAACCACAGCTCTGTGGAATCACCTGCTTTCAATATATTTTGTATTCCTCACTTAAGTGTTTCCATTATTTTAATAATAATAATAATATGCCATTTAGCAGACGCTTTTATCCAAAGCGACTTACAGTCATCCGTGCATACATTATTTTATTTTTTTGTGTATGGGTGGTCCCGGGGATCGAACCCACTATCTTTGCCTTACAAGCGCCGTGCTCTACCAGCTGAGCTACAGAGGTTACCTGTAGTACCAAGCAATAACATGAACACCTTCTCACTTCTGAGTTGACTAATATAAAATAGAATGTAATTGATATTCCCCTACACATTTTCTTAGTACACTATTTGCTGGGCAGTTCAGGGTGCATCCTGCAGTCACACAAATAAAATCAGCATTTGGTCTTATCAATCTGTGTTACGGCCCAACAATAACCGGAAGACAAACCATTAGCCAAACACATCAATACATTCCACGTCACAAGTTTGGCTTCTCGTCATCAGACGAGTGTTGGAAGGGTGGATGGTGTAAGTGGTTTGGCGTGAGTGGTCGTGGCAGCAAGAGGACAGAGTAGGAGAAAGTGGTTGAGATGCCACCCTGGCTGCACATTTGTGGTACCCGATGAAGGCAGAACCCCCGTAGTGGACAGATAGGTAAGCCAGCAAATGACAGGATCAACAGGAGAAGCAGCAGGAAACTCCGTAAAGGAGGCGAGGCCTATAAAATGCACAAATATTGATTAAACATTTTATATAACAGGCAGGCTTACATTTGATGCAGTGTTAAATGTGTGCACGTATAGCCTACTTGTAATTACTTTAAATATTTTATAATACTTGGGTCATTCCACAAATAGAGTGCCTTTTGGGTAGTGTATTTTTGTCAGAAATTATTATTTAATCTAATTTTAACATTGTTATAAAGAGCATGTCTTCAACTTCATAACAAACATGTTTTCCCAGGTTAAATTAGTCATATTACAGAAATTCTGCCTAAGTTCACCCAGTAGTTTTGAAACTAGTGCTCACTAGCCAAAATGGATCCCCGAAAATTGTGTACAACGTCATATAATGTGTATCATGTAATTGTTCTCGAGCCCTGCAGCATGTGCACAAAGAGAGTAAAAAAAACTGTGGTGTGCTTGGGCCAACTCTGCAACCTCATTGGACAATTCTGGGCTGACCTGATCCCGCCTCCCACCTGGTGTTTATTTGCTAAAATGGAAAGTGATGCCCGGCCATTATAAAAAACCTGCGTGTGTTGGAGTCAATTATGTATATATATCCTAGATGACTGACGGGGCGCTGTTTTTAAGCCATTGCGGAGCCATTTTTGTACTCCACCATTACCATTGTAAAAAAAGCATTTGGAAGCTATATAAATGCATTTACAGTGCATTCGGAAAGTATTCAGACCCCTTTACTTTTTCAACATTTTGTTACGTTACAGCCTTACTCTCAAATGGATTAAATGAAATGTTTTCCTCATTAATCTACACACAATACCCCATAATGACAAAGTGAAAACAGGTTTGTAGAAATGTTTGCGCATTTATATAAAAATTAAAAACAGATACCATATTAACATAAGTATTCAGACCCTTTGCTATGAGACTCGAAATTGAGCTCAGGTGCATCCTGATTCCATTGATCATCCATGAGATGTTTCTACAATTTGATTGGAGTCCATCTGTGGTAAATTCAATTGATTGGAAATGATTTGGAAAGGCACACACCTGTCTATATAAGGTCCCACAGTTGATAGTGCATGTCAGAGCAAGAACCAAGCCATGAGGTCGAAGGAATTGTCCGTAGAGATCCGAGACAGGATTGTGTTGAGGCACAGATCTGTGGAAGGGTTCCAAACTATTTCTGCAGCTTTGAAGGTCCCCAAGAACACAATGGCCTCCATCATTCTTAAATGGAAGAAGTTTGGAACCACCAAGACTCTTCCTAGAGCTGGCTGCCCGGCCAAACTGAGCAATCGGGGGAGAAGGGCCTTGGTCAGGGAGGTGACCAAGAACCCGATGGTCACTCTGACAGAGCACCAGAGTTTCTCTGTGGAGATGGGAGAACCTTCCAGAAGGAGAACAAATCACTCCACCAATCAAGCCTTTACGGTAGAGTGGCCAGACGGAAGCCACTCTTCAGTAAAAGGCACATGACAGCCCGCTTGGAGTTTGCCAAAAGGCACCTGAAGGACTCTCAGACCATGAGAAACAAGTTTCTCTGGTCTGATGAAACCAAGATTGAACTCTTTGGCCTGAATGCCAAGCGTCACATCTGGAGGAAACCTGGCACCATCCCTATGGTGAAGCATGGTGGTGGCAGCATCCTGCTGTGGGGATGTTTTTCAGCGGCAGGGACTGGGAGACTAGTCAGGATCGAGGGAAAGATGAACGGAGCAAAGTACAGAGAGATCCTTGATGAAAACCTGCTCCAGAGCACTCAGGACCTCAGACTGGGGCGAAGGTTCACCTTCCAACAGGTCAACGACCCTAAGCACACAGCCAAGACAACGCAGGAGTGGCTTCGAGACAAGTCTCTGAATGTCCTTGAGTGGCCCAGCCAGAGCCCGGATTTGAACCCAATCGAACGTCTTTGGAGAGACCTAAAAATAGTTGTGCAGCGATGCTCCCCATCCAACCTGACAGAGCTTGAGAGGATATGCAGAGAAGAATGGGAGAAACTCCCAATATCGGTGTGGCAACCTTGTAGTGTCATACCCAAGAAGACTCGATGCTGTAATCGCTGCCAAAGGTGCTTCAACAAACTACTGAGTAAAAGGTCTGAATACTTATTTAAATGTACTACAGTGGGGGAAAAAAGTATTTAGTCAGCCACCAATTGTGCAAGTTCTCCCACTTAAAAAGATGAGAGAGGCCTGTAATTTTCATCATAGGTACACGTCAACTATGACAGACAAAATGAGAAAATAAAATCTAGAAAATCACATTGTAGGATTTTTTATGAATTTATTTGCTAATTATGGTGGAAAATAAGAATTTGGTCACCTAGAAACAAGCAAGATTTCTGGCTCTCACAGACCTGTAACTTCTTCTTTAAGAGGCTCCTCTGTCCTCCACTCATTACCTTTATTAATGGCTCCTGTTTGAACGTGTTCAGTATAAAAGACACCTGTCCACAACCTCAAACAGTCACACTCCAAACTCCACTATGGCCAAGACCAAAGAGCTGTCAAAGGACACCAGAAACAAAATCGTAGACCTGCACCAGGCTGGGAAGACTGAATCTGCAATTGGTAAGCAGCTTGGTTTGAAGAAATAAACTGTGGGAGCAATTATTAGGAAATGGAAGACATACAAGACCACTGATAATCTCCCTCGATCTGGGGCTCCACGCAAGATCTCACCCCGTGGGGTCAAAATGATCACAAGAACGGTGAGCAAAAATCCCAGAACCACACGGGGGGACCTAGTGAATGACCTGCAGAGAGCTGGGACCAAAGTAACAAAGCCTACCATCAGTAACACACTACGCCGCCAGGGACTCAAATCCTGCAGTGCCAGACGTGTCCCCCTGCTTAAGCCAGTACATGTCCAGGCCCGTCTGAAGTTTGCTAGAGTGCATTTGGATGATCCAGAAGAGGATTGGGAGAATGTCATATGGTCAGATGAAACCAAAATATAACTTTTTGGTAAAAACTCAACTCGTCGTGTTTGGAGGACAAAGAATGCTGAGTTGCATCCAAAGAACACCATACCTACTGTGAAGCATGGGGGTGGAAACATCATGCTTTGGGGCTGTTTTTCTGCAAAGGGACCAGGACGACTGATCCGTGTAAAGGAAAGAATGAATGGGGCCATGTATCGTGAGATTTTGAGTGAAAACCTCCTTCCATCAGCATGGGCATTGAAGATGAAACGTGGCTGGGTCTTTCAGCATGACAATGATCCCAAACACACCGCCCGGGCAACGAAGGAGTGGCTTCATAAGAAGTATTTCAAGGTCCTGGAGTGGCCTAGCCAGTCTCCAGATCTCAACCCCATAGAAAATCTTTGGAGGGAGTTGAAAGTCCGTGTTGCCCAGCGACAGCCCCAAAACATCACTGCTCTAGAGTAGATCTGCATGGAGGAATGGGCCAAAATACCAGCAACAGTGTGTGAAAACCTTGTGAAGACTTACAGAAAACGTTTGACCTGTGTCATTGCCAACAAAGGGTATATAACAAAGTATTGAGAAACTTTTGTTATTGACCAATTACTTATTTTCCACCATAATTTGTAAATAAATTCATAAAAAATCCTACAATGTGATCTTCTGGACATTTTTTTCTCATTTTGTCTGTCATAGTTGACGTGTACCTATGATGAAAATTACAGGCCTCATCTTTTTAAGTGGGAGAACTTGCACAATTGGTGGCTGACTAAATACTTTTTTCCCCCACTGTATTTCATTTTTTTCAATTTTAAAAACAATTGCAAAAATGTCTAAAAATCTGTTTTTGCTTCGTCATTATGGGGTATTGTGTGTAGATTAAATTGTTTATTTTTCTCATCAATCAATTTTAGAATAAGGCTTTAATGTAACAAAATGTGGAAAAAGTCAAGGGGTCTGAATTCTATCCGAATGCACTGTATATCTACATTCCTTTTAGAATGTTCTATTAGACACCTTAATGCATACATTAAACTAATAATTTGCAATTCATATGATATGTTACGAATTCCAGTTCGTACAATATTTTACGAATTTTTATGTGCTTAAGATCCCATTTAATCTCTTTAAATACATAACATTTTGTCCTTGAAATATTGTAGAATTCCATTAATTCCTAGTACCAATAAGGCGGACAGTGCCTTGAAAGTCTAATTTGCCAATACATGTGAGCAATCAAGGGTTTATATACAGTCAGATGTTATGGGGCTATTTTGCTTCCACTGGTCCTGGGGCCCTTGTTAAGGTGAACTTTACCAAGTACCAGGACATTTTAGCCAAAAACCTGCTTGCTTCTATCAGGAAGCTGTAACTTGGCCGCAAGTGGATCTTCCAGCAAGACAATGACTCCAAGCACACCACAAAATCCCCCACCAAATCTTAATTGACCACAAAATCAACATTTCGCAATGGCGATCTCAGTCTCAGGACTTGAACCCCATCGAAAACCTGTGGTTTGAATTTAAGAGGGGCAGTCCATAAGAGCAGATAAAGTGTATCAAGGATCTTGAAAGATTCTTTATGGAGGAATGGTCTAAAAACTTTTTTTTTACCCCATTTTCTCCCCAATTTGGTGATATCCAATTGGTAGTTACAGTCTTGTCCCATCGCTGCAACTCCCGTACGGACTCAGGAGAGGCGACGGTCGAGAGCCATGCGTCCTCCAAAACACGACCCTGCCAAGCCGCACTGCTTCTTGACACACTGCTCACTTAACCCGGAAGCCAGGCGCACCAATGTGTCGGAGGAAACACTGTACAACTGGCGACCGTGTCAGCGTGCATGTGCCCGGCACGCCACAGGAGTCGCTAGAGCGCAATGGGACAAGGACATCCCGGCCGGCCAAACCCTCCCCTAACCCGGACGACGCTGGGCCAATTGTACGCCGCCTCATGGATCTCCCGGTCACGGCCGGCTGCGACACAGCCTGGGATTGAACACGGGTCTGTAGTGACGCCTCCATCACTGCAACGCATTGCCTTAGACCGCTGCACCACTCAGGAGGCCACACATTTTATTTCTTATGATTTTAACACACAACGGGAAGGAAAGGAGAATATGCCGCTGTGTGGCATCACCATGAAAGGATTGCTAATGTTCAGGAGGGCAGTTCATCCCTTTTCCCCATGACATGAGAAATGTTGGGAAATTTTAAAAATATTTGAAAACAATGTAATAAAGTGTGATATTAGTGACAAATGCTGGAGTAATAGAAGTGTGTAGCCTACTCTTAAAATCATGTCACAATTTGTCATTTGTAAAAAATGTAGGACCTGAGCTTGAGCGAACTGGTCAAGAGGTGGAGAGCCTGAGGAAGGAGGTGGACAAGCTGAAGCAATGTGGTGAGATACTACTTGACCTTGATAGTTCCTCTTCCATCTAATTTTTCTTCACAATCCATATTAACACTGAGTCCTAACAAGCGCCGTTATTGACTGGAGCCAGTTGGTGACTTATGCACACCAAGTGTGTAAGATAGGCTAACTTAAACTACTGTTACGAAACAAACTAGCCAGCCTACAGAAAACTCTACTCTTGCTATATCTAGGGGTTCTGTCTGTGTGTGTGTGTGTGTGTGTGTGTGTGTGTGTGTGTGTGTGTGTGTGTGTGTGTGTGTGTGTGTGTGTGTGTGTGTATATATATACATACATACATACATACATACATACATACATACATACATACATACAGTAGCAGTCAAAGGTTTGGACACACCTACTCATTCAAGGCTTTTTCTTTATTTGTACATCAAAACGACATCAAAACTATTAAATAACACATATGGAATCATATTTTATATTTGACATTCTTCAAATAGCCACCCTTTGCCTTGATGACAGCTTTGCACACTTTTGGCATTCTCTCAACCAGCTTCACCTGGAATGCTTTTCCAACAGTCTTGAAGGCGTTCCCACATATGCTGAGCACTTGTTGGCTGCTTTTCCTTCACTCTGCTGTCCGACTCATCCCAAACCATTTCAATTGGGTTGAGGTCGGGGGATTGTGGAGGCCAGGTCATCTGATGCAGCACTCCATCACTCTCCTTCTTGGTAAAATAGCCCTTACACAGCCTGGAGGTGTGTTGGGTCATTGTCCTGTTGAAAGTTCAAAGTACTTGAAATGTTCCGTATTGACTGTCCTTCATGTCTTAAAGTAATGATGGACTGTCGTTTCTCTTTGCTTATTTGAGCTGTTCTTGCAATAATATGGACTTGATATTTTACCAAATAGGGCAATCTTCTGTATACCCCCATACCTTGTCACAACACAACTGATTGGCTCAAATGCATTAAGAAGGAAAAAAATTCCACAAATTAACTTTTAAGAAGGCACACCTGTTAATTGAAACGCATTCCAGGTGACTACCTCATGAAGCTGGTTGAGAGAATGCAAAGCTGTCATCAAGGCAAAAGGTGGCTATTTGAAGAATCTCAAATATAAAATATATTTTGATTTAATTAACACTTTTTTGGTTACTACATGATTCCATATGTGTTATTTCATAGTTTTGATGTCTTCACTATTATTCTACAATGTAAAAAAAATAAAAAATAAAGAAAAACCCTTGAATGAGTAGGTGTGTCCAAACTTGACTGGTTGTATGTGTGTTGTACAGTTGAAGTCGAAAGTTTACATACACCTTAGCCAAATATATTTAAACTCAGTTTTTCACAATTCCTGACATTTTATCCTAGCAAAAATTCCCTGTTTAGGTCAGTTAGGATCACCACTTTATTTTAAGAATGTGAAATGTCAGAATAATAGTAGAGAGAATGATTTATTTTCTGCTTTTATTTCTTTCATCACATTCCCAGTGGGTCAGAAGTTTACATACACTCAATTAGTATTTGGTAGCATTGACTTTAAATTGTTTAACTTGGGTCAAATGTTTCGGGTAGCCTTCCACAAGCTTCCCACAATAAGTTGGGTGAATTCTGGCCCATTCCTCCTGACAGAGCTGATGTACTGTAACTGAGTCAGGTTTGTAGGCCTCCTTGCTCACACACACTTTTTCAGTTCTGCCCACAAATGTTCTATAGGATTGAGGTCAGGGCTTTGTGATGGTCACTCCAATACCTTGACTTTGTTGTCCTTAAGTAATTTTGCCACAACTTTGGAAGTATGCTTGGGGTCATTGTCCATTTGGAAGACCAATTTGCGACCAAGCTTTAACTTCCTGACTGATGTCTTGAGATGCTGCTTCAATATATCCACATAATTTTCCTTCCTCATGATGCCATCTATTTTGTGAAGTGCACCAGTCCCCCCTGCAGCAAAGCACCCCCACAGCATGATGCTGCCACCCCCGTGCTTCACGGTTGGGATGTTGTTCTTCGGCTTGCAAGCATCCCCCTTTTTCCTCCAAACATAACGATGGTCATTATGGCCAAACAGTTCTATTCATCAGACCATAGGATATTTCTCCAAAAAGTACGATCTTTAAGGCAGTTTTGGAGCAGTGGCTTCTTCCTTGCTGAGCGGCCTTTCAGGTTATGTCAATATAGGATTAGTTTTACTGTGGATATAGATACTTTTGTACCTGTTTCCTCCAGCATCTTCACAAGGTCCTTTGCTGTTGTTCTGGGATTGATTTGCACTTTTCGCACCAAAGTACGTTCATCTCTAGGAGACAGAACGCGTCTCCTTCCTGAGCGGTATGACGGCTGTGTGGTCCCATGGTGTTTATACTTGCGTACTATTGTTTGTACAGATGAACGTGGTACCTTCAGGCGTTTGGAAATTACTCCCAAGGATGAACCAGACTTGTGGAGGTCTACAATTTCCTTTCTGAGGTCTTGGCTGATTTCTTTTGATTTTCTATTCAGACCCCTTGACTTTTTCCACATTTTGTTACGTTACAGCCTTATTCTATTATTATTTTTTTTTCTACACACAATACCCCATAATGACAAAGCAAAAACAGGTTGTTAGATTTTTTACAAATATTTATTACAAATAAAAAACATGAAATATCACATTTACTTAAATATTCAGTCCCCTTACTCAGTACTTTGTTGAAGCACTTTTGGCAGCAATTACAGCCTCGAGTCTTCTTGTGTATGACGCTACAAGCTTGGCACACCTGTATTTGGGGAGTTTTTTTCCATTCTTCTCTGCAGATCCTCTCAAGCTGTGTCAGGATGGATGGGGAGCGTTGCTGCACAGCTATTTCCAGGTCTCTCCAAAGATGTTCGATCGGGTTCAAGGCCAGGCTCTGGCTGGGCCACTCAAGGACGTTCAGAGACTTATCCCGAAGCCACTCCTGCATTGTCTTGGCTGTGTGCTTAGGATCGTTGTCCTGTTGGAAAGTGAACCTTCGCCCCAGTCTGAGGTCCTGAGCGCTCGGGAGCAGGTTTTCATCAATGATCTCTCTGTACTCAGCGCCGTTTATCTTTCCCTCGATCCTGACTAGTATCCCAGTTCCTGCCGCTGAAAAACATCCCCACAACATGATGCTGCCACCACCATGCTTCACCGTAGGGATGGTGCCAGGTTTCCTCCAGACGTGACGCTTGGCATTCAGGCCAAAGAGTTCAATCTTGGTTTCATCAGACCAGAGAATCTTGTTTCTCATGGTCTGAGAGTGCCTTTTGGAAACTCCAAGCAGGCTGTCATGTGCCTTTTTCTGAGGAGTGGCTTCTGTCTGGCCACTCTAACAATAAGGCCTGATTGGTGGAGTGCTGCGGTGATTTGTTGTCCTTCTGGAAGATTCTCCCATCTCCACAGAGGAACTCTTGAGCTCTGTCAGAGTGACCATCGGATTCTTGGTCAACTCCCTGACCAAGGCCCTTCTCCCCCGATTGTTCAGTTTGGCCGGGCGGCCAGCTGTAGGAAGAGTCTTGGTGGTTCCAAACTTTTGCAGTTTAAGAATGATGGAGGCCACTGTGTTCTTCGGAACCTTCAATGCTGCAGACATTTTTTGGAACCCTTCCCCAGATCTGTGCCTCGACACAATCCTGTCTCGGAGCTCTACGGACAATTCCTTCGACCTCATGGCTTGGTTCTTGCTCTGACATGCACTGTCAACTGTGGGACCTTATATAGACAGGTGTGTGCCTTTCCAAATCATGTCTAATCAATTTACCACAGGTGAACTCCAGTCAAGTTATAGAAACATCTCAAGGATGATCAATGGAAACAGGATACACCTGACCTCAATTTTGAGTCTCATAGCAAAGGGTCTGAGTACTTATGTAAATAAGTAAAAATGACTAAAACCTGTTTTTGTTTTGTCGTTATGGGGTATTGTGTGTGTAGATTGATGAGGGGGGAAAAAACAATTTAATCCATTTTAGAAAAAGGCTGTAACGTAACAAAATGTGGGAAAAGTGAAGGGGTCTGAATACTTTCCGAGTGCACTGTAGTATCACTTATTAAGTAGCACTTCATTTGGGGAGGTCCATGTGAAGCCCCTCTACACAATGCCTTTTTGTTTTCTTCAGATATGCTGGAGCTGCAGAGAGCGAAGGAGCACAACGAAAGACTGGATGGGGAAATCCGGGTTCTGAGAGAGCGAGTGCGCTCCCTGGACTCTGAGAAGAAAACCCTGTTACAGATGGTGGGCATTAACTAAACATAGGCCTACTGTTGGGCCCTAAAATATTGGGTAACCACATATTACCTAACTGATTCTTTGTAAGCTCGAACAATAATGTCACAGACTGCCAAACTCCCAGCACTATGTGATGTGGTTAGTACTTGTATGATCCTTGTGAGATAGAAAGAGGATGTGTTTCCTGTACAGAAGGAATGATGTGTGTACACCGATGTGTGTATTTGTCAGGGGGAGGGCAATGGCAGTGAGCACCATAAAGACCTGCCTACGCTGTTGTTGACAACATCGACACCTGACGAACAGGAGCAGATTCATAAAAGGTATGGATGCACCCTCAGCCCCTCTGCAGTAAATACGTTTATCCTACATCTGTAGAATCATTCTGTTCAGAGGTCTTTCTCTGGTTGTGCTGACCAGGAGTCACCTCATGTCAGTCATGTCCACATGTCAGTCATAAGAAGTAGCATTCACTCTATTCAATCAAATGTATTTAATAAAGCCCTTTTTATATCAGCAGTTGTCACAAAGCGCTGTATTGCCATTAATCAATGATCTGACATATTTCTTGTTCTGTCTCTTTCTCACACTCTCTCTCCCTCTTTCACACATGTATCTTACTCCCTTATTTTGTGCTGTCTTTCTCCCTCCCTCCCCTCAACTTACTCTCACCCTGTCTTTCTTTCCCTCCCTCTCTCTTACACACTTTTCTCACACGATCTCACTCTCTCCCTGACTCTCTCACCCTGTCCTGCAGGTGTCGCGAGGCTGTGGAGGACGTGGGCAGCCAGCTGCGGGAGCTGCAGCGGCGCATGCAGAGGCAGCAACAGGAGCAGGAGGAGCTGGTGGAGAGGAACGAAGAGCTGGAGGCGCTACTGGGAGAGGCCCAGAACGCCAGCAAGGAGGAGTGCCAGCGCCACGAGGGAGAACTCGAGGGACTGCACCGCAAGGTGGGAGAGGGGGTTGAACGAGAAGGGTCATAAATACACTACCGTTTTTTTTAGAACACGTACTCATTCAAGGGTTTCTTTATTTTGACTATTTTGTACATTGTAGAATAATAGTGAAGACATCAAAACTGTCATCAAGGCAAAGGGTGGCTATTTGAAGAATCTAAAATATAAAATATATTTGGATTTGTTTAACACTTTTTTTTGGTTACTACATGATTCGATATGTTCATTGTTTTGATGTCTTCACTATTATTCTACAAAGTAAAAAATAGTAAAAATAAAGAAAAACCCTTGAATGAGTAGGTGTTCTAAAACTTTTGACCGGTAGTGTATATTCTTTCGTTTATTTTTTATTTTATGACATAATCAAGAGTAATTTTCTCAAGACCTTTTCTTCTTATCTTTTTGCTAACAGAACATAGAAAATATCAGTTTTCACAGATTTAGACACTGTTATGGTGCTGGAGATAATGAATAGGAGGTTATAAATTATAATAAAGTGTTCCTTTTAAACGTCCACTCACAGATTAAAAGCCTAGAGGCAGAGCTGAAGAAGATATGTGCTCAGGACCAGGTACTGAAGGATGGAGGTGTCGTAGGCAGAGAGACTGAGACGTACTTACATCAGGTAGGAAAACGTTGTGCTGGTAGTTTAGAGTGGAAATGTACAAGCTAACTTGCCTGTGCCATTGTTTTTGTCTCATCCAACTACTTTCTCAAAGTGTCAGGCACCCATTTAATGGTAGTCATTTAAAACCAATGTAGCAGGCCAAAGAAGTTCTTCCCAGGCACCCAGATTGGCCATCGCCTAGAGCTCTTTGATTGCCAGTGACCTATTGTACATCTTAACGGTTTGTGA
Source organism: Coregonus lavaretus (assembly GCF_964263955.1). NCBI lineage: Eukaryota > Metazoa > Chordata > Actinopteri > Salmoniformes > Salmonidae > Coregonus > Coregonus lavaretus. The sequence goes on from NC_140007.1 coordinate 17,558,155, forward strand.
TTTGTGAACATTGAGAACAGGTGCTGTGCTTGAGTTACAAGTTGCCTCTAACCACAAAACAGGACATCAGTGAATAAGGACTTTTACCAACTGTATTATGTTTTTCTGCCTCCCCTACCTAGTTGAGGGACAGCAGCCAGGAGAGGGTGGCTCTGCTGGAGGCTCGTCTGACCGAGGAGAAGGATTGGAGGAGACAGCTGGAGGTGGACCTCGGCGCTGCCCAGGCTGCACTCAAAAAGAACAAAGAGGTACACTGCAAGGCATGCTAGGTAGAATAATGGGTTTTGCGAAGTCCAAGGATGTATATAAACTCTGGATTGCTGAATTGCTGACGCTATGTATTGCCCATTGAGAGGCTTTGAAGCCACTGGTCGGCCATTATGGCACTCCCCAGTAGGAGCAATCCTCCATAGGAATTAATGGAATTCTACAGTATTTCAATTAAATGTTTCAAGGGCAAAATTACATGTATTTAAGTATTTTTGTTGTTGTAGTGGTTATGTTTAGCTTACACAATATAATTTAAAAGTATGTATTAAGGTGTCTGTAATATAATATACTTGGCAAAAATGTAGACGTAAATGCATTCCTATAGCTTCCAAAATATTTTTTACAATGGAGGAGTACCAAGATGGCTGTGCGGTGGCTTCAATAATGCGCCCCCTGTCAGTCATCCAGGGTTTATACACGCCATTGGTAACCTCCAATGGTTGAATTGGTCATTGAATAGCTACAGTGAGGGAAACAAGTATTTGATCCCCTGCTGATTTTGTATGTTTGCCCACTGACAAAGACATGATCAGTCTATAATTTTAATGGTAGGTTTATTTGAACAGTGAGAGACAGAATAACAACAACAAAATCCAGAAAAACGCATGTCAAAATATTTATTTGCATTTTAATGAGGGAAATAAGTATTTGACCCCTCTGCAAAACATGACATAGTATTTGGTGGCAAAACCCTTGTTGGCAATCACAGAGGTCAGACGTTTCTTGTAGTTGGCCACCAGGTTTGCACACATCTCAGGAGGGATTTTGTTCCACTCCTCTTTACATATCTTCTCCAAGTCATTAAGGTTTCGAGGCTGACGTTTGGCAACTCGAACCTTCAGCTCCCTCCACAGATCTTCTATGGGATTAAGGTCTGGAGACTGGCTAGGCCACTCCAGGACCTTAATGTGCTTCTTCTTGAGCCACTCCTTTGTTGCCTTGGCAGTGTGTTTTGGGTCATTGTCATGCTGGAATACCCACCCACGACCCATTTTCAATGCCCTGGCTGAGGGAAGGAGGTTCTCACCCAAGATTTGACGGTACATGGCCCCGTCCATCGTCCCTTTGATGCGGTGAAGTTGTCCTGTCCCCTTAGTAGAAAAACACCCCCAAAGCATAATGTTTCCACCTCCATGTTTGACAGTGGGGATGGTGTTCTTGGGGTCATAGGCAGCATTCCTCCTCCTCCAAACACGGCGAGTTGAGTTGATGCCAAAGAGCTCGATTTTGGTCTCATCTGACCACAACACTTTCACCCAGTTCTCCTCTGAATCATTCAGATGTTCATTGGCAAAATTCAGACGGCCCTGTATATGTGCTTTCTTGAGCAGGGGGACCTTGCGGGCGCTGCAGGATTTCAGTCCTTCACGGCGTAGTGTGTTACCAATTATTTTCTTGGTGACTATGGTCCCAGCTGCCTTGAGATCATTGACAAGATCCTCCCGTGTAGTTCTGGGCTGATTTCTCACCGTTCTCATGATCATTGCAACTCCACGAGGTGAGATCTTGCATGGAGCGCCAGGCCGAGGGAGATTGACAGTTATTTTGTGTTTCTTCCATTTGCGAATAATCGCACCAACTGTTGTCACCTTCTCACCAAGCTGCTTGGCGATGGTCTTGTAGCCCATTCCAGCCTTGTGTAGGTCTACAATCTTGTCCCTGACATCCTTGGAGAGCTCTTTGGTCTTGGCCATGGTGGAGAGTTTGGAATCTGATTGATCGATTGCTTCTGTGGACAGGTGTCTTTTATACAGGTAACAAGCTGAGATTAGGAGCACTCCCTTTATGAGTGTATAACCTGTATAAAAGACACCTGGGAGCCAGAAATCTTTCTGATTGAAAGGGGGTCAAATGCTTATTTCCCTCATTAAAATGCAAATCAATGTATAACATTTTTGACATGCGTTTTTCTGGATTTTTTTTTTGTTATTCGGTCTCTCACTGTTCAAATAAACCTACCATTAAAATTATAGACTGATAATTTCTCTGTCAGTGGGCAAACGTACAAAATCAGCAGGGGATCAAATACTTTTTTCCCTCACTGTATATGTCAGGGGCCTACTTTGTCCCCTGATTACATCTCGCATGGATTTAACCTAAAGCATGTGGAAAGGTTACAACAGCCTACCTAATTCATTTGGAAATGCACAACAGCAAGTTATTTGTCCTTTGGTTTTATAGCTGTATTAGCAGCTATAGTTGTGTTTAATGATAATACTGTCATTGTCTGTCACCCCAAGACACTGCAGAGAGATGAGAGGGAGCTGAGGATGTTGCGATTGGAGCTGCAGGGCCTGCAAACTGAATGTCAACAAGGGAAAACGCTCATCAAGAGCCTAATGCAAGTTAAAGGGGAAAAGGGAATTTTGGAAGAGAAAGTGAGTTGAATTCACCAAATTGCCCCTGCCATCGGTCATCACTGAATACAGTCTGTACACCATTGTTATATGTTCATCAAAAACATAAACTTCACACTATAGGGCCAAGCTGAGATATACTGGGCTGACCTGGTTAAATGCTGAAACCGTGCTGAAAAGGAAAATATAAAAGTACGGTTTGGGCCAGCAAAGTACGGTTTGGACCAGCAAAGTACGGTTTCGGCCAGCAAAGTACGGTTTGGGACGGCCCTATAGTGCGAATCGGGCAGTAGGGTTCAGTTTGTGATTCATTTCAAATCCATCCTTCATTGTATTCGACTGCACTGATCAAGAGACTATTGCCGCGTAGGAGTGAAGCTACCAAACGGAAGACAATGCACTGACCTAATATCATTTTCTATTGATCTGAATGGACAACATGTCTAGTGGAAGTGAAAGTGTTTTTCATTCACTTTGTGCTCGCGGCAGGTGGCCCAGTTGGAGCGCGCTCAGAGCAGACTCCAGAGTGACCGGGAGCGCCAGACAGACAGCAGCCAGACTGAGAGTAGCCAGACCCAGGAGGACCTGAGGGAGAGCAGGACGCAGGTGGCAGAGCTGGGAGCCAAAGTGGAGCAGCTCACTTTGGAGCTCTCCTGCTTGGAGGAAGAGCATTGCACACGGAGGTCATTATCTAGACCAGTGGTCACCAACCGGTCGATCTTCTAGGCATTCCTAGTCGATCACCAAACATTTCTGTAGAAAAGCCAACGATAAAGACTTGCGCTCCTTTATTTTTATTCGACTTTGTTTTTGGCGGAAGGTGCACTTGATTCAGAAGCCCTGCACGCAGGTTAGGCACATTTTGAACCATTTCATTTGTCTGAAAGGACAAACTCTGCCTACCCGGCGGACCAGGAGAGCTGTGGCTAAATCAAGAGCGCCTACTGCGCTGGCCAATCGGATAGCTCAAATCACCGTGCCTAGTACAGCTTCCACGACCCCACAGCAAAGTTTGATACCAGAGAGAAACTGTCAAAGAATACAGCAAAGAGCTGCTCTTTTTATGAGTGAGTTCATGTTTACGTTTTTTTATTCAGCAGTGTCAACACTGTTTTTATAAAACATAAAACACGCTTCTCCCGACTCTCGCGCTGCAGCTGCACTGAATTAGTAGCCAAGTGTATCGATAGGCCTGCTCGTTATATTTTAATATCGAGGAATATTTAACTTTCTCTGGTCATAGGAACAACATGCATTTGTGCATGAGGCAGAAATAATGCGATGCGACTCGAGTTTCACTATCAGTAGGAGGACGGTGTCCCTTTGGTCAATAAAAAAATAAATATTATTTCAATTTATGCTCCGCTGTGCCTCGTAAGTTATACAACTGATCTGTTTTGTTGTCAAAGCTTGAGTTTTGAAATATAATATGGCCTGAGAATAACAATATTAGCAGGCCAGGCATTTAGCCAATATGCTGTGATAATGTATTAGGCCTACTGCACAAACGTCATTCCTACAGAACAGTTTTTATTAATGTTGCATAGGCTTACTTTTTTCATGTTTAAAAAATAAATAATCTGAGCGGTAGATCTCGGCTTGCTTTTTGACTGCGAAAGTGATCTTGACTCAGAAAAAGGTTGTTGACCACTGATCTAGACTTTAGACTGACTTTTCTTTACATAGTCATTTTGTGACTAGAGGATTTCTTTTTTTATGTGGTACACATGATTTACAGAGAGCCTTGTTGCGGCAGCAGTTGGTGTAATTGTCCTCTACAGAGTGCAGCTCTGTCCCTATGATTCCTTGTGCCGTTCCCCCCAATCTGCCGTCATCACACTCCCTCGTATGGCCTTGCGGTTGTGTACTGTTAGGTTGCCATACAGTCATGCATCCTAGTCAGGTCACAGTTCCCACGTGTCTGACTGTCCATGCCACATTTCAGGGATGAGATGGCGCAGGAGAGGAGGCGGGCCGCAGACCTCCAGGCCCAGCTGAGTGAGAGGGTCCGGGAGAAGCTGACGGCTGAAGGGGAGAAGGAGAGACTGGGCATCGAGGTACTCCGGCTCAGGGAACAACTCCAACTCTCCACCCAGACCCGGCAGGAGACAGCAGGGCTCACCAGGTCCAGACAGGACACCCCAGAACCAGACTACAGCTTCCTGCTAGCAGAGAGGACCAAAGATGAATGCCTCAACCAGGTACCTGGATAAGCATTCACATAGAAACACATGGTCAACATGGGGACTTTCATAGGGTCTTAAATAGAAAAACATCTGATTTATGACAAGCCAAAGGATGTATGAATATCAAATTGTTGCCACATACATCAATTTTCAGTAGATTGTTTATGTATCTTCCATATCACAGATTGTGTGTGTGTGTGTGTGTGTGTGCGTGCGTGTGCGTGCGTGCGCTCTGCGCTCCCCTCCTAGCTGGCGTCTCTGAAGTGTGAGCTGAGTCGTCTGCACGCCATCCTGGAGGAGGAGCGGCAGCTGGCCACTCAGCACCAGCTGGCCCTGCAGGCCCAGGTCAACGAGGCCCAGGCCCGCACTAAGGTCAGTACCCAATGTCCCCTCAAGGGCCTGTCAGTGTAACTCAATCAATACTGTCACGCGTAATCCACTGAACAACGATAAGCCAACATTACTCAACGTTATCCCTCGACGATAAGCCAATATTACTCAATCAAAATACTGTCACACCTAATGCACTCAAGTCAAAGAAACACACAATCTAGTCCCTAATATAAACACAAATATAAAGCCAGGGAAAAAGTGTTTCACGTGGCACTTATTGGCTGATATTCTCCAATAAGTTGGCTGATATTCTCCTTTTGAATGGTTTACCAAAGGTGAACCAGCCCTTCCAATTCAGTGGTGTGTCTGTTCCCCCACCCCACCCCCCTCTTCCCAAATGCCTCCCCAGTCCCAGGACTCCGTGCTGGGGCAGAAAGCTGAGGAGAGCAAGCAGCTGAAGCAGGACATCCAGAGAGCACAGAGTCTGTTCACCTCGGCTGAGAGGGAGCTACGCTACGAGAGAGAGAAGAACCTGGACCTCAAGAGACACAACGCCCTCCTGGACCAGGAGAAAATCAAGGTACACTTAACACAACCACATGTTCACTGACAGCCAATCCTAACTTTCACTGACAGTTTCACTTAGTCATGCATTGATGTCAATGGGACTGAGACTTAAGTGCTTAAGTGGAAGTTAGGATTCGCCTGTTAAATCGTACCACCATCGAGCCTAGAATACCTGCCATCATCTTGTCATCCACTTAACTTTTTTATTTATATATGTATATATATGTGTGTGTGTGTGTGTGTGTGTGTGTGTGTGTGTGTGTATATATGTTTGTGTGCGTCTGTATGTTGTTGTTTGCATGTGTATGTTGTTTGCATGTGTATGTTTTGTATTGTTAAAAATATATATATATACACTACCAGTCAAGTTTTAGAACACCTACTCATTCAAGGGTTTTTCTTTATTTGTACTATTTTCTACATTGTAGAATAATAGTGAAGACATCAAAACGATGAAATAACACATATGGAATCATGTAGTAACCCAAAAAGTGTTAAACAAATCAAAATGTTATATTTGAGATTCTTCAAAAAGCCACCCTTTGCCTTGATGACGGCTTTGCACACTCTTGGCATTCTCTCAACCAGCTTCACCTGGAATGCTTTTCCAACAGTCTTGAAGGAGTTCCCACATATGCTGAGCACTTGTTGGCTACTTTTCCTTTACTCTGCGGTCCGAATCATCCCAAACCATCTCAATTTGGTTGAGGTCGGGAGATTGTGGAGGCCAGGTCAGCTTATGCAACACTCCATCACTCTCCTTCTTGGTAAAATAGCCATTACACAGCCTGGAGGTGTGTTGGGTCATTGTCCTGTTGAAAAACAAATGATAGTCCCACTAAGCCCAAACCAGATGGGATGGCGTGGCGTATCGCTGCAGAATGCTGTGGTAGCCATGCTGGTTAAGGGGGCCTTGAATTCTAAATAAATCAGACAGTGTCACCAGGAAAGCACCCCCACACCATAACACCTCCTCCTCCATGCTTTATGGTGGGAACTACACATGCAGAGATCATCTGTTCACCGACACCGCGTCTCACAAAGACACAGCGGTTGGAACCAGAAATCTCCAATTTGGACTCCAGACCAAAGGACAAATTTCCACCGGTCTAATGTCCATTGCTCGTGTTTCTTGGCCCAAGCAAGGCTCTTCTTATTGGTGTCCTTTAGTAGTGGTTTCTTTGCAGCAGTTCGAACATGAAGGCCTGATTCACACAGTCTCCTCTGAACAGGTGATGTTGAGATGTGTCTGTTACTTGAACTCTGAACCCCCCCACCTTTTCACAACACAACTGATTGGCTCAAACGCATTAAGAAGGAAAGAAATTCCAGAAATTAACTTTTAAGAAGGCACACCTGTTAATTGAAATGCATTCCAGGTGACTACCTCATGAAGCTGGTTGAGAGAATGCCAAGAGTGTGCAAAGCTGTCAAGGCAAAGGGTGGCTATTTGAAGAATCTCAAATATAAAATATATTTTGATTTGTTTAACACTTTTGGTTACTACATGAAAACTGTGTGTTATTTCATAGTTCTAATGTCTTCACTATTATTGTAAAATGTAGAAAATACTAAAAATAAAGAAAATCCTTGAATGAGTAGGTGTTCTAAAACTTTTGACCGGTAGTGTGTGTGTGTGTGTGTGTGTGTGTGTATATACAGTGGGGAGAACAAGTATTTGATACACTGTCGATTTTTGCAGGTTTTCCTACTTACAAAGCATGTAGAGGTCTGTAATTTTTATCATAGGTACACTTCAACTGTGAGAGACGGAATCTAAAACAAAAATCCAGAAAATCACATTGTATGATTTTTAAGTAATTCATTTGCATTTTATTGCATGACATAAGTATTTGATCACCTACCAGCCAGTAAGAATTCCGGCTCTCACAGACCTGTTAGATTTTCTTTAAGAAACCCTCCTGTTCTCCACTCATTACCTGTATTAACTGCACCTGTTTGAACTCGTTACCTGTATAAAAGACACCTGTCCACACACTCAATCAAACAGACTCCAACCTCTCCACAATGGCCAAGACCAGAGAGCTGTGTAAGGACATCAGGGATACAATTGTAGACCTGCACAAGGCTGGGATGGGCTACAGGACAATAGGCAAGCAGCTTGGTGAGAAGGCAACAACTGTTGGCGCAATTATTAGAAAATGGAAGAAGTTCAAGATGACGGTCAATCACCCTCGGTCTGGGGCTCCATGCAAGATCTCACCTCGTGGGGCATCAATGATCATGAGGAAGGTCAATGACCTGAAGAGAGCTGGGACCACAGTCTCAAAGAAAACCATTAGTAACACACTACGCCGTCATGGATTAAAATCCTGCAGCGCACGCAAGGTCCCCCTGCTCAAGCCAGCGCATGTCCAGGCCCGTCTGAAGTTTGCCAATGACCATCTGGATGATCCAGAGGAGGAATGGGAGAAGGTCATGTGGTCTGATGAGACAAAAATAGAGCTTTTTGGTCTAAACTCCACTCGCCGTGTTTCGAGGAAGAAGAAGGATGAGTACAGCCCCAAGAACACCATCCCAACCGTGAAGCATGGAGGTGGAAACATCATTCTTTGGGGATGCTTTTCTGCAAAGGGGACAGGACGACTGCACCGTATTGAGGGGAGGATGGATGGGGCCATGTATCGCGACACCTGGAGGGGTCACCTTCCCTCAGTAAGATCATTGAAGATGGGTCGTGGCTGGGTCTTCCAGCATGACAACGACCCCAAACACACAGCCAGGGCAACTAAGGAGTGGATCCGTAAGAAGCATCTCAAGGTCCTGGAGTGTCCTAGCCAGTCTCCAGACCTGAACCCAATAGAAAATCTTTGGAGGGAGCTGAAAGTCCATATTGCCCAGTGACAGCCCCGAAACATGAAAGATCTGGAGAAGGTCTGTATGGAGGAGTGGGCCAAAATCCCTGCTGCAGTGTGTGCAATCCTGGTCAAGACCTACAGGAAATGTATCATCTCTGTAATTGCAAACAAAGGTTTCTGTACCAAATATTAAGGTCTGCTTTTCTGATGTATCAAATACTTATGTCATGCAATAAAATGCTAAGTAATTACTTAAAAATCATACAATTTTCTGGATTTTTGTTTTAGATTCCGTCTCTCACAGTTGAAGTGTACATATGATAAAAATTACAGACCTCTACATGCTTTGTAAGTAGGAAAACCTGCAAAATCGGCAGTGTATCAAATACTTGTTCTCCCCACTGTATATACATACACACACTACCGTTCAAAAGTTTGGGGTCACTTAGAAATGTCCTTGTTTTCCATGAAAACATACATGAAATGAGTTTGAATAGGAAATATAGCAAAATGCAGAGGAAATGTAGTCATTGACAAGGTTAGAAAAAATGATTTTTAATAGAAATTGTCCTGTTGTAGGAGGAAATTGGCTCCGATCAAGCGCCGTCCACAGGGTATGGCATGGCGTTGCAAAATGGAGTGATAGCCTTCCTCCTTCAAGATCCCTTTTACCCTGTACAAATCTCCCACTTTACCACCATCAAAGCACCCCCAGACCATGACATTGCCTCCACCATGCTTGACAGATGGCATCAAGCACTCCTCCAGCATCTTTTCATTTGGTCTGCGTCTCACAAATGTTATTCTTTGTGATCCGAACACCTCAAACTTTGATTCGTCTGTCCATAACACTTTTTTCCAATCTTCCTCTGTCCAGTGTCTGTGTTCTTTTGCCCATCTTAATCTTTAATTTGTATTGGCCAGTCTGAGATATGGCTTTTTCTTTGCAACTCTGGCTAGAAGGTCAGCATCCCGGAGTCGCCTCTTCACTGTTGACGTTGAGACTGGTGTTTTGCGGGTACTATTTAATGAAGCTGCCAGTTGAGTACCTGTGAGGCGTCTGTTTCTCAAACTAGACACTAATGCATTTGTCCTCTTGCTCAGTTGTGCACCGGGCCTCCCACTCCTCTTTCTATTCTGGTTAGAGACAGTTTGCGCTGTTCTGTGAAGGGAGTAGTACACAGCGTTGTACGAGATCTTCAGTTTCTTGGCAATTTCTCGCATGGAATAGCCTTCATTTCTCAGAAAAAGAATAGACTGACGAGTTTCAGAAGAAAGTTACTTTTTTCTGGCCATTTTGATCCTGTAATCGAACCCACAATTGCTGATGCTCCAGATACTCAACTAGTCTCAAGAAGGCCAGTTTTATTGCTTCTTTAATCAGCACAACAGTTTTCAGCTGTGCTAACATAATTGCAAAAGGGTTTTCTAATGATCAATTAGCCTTTTTAAAATGATAAACTTGGATTAGCAAACACAACGTGCCATTGGAACACAGGACTGATGGTTGCTGATAATGGGCCTATGTAGATATTCCATAAAAAATCAGCTGTTTCCAGCTACAATAGCGATTTACAACATTATCAATGTCTACACTGTATTTCTGATCAATTTGATGTTATTTTAATGGACAAAGAAATTGCTTTTCTTTCGAAAAGAAGGACAAACAAGGACATTTCTAAGTGACCCCAAACTTTTGAACGGTAGTTTATATATATATATAAAAAAAAAAATGTTTGCAATACAAAACATACACATACAAACGACAACATACAGACGAACACAAACATCTACAACATCACCCCTTCCCAGATCCACCTGCTCATCCACTTATTATCATTGTGTGTTCGTGTGTGTGTGAGAGGTAATTATCTTGACGACACTTTCATTTGGAGTTTCATTGCAAAGTCATTTTGTGCTTGGAGGTTTCGTTATGTGGACTTCTTTTCCCAGGTGTGTGCGGAGCTGAAGCAGGCACAGGCAAAGCTTTCCCAGGCAGAGCAGAGTGGCTCGGGGCAGGCTGCGGAGACGGAGCGGCTGCAACACAGGCTCCGAGAGCTGGAACTGGAGCTGGCCCGCAGCGGGCAGAGCCGCAACACCAACGCCAGCCTGCAGGAGGAGCTCCAAGCAGAGAGAGCCCGCGTCATCTCCGCAGACAAGAAGGTTCCTCAGTTCTCACTCAATTCTGAGCCAACATATTGATTGCTTAGCGATAGTGGAATATGGCATTAGGGTTTTTGATTTATCATGCTTTACAGAAACATTTGTCCTCCCAGAACACATCCTGCTCTTCAACAGTTTAAGCTAGACACACCAATCTAACGTTATAATATGCAGCCTGACTCAACTTAGTTTGCCTCCATTAAGGTGTTTTGCTAGTATTTATACTTTTTAAACTATAAAGTTTTTGTGACCCCCCCAAAAGTATGAATATTATTTCATGTAAGTGAACCCCTTGCTGTGGCCTGGCTGTGTTCTGTAGGTGTTGGAGCTGCAGCAGCAGCTGAAGCGTGCCCACCACCAGCTCCGTCTGGAGGAGGCCCGGGCTGGGGAGACCAGCCGGCTAGAGAGGGACAGTAGGGACATGTCCGACACCCTCTCCTCTCTCCGAGCCAGACAGCAGGAGGACCAGCTCCAGAGGTGATTACTAGTGTAAAGAAAGCAGCATTGAATAGCTGAATATCCCATTGACCCACATAAGTCTAATTTTCACTTAGTCTGGTTCCTCTTCCAGCTCGTAGTGTGTGATAGTGAGGGTTGGTATAGAGCCCCACAGTGGAGGTGTCATAATACCAATAAAACTTAGCAGTCAAACACCATCAATTTTTCCGTTTAGGGGATTTTAGAAACACTTAAAAAATGGGCTGTGTTTGTGTAGGCTTACCCTGGCGTGACGTTTTGATAACCATGTAAATCTCTCTCGGACAAGGTGACTCTTTTATTAATATATTCTGCTCTATTTACTCTGATTCGAAAATGATAATTAGCATCAAAGTAGACATCATGCAAAACTACAAATCCCTGCAAGCTCCTGCACGTCATCTCTAGCTGACACCTTTGCTATCATGTATTGTGCCAATTTAAAACTTGCACAAAACAGTTCACAGAATTGTCCATTTAAAGAAATGTAGCCAATTTATTCATACTACATGTAGCTAACATTAGATAGTTAATCCAGAGAGTCTTACCTTTGCCTCGATTTGGCAGTTTCGTCCAGATCATCGTGGCATTTGGAGTTCTTTATGATAGCCACATTAGCAGTTAATTAGCATTTCATTTTGGGGGCTAAGTACAGGCGAATATATTGGTAAAAGGAACCTTGTCCTAGAGAGATTTAAAGGCGCTGCATGGTCAATCCGCTGTCTGCATTGGCCGTGCAGAATTTACGGTGATATGTCCTCTGCAGAAATCAGGGCATTCATACTGTACTTCTTGTGCTTCGCAGAGCTGTTGTCAAGGAAGTGAGTTTGTGTTTATACAGGAACTCCCGCCCTCACCTACCGTCAACCCAAAATCAAATAAAAACCTCTATGGAAAAAATGAATGGTGGAAAAACGGTTGGAACCATTTCCCTGTTTGACCGCTAGGTTTTATGGGTATTATGTTTCATACTGTGGTACTCTACAGTCAGAGAATAATAGTCTGCTGAGGCACACCAGCGCACTTTCCAAATACACTACTTTGGATCTTTTCTCTCTCACTCACTGCTATATTGCTTTTACCATGTAGCCCTTAAATATCATTGAGTGAGCTGTAGGACAGAAGAAAAGTCCTCCAGGGCTCACATTGAAAAAGAGACTCATATTCTCAGTCAAATTGTATTAGTCACATGCTCCGAATACAACAGGTGTAGACTTTACCGTGAAATGGTTACTTATGAGCCCTTTCCCAACAGTGCAGAGTTAAAAAGTAAGAAAAGATAGTAACACAATAAAATAACAATAACGAGGCTATATACAAGGAGTACCGGTACCGAGTCGATATGTAGGGGTATGAGGTAGTTGAGGTAACTGAGGTAATATGTACATGTAGGTAGGGCTAATAGTGACTAGACAATCAGGATAGATAATAAACAGTACCAGTAGCATATGTGAAAGTGTGTGTGTGAATATTTTTGTGTGTGTGAGCGTATGTAGTGTGTATCTGTGTGTTGGAGTGTCAGTGTAGTATGTGTGAGTGTGTGGGTAGAGCCAGTGCAAGAATATCAGTGAACATAAAAATAAAAAAAAGGGGGTCAATGGAAATAATTTATTTTAAAAAGGATGCCACTTTTAAAAGTACCATCACCTAACACCGAGTGCCTGATCTCACTATGGCTGTATCTCATGTCCCAACATCGCCGCCCCCCTGAACAGGAAGCTGTTGGAGCAGAGGGAGGAGGAGCTGCAGCAGCAGGTGCGTTCTCTGAGGGGGAAGGAGGCGTCGCTGGGACGCAGCAACTCCGAGCTCAGACACCTCACACAGCAGCTGGAGACACGCCTGGCCGTGGTGGAGGCCGAGCATGGCAAGGCCAGAGAGGAGGTCAGTAGATACTGGGCCCAGACGTGGGTTCAAATACTAGTTGATATTTTTCAAATACGTTGAGCGTTTGCTTTAGTATGTCTAGAATGCCAGGTGGGTGGGGTTTGCCCTTTTGGGACTTCTCTATTGGTTCCATGGCAACAGGGAAGCTCACTCAAGCCCAGCTAATGTTTTTTGAAATGATCTCAAGTAGTATTTGAACCCAGGTCTGCAGTACCTACAGGATCTACCTCTGAAGCGAGTTTCCAATCCCATAGCTCTGTTACTTCTCTCTGCCCTCATTCACCCTTACTGGGTCTCTGTGCCCAGACAGGTGGAAACCATTTGGCCAACACTTTAATGAAGCTAATGTTTTGATTAGTGTATGTATTTTTAAAGACTGAGCTTCATGTTAAAAATTAAATTTTGCGACTATTCGAATCAGATAATTTGTAGAATTTGATATTCGTCAATTCGACTCCATGGGGTCAACCCTAGTAATAGGAATACAGATTGAACGTTATGTTTTGGGTATGCATGGTCTGGTATGCAGCAGAGAGAGAGCCAGAGGACGTGTCTTCAGCTGGGAGAGGAGCTGGTGGCCAGTCAGCAGGAGAGTGACCGGCTCCAGGAGGAGCTCCAGCAGGTCATCACGCAGCTGGACACGCACATCAGGTCAGACCCTGTTCATCGAGTAGCCTATAAAGGGATTTTCACACTACTGTGCCAAACCAAACTGAACAGGCCTGGCTACGCATCCAACCACAGTTGCTGGAACTGTGCTGAAAAGGAAATATCAGAGCCAGCACAGTTTGGTTCGGGTCGTTTGTGCACGATAGTGTGAAAAGGGTATATGTAATGAGCACATTTGTTCACACACACACACCACCATCCTCTCCAGCGACTTACTGTACACATACACAAACATTAAGATGACTTCCTCCATGAATACCATAAACACTATAGACTATAATTAAACTATATAGACATCAATGACACATCATGAACGCTCCAACATCTCTCCCACCTCCCCGTTCCACATACAGGAAGTACAATGAGAAACAGTCACAGCACAAGACCAAGCTGAGGAAGGCCAAGCAGATCTTCCTGAAGGCCACGGCCCAGAGAGACCGCACCATCCAGAAACTGGAGAACGACCTGGCCCTGGCCTCCAGCCTCTCCCACAAGGTCAGTCTGTCTGTCCATTTGTCAGTCATTTCATTGGTTTCATGGTTTGTTTCATGAATAGGGACAGGTACAAACACATTGACACATTGATGTAACAATCATCCGATGCTCTATGTTAATTTTCAACATCCCTAGATGGGCTTGTCTGCCCTTGTTGAAAGAGTGCCATCTGTAGGGCATGGTGTCTGTTGTGTCTGAGAGGGCATTGAGATGTGGCATGAGCAGTTGCTGTAATAGGAATAATAATGATGATAGCCTTGAAGGACTCTACCCCTCTCTCTCTTTTGTCTCTCATCCTTATGGTATGCAGGAGAAAGACTGGATCAGGACAGTTATGGAGGAGAATGAAAAATTGCTGGTAGAGAAGAGAGAACTTCTGAGGAGGATGAGCGAGGCAGAGGAGATGGAAAGCAATGGCCTGAGAAAGGCCTCCAATGTTCAGCATAGGTACTGAGTACTCTATCTATGAGTTTGAGTGTGGTTACATTTCTCCAGCCCCATTCCTTATTTTTGTAATAAGTAGTTAAAGCAAGGTTGGGCTGCCAAATTAAGGAGTGTGTCTTTAGGGTAAGGGTTAGTGCTGATGTGAATGTGTTCGCCACACGCAACTCAGGCTATAACATAGTCATGGGTTATCACATGGGTAAAGGTGTAGTTCAGCGAAATTAGGGAAAGTTCAACAAAACCAACGTGTGGAATTCAGTCACTGCTTCTCCATAGACTGCTTTCAAGGTAAGGAAACAAATATCTAAATACTGTAAAAGTTCAATTAAACGCGAGTCTCAAATAGCCGCCTGTCTCTTTTTAATAGCCACGCAATGGCACGCATTTTAGCAAATAAATACCTGTTTCAAATAAACACTGGGTCTAAATTAATTGTTTACGAGGTTTAATGTTTGATTTGTTACATTAAATAATTCAGTAATGACTCGAACATTTTTACAATCATCCATTTTTATCGTTAGTAAGAAACTGCTAGCCATTGGCTGCCAACAGCTGATAACTGCAAGCTAACTGGCTAGCAGAAAACAGTCAATAACTTAGAGAGTACAGACCCCCAGAAATAGGCAGATCGCCCTCTAGTGGCAGAAGTAAGAACTGCCGGAAATGCACAGTCAGAGTCAAATTATTCTGTCAAGGAAAAGTATATTTTTTTTTTATGGCGGTATACTAAGACAAAAGAAAAGTGACATTAACTAGGTTTTCATTCAATTGGCGACAGATTTTCATGTGAATCTTTTTTTTAAAGCATAAAGAAAATATGGGCATTTTCCCACCAGTGGTGTTTCCACCAAACAGACTGGTTGTGGATTAGAAATCACTGCGTGATGACAGTGCAGACAAAATATATTTTTTCACTTATGTTTTCATGTACCGAATAAAATCTAAAGTTAAATATCTTTCCATCGCATTTTCAACTCTACCGATAGTTCTGTCACAAAAACTGTTGCGTTAAATAGCAAATGTGCCTACCATGGTCTTGAAACGTGTGCTCTAGCCAACAGGTCGCAGATACCGTTTGGGTAGGCTGTGCAGGTAGTCTACATGATGAGATTATTATGGATAGCCTAAGAGTGATAATATTTTTATTTGTCAAATGGCAGTCAAGCATCGAACATGTCACTAAAATAAGACCCTAGATATTTATTGGAAAGGAGCATCAAGATCACCATGCACTTTCACCACCCTGTGAAGTTCATCGTGACTTATTTCATCTGTAGCCTAGTCAACTGCACGTTTTCCCGAGTCGTAACAGGAGGACCACACACCATATCATCGCGTGCCTCAAAGTTGACTTCTATATGATTGTTATTATTTCAATATTTGCGCATAAAGGCGTTTCCACCACCATTTCTCGCATAACCATGTTGAACAAACAAATTAACTTCCTTTTTCCATCACAGCTGTTGTGATTTTTGACTCGCATAAACTCTGGATGGAAACGTGGTTACAGTGTGTAAATGATAACACATTAGTGCAGGAAATGAAGAAATGTATTAAAATGCTGGAAATGAATGCTGGAATTAAACAATTAACTATGCAAATGACCAAAAGCTGTGTGCATTAAGGAAATAGATGCCTGGCTCAAATAGAAGTTTGTCTATTTGACTGTTGTGTTCAGTCATTTAAGCAAATAAACTCCCTGGCTATTAATACAAGTTTTACAATATGTAATTTCGCCGAAGTGTCCCTTTTTAAGGTATGTAACCATACAGTACACAATATACTACTGACTGTCCTCATGTTCAACTGCATAGGTTTATTGTGGTCCATCCTTTGTGTAGTTACATTACTTTTAGAGAAGGTATGTAGCCAGAGCTGGTAGAACAGTGAAAGTAACTGCAGAGCTGTGTTGCCCATCTCCTGTCCACACGGATCATGTGTCTCTTTCAGGGTCAACTTTCTGGAGGTGGAGAACAGACAACTTCAGGAAATAACTTTAAAGTTGGCCAATCAAGTCGGAACACTAGAGCGGGCTCTGAGGAACGTCCAATCACCATCGCTCTGCAACATAGAGGTACCAATCCCATGGTCCCTGACATTGGAGCAAAAGAGCATCATGTTTTCCTAACACATTTTTCATCCGCTTTCCCCCCTCAGGATATCAAGAAAATGTTTCCTTCTGAAAGTCTTCCGAACGACAGCGTCCTTCATGCGTCAACATTAAGGTACAAATTGCTTAGATGCATACAATATATTGCATATATTCTGGAACTAACTGCAGCTCTTTACATTTACATTTTTTACATTTTAGTCATTTAGCAGACGCTCTTATCCAGAGCGACTTACAGTTAGTGAGTGCATACATTTTCATACTGGCCCCCCGTGGGAAACGAACCCACAACCCTGGCGTTGCAAGCGCCATGCTCTACCAACTGAGCTACAGGGGACTCTTTGTTAAGTGTTGCTGTCATTTCAGTCGCTTTGGTAGCTGACTTGTATAGTGTTGAGTCATCTGCAAACATAGACACACTGGCTTTACTCAAAGCCAGTGGCATGTCGTTAGTAAAGATTGAAAAAAGTAAGGGGCCTAGACAGCTGCCCTGGGGAATTCCTGATTCTACCTGGATTTTGTTGGAGAGGCTTCCATTAAAGAACACCCTCTGTGTTCTGTTAGACAGGTAACTCTTTATTCACAATATAACAGGGGGTGTAAAGCAATAACACATACGTTTTTCCAGCAACAGACTATGATCGATAATGTCAAAAGCCGCACTGAAGTCTTAACAAAACAGCCCCCACAATCTTTTTATCATCAATTTCTCTCAGCCAATCATCAGTCATTTGTGTAAGTGCTGTGCTTGTTGAATGACCTTCCCTATAAGCGTGCTGAAAGTCTGTTGTCAATTTGTTTACTGTGAAATACAATTTTATCTGGTCAAACAGATTTCTCCAAAAGTTTAAGGATTGATTATTTGTTTGTATGTTCTTATTTGAAGCTACTCTTCAACGTTGTGACTGCTCTGGGCTTGAACAACATTTTAACTGCGCTTGTAGCAAGGTCATTCATAACTTCTTGCACACCATTCATCCATTGTTCTTACAGTAACCACTTGTCTGTCTGCAGTCTGACATCAGGTGCGTGTGACCCTCTGGGCATCCTCGATGCCATCTGCCGGGGGAAGGTGGGCGAGCGCGTGGAGGGCATCCGGATGTCGTCCTCCACGCCCCATTCCCAGTCGCAGTCCTTTGAACTGGGCTACCTGAACCTCACCTCCCCTGTAGCTCCCCCAGACACCAAAGACCCAGAGGAGAGTGACCAGTGACCAGGAAGTGATCAGTGTGGGGAGTGACCAGGTATGAGGAAGGGGTTAAAGGGTGGTGAGGACCCTGGTATACAAAATGGCTGCTCCATTGACCACAGGAGAATCTGTCACTGTTACTCTAGTCTTGTGTTACCATTCTTCCAAGTCTCTAAGGAAGCCTGGAAGGCTACTGTTAGTTACCTGTGAGGTGTTGACCTGAGTGGTGATTTTAAAAGACAATCATGTCATTGTGTACAAAATAGACAGTTGTGAGAATGTTTTAGGCGATGCCTCCAATGTAACGACATTCAGGGTCTTTTCTGCTTTGCCTGTGGAACACGGTTGAAATGACTCCCTCATTTGGCTTGCAGCTGCTGCTTTCTCTCCCTTGTGTTCACAGTGGGATGTTTGAAAAATGAGCTTTTGGGGGTTTGGCTGGTTAAGCCTGTGGGAGTGTGTCAATGGCAAACATTGAAAATAGTATTTTTAACAATTACTTGCGTAATTTGAGCTTCAGTGCAACTTTTCGAAGTGGAAGTAGTTAACTAAGGTACGGTCCTTTTGTGGATGCACTAAATGTGGATGCACTTAATTTGAGATCCTCCAAATGCTACAATGGTCTTTGTATTCAGAAAATAAAGCCAAACTGAACATGGAGCCTTATGAAGGTCTGGAGGTGGTATGACTACATTTACATTGAATCAAATATGTGTCTTTGTATTCAAGGGAAAGACCGGCAACCTTTAAAAAAATGGTACTGGATACTAGCATCACAATTTCTACACTAATACAGTGAGGTCCAGAAGTATTTGTACAGTTACTCATAATTTGTTGTTTTGGCTCTGTACTCCAGCACTTTGGATTTGAAATGATACAAGGACTGAGGTTAAAGTGCAGACTGTCAGCTTTAATTTGAGGGTATTTTCATCCATATCGGGTGAATCGTTTAGAAATTACAGCACTTTTTGTACATAGTCCCCCCATTTTAGGGAACCAAATGTATTTGGACATATTCACTTGTGTGTATTAAGTATTAGTCAAAAGTTTAGTTTTTGGTCCCATATTCCTAGAATGCAATGACTACATCAAGCTTGTGACTGTACAAACTTGTTGGATGCATTTGCAGTTTGTTTTGGTTGTGTTTCAGATGATTTTGTGCCTAATAGAAATGAATGGTAAATAATGTATTGGTTAATTTTGGAGTCACTTTTATTGTAAATAAGAATAGAATATGATTCTAAACACTTTTACATTAATGTGGATGCTACCATGATTACTGATAATCATTAATGAGTCGTGAATAATGATGAGTGAGAAAGTTAGAGGCATAAATATCGTAAGTAAATTTGTCCAAAAAACGTTTGGGTCCCAAAAATTGGGGGACTAAGTACAGAAAGTGCTGTAATTTCTAAAGGGTTCACCCAATATGGATCAAAATACCCTCAAATCCAAAGTGCTGGAGTACAGAGGCAAAACAACAAAACATTTGTCACTGTCCAAATACTTTTGGACCTTGCTGCATGTGACATCAAACAATGTACAATAGTAACAATTAAATGATAGTGGTGTGAAAGAGCTGTTTGAAATGATCACGTTTTTAGAACCTGCTCTTGAGTTGGTTTACATTCTGAGGAATGTGGTAGTGAAACAGTAGCTGTAGGGTTGAACTTAAATCCATTGTTGCCATTTATTTTTATTTTCTATGAAAAACTCATGCCTTTTGGGATTGTAATATGTTTTAGGATGTTTTCTGAGATTAAGTCTTAATGTGGGTAAAGACGTATCTGTTACAAGTTTACAAAATGTGTTTTCTATCGAGTGGAACATAGGTGTTACGAGGGTGAGAATGTTACATACAACTGTATGTGTTGTAATGAGGCAGATACAGTATGTGTGTGTAGCCTAATGTTAAGAAACAGATTGTTGGCTTTCAAATAGCCATTATTAGCAATCCTAAAATTATCACCCAAACCACTATATTTTGGATTCTCAAACTTGTACTCAGGCGTAGGCTATACTATACCTGTGTTCATTATGTTCTTGTCTCTCTTATGTAATGACAAGCCTTACAATAGTTTGTTTTGCTTTGAATGGGATCCACTCGCATGTCCGTTTAGAGGTCAGGGTTTTAAGGTACTTTATCATTAAAAATAAAAAATGTTTTATGTCACTTTTGTGGGAGTGACATTCATATATTGTCGAGGTTAGTGACTGCTTGGTAGTCTTGGAAAAACCATATTCACAGTATACACAGCATTTGATCACCTGTTACAGTAATGCATTTCTTTGTCACTACAGATTTTAAAGTTTGTGTTGTATGACTCTTAGACGTTTTAACCACAAAGCAATTATTTAATTTAGCAATGTTTTATAAACTTGGAATTT
The DNA here is from genome assembly GCF_964263955.1 of Coregonus lavaretus. Lineage (NCBI taxonomy): Eukaryota > Metazoa > Chordata > Actinopteri > Salmoniformes > Salmonidae > Coregonus > Coregonus lavaretus. Next base: position 17,578,506 of record NC_140007.1, read on the forward strand.
TAACCTTTTCTTTAACCACTGACAACTTACAATCATTCGCTGTAGCCTCTAGAGACATTGATTCAGAAAGGAATGTACATTAAATAATATGGTATGATATGCTTTGTAATCATCCATTTTGTCTTCAATGTGCCTGTAATGATAAAGTGTAATGCTCTATCCTGCTGCTAAACTGGGAGGGAATATCAATCTACAAATAATACTCTCTATTAACAGTCATATTCATTTGAGTCATTAACAATAACCTTTAACTTTTGTAGGTACTGATGTAAATGCGATATTTTATAAAGATAATAAACATGTATTTTCATAAATAAAGGTAATTAAATCTTCCCACGTGTATTTGATTCCTTTGTTTAGTTTAAGCGCACCTGGGGTGTATTCATTAGTGCCAAACAGAAGCAAAAAGTTTGGCAACAGAACATTTTGGTTTCTTATTGGAAAAGTTCAGGTTAGTCCCTCCCCGTTTCGGCTGTTTGCTTCTGTCTGGTTCCTAATGAATAAACTCCAGGTCATATCTTGGAACAGAAGGTCAAACTTGTGGCTGCAAGCTGTTGTTTGGTTTCAAATTATTCATCAAAGTTATGCAGTACAATTTTTTGTTTGTAACAGTCTGTTTATTAAACAAGGTAAAGATACAACGTTTTTTTAAACATTGATATTCTTAGTTTTACTTCTCAGTCTTGTGTGTGCATATTAAGTTGTCTAAAAACTTTCTATGAAATCACAAAGAAAGAGGTGTAATAAATCTACACATAATATATTTTCATAGAGAATATGGGTTAACAGTTAATTAATATACAGATTACAGTTTGGATATTCCATGCGGAAAAATAAAAATGTTTACTAGACTGAATACTGAAGAACACAATACAGAATATGGAAATAAAATGGTTGTTCAATGATAAAATAGTTAAGGCTTATACGTAAATAACTGATAAAACATGAATATTAATAACAAATTATCAATATTCGGATAGACTCAAATCATTACAATAAGTTCATACATAAACATACCTGTACAAAACTCTAACCCAAAACAACAGTTTATGAAAATTGGTACTATAAATGAGGATCATGTTTTACAGTACAGCAACATGTACATTTCCCTATAATTTTTCTCAGAAGAGAGTAAATTGAAGAGGCAGGGTCTGTTGGCATAAATGTTTGTTTCCAGGCCAGTGGCTTGAATTATAGTTATTTTTTTTATTATTTTTTTACATACTATAAATGTATTTAACAATATTCTCAGCTCCATCTCAAATAAACGTCTAGCCTTAGCATCTTTTCTTAAGCAACTTGGAAGAATACAAGCTACTAGTACCATCCAGAGCAACCAGAAGGTATAATTTACAGTAAAAATACAACAAACAATACTTTGTATACCATGATGAAAGAAACACTTGCAGTAACACTGCCAGTTCATATGAAGTTATATATGGTATGAACCTTTGAACAAACTCATACTGACTGCACTTACTCTAACTATATGTAAACCTGTTGAGAATTGGTTTCACAAAGCAAATCAAGATTAATCTATCCTGAATGTAGTGGGTTTAGGGGTTAATTTTGGTTCACTTTTTGGTCCACTTTCAAATACCATTGTCATGTTTAAACAGTTTTATTGACTTTGACTTTCTATTGATGAAGCAGCACAAGCCTCTGTTCCCAGGCTGGGCAATAGCTTTAACTTGACTTGGTGATAAGATGTTGAAGTGTAATGTGACACTAATGAGAGTATAACAAACTAGAAGTCAACAGAAATACCAAATATTTCACCTCCAATAAATGTATGCTTGCTATATATTTCTCTATATTCAGAGTAGAAATGTTCTACTCAAGTAACATAGCCCTAACAACATTACCAACGTGGCAACACTTAACTTCATGGCCCCCTGTCAAGGCCTGCCTGACTCGGTCACAATCATAAGAGCCATCATCAGCTGTTGTGACTTTTATTATAGAACTATCATGACAAAAGCATTAATCTCTGTTATTAGCACCTTAGCTAACAGCAGCTTGTGTTATGAGGACCATCGGAAGTTACTTGACAAAAGCTGGCATGACTGTTTATGACAGTTGTAATGCTCATCTTGATAGCTTTGCGTATGCCTATTGAGGGCAGTGCCACGTAATAACATAAAGCTGGCACACTAGCTAATGTTAGCTTGCTTTCCTAATGAATCTTGACTTGGCTCACATAGGTGCAAAGCTACCATCTGTACTACCTGGCCGCAAGGAAAATTGGTGAAAAGTTCTGTTGATTTGAACAGTTCAGTTGATTGAATTAGTGTCTGGTCATATAACCCATATGATCTTGATTCGATTAACCATAAACAATGATTGAAATTATCTTGACCAAACAAACATTCATTCCTTTTTTACATTTTGGTGCACTTTAGTTTGTTTCATCATTCCTCCGAGAGAAACAACCTTACAATCTAATTGTCCACATAGTTCCAATTGCTTTCCGCTGAAATGCCGCTTTTAAAGTTTGACCCTGTAAACTTGCTTGAACAAAAATAACAAAATAACAAACTTTCGATTAGACACAGTCAATACTCTTAGCTGCCTCAAGCAATGCTTTTGCATTTCCATCGGAAAATATCTAAACATTTGGAGCCAAAACCACAAGGCCTGAAAGTGCTTTAAAGGGACAATCCGTAGTTGAAACAATAACAAAGTGTTTTCACCGCCACTGTTTCGGTAAAAAGCTGAGGGATGGGGCTTGAGAAATGTGACCACTCTCAAATTCATAGACAGAGCTATGGATGCAAGGACTGACCATCCATGATATCAAAATGATAGTTTTAACCATGTCTTAAGGGTATACAGTGTTTGTTCACATTTACTTTGTTTACAAACATTACTTTGTTTACAAACATTGGTGTAAAACAAGCTTATATTTCGGGTTCTGATGCGGTATGAAAGTTGAACTAAGCTTATGAGGCATTTATAAGTTATAATCTTCAAGAATCAATGGGTACATATAATTAATTTATAAGTCCAAAGATGTATGTGGCAACTGCAGAATGCCCCTTTTAAGATTATCTTTGGATGTCACCAGAACACACCCAGAAAATGTTTTATGTATTTATTTTCCGTATAAGGGCAAATATTGTCTGGCATATTTTGGAAACCCATTTAATGGTATGTGTGTGTGTGTGTATATGTGTGTATGTGTGTGTGTATATATATATATATATATAATATACTACCAGTCAAAAGTTTGGACACACCTACTCTTTCAAGGGTTTTTCTTTATTTTTACTATTTTTTACATTGTAAAATAATAGTGAAGACATCAAAACTATGAAATAACACATATGGAATCATATAGTAAACAAAAACGTGTTAAACAAATCAAAATATATTTGAGATTCTTCAAATAGCCACCCTTTGCCTTGATGACAGCTTTGCACACTCTTGACATTCTCTCAACCAGCTTCACCTGGAATGCTTTTCCAACAGTCTTGAAGGAGTTCCCACATATGCTGAGAAATTGTTGGCTGCTTTTCCTTCACTCTACGGTCCGACTCATCCCAAACCATCTCAATTAGGTTGAGGTCGGGGGATTGTGGAGGCCAGGTCATCTGATGCAGCACTCCATCACTCTCCTTCTTGGTAAAATAGCCCTTACACAGCCTGGAGGTGTGTTGGGTCATTGTCCTGTTGAAAAACAAATGATAGTCCCACTAAACCCAAGCCAGATGGGATGGCATATCGCTGCAGAATGCTGTGGTAGCCATGCTGGTCATGCAGACAGTGTCACCAGCAAAGCATCCCCACACCATAACACCTCCTCCTCCATGCTTTACGGTGGGAAATACACATGCAGAGATAATCCGTTCACCCACACCGCGTCTCACAAAGACACGGCGGTTGAAACCAAAAATCTCAAATTTGGACTCCAGACCAAAGGACACATTTCCACTGGTCTAATGTCCATTGCTCGTGTTTCTTGGCCCAAGCAAGTCTCTTCTTCTAATTGGTGTCCTTTAGTAGTGGTTTCTTTGCAGCAATTCGACCATGAAGGCCTGATTCACACAGTCCCCTTTGAACAGTTGATGTTGAGATGTGTCTGTTACTTGAACTCTGAAGCATTTATTTGGGCTGCAATGTCTGAGGCTGGTAACTCTACTGAACTTATCCTCTGCAGCAGAGGTAGCTCTGGGTAATCCAATCCTGTGGCAGTCCTCATGAGAGCCAGTTTTATCATAGCGCTTGATGGTTTTTGCGACTGCACTTGAAGAAACTTTAAAAGTTCTTGAAATATTCCGTATTGACTGACCTTCATGTCTTAAAGTAATGATGGACTGTCGTTTCTCTTTGCTTATTTGAGCTGTTCTTGCCATAATATGGACTTGGTCTTTTACCAAATAGGGCTATCTTCTGTATACCTCCCCCTACCTTGTCACAACACAACTGATTGGCTCATGAGAGAATGCCAAGAGTGTGCAAACCTGTCATCAAGGCAAAGGGTGGCTACTTGAAGTATATTTTGATTTGTTTAACACTTTTTTGGTTCCTACATGATTCCATGTGTTATTTCATAGTTTTGATGTCTTCACTATTATTCTACAATGTAAAAATAAAGAAAAACCCTGGAATGAGTAGGTGTGTCCAAATACATTTTTGACTCGTACTGTGTGTATATCTATATATATATATAATCTATTTTAAGGGCCAATGCATAAGACCGTTTGCAAAACGCCTTCGTAAGTGCTCAGTTTTATTCGACGCAAGACATTATCCGACATTTGTTTCCATTGACATAAACCTTTGCAAAGAATGTGCTCGTTTTCATTTAACCGACCCAATCTGTCAAAATAGAACAAGGGGTTTGGAAATGAATGTCAGGTGTCATGTGATGCATATGTAGGCCTTGTGTCAATTGCCTTATGTCCAGGGTCCCTAAACTACAGCCTTACATTGAAAATGAATACAACAACATACAGTAATGCTGTGTGGGTGGAGCGCTCAGATGAGGGAGATGCGTATTGGGATACTGGGGGACTCTGTCCTCTGGGGGGACTGGTGGCTCACTAGGTGTTCAACCACCGTATGTTTGGACATGTGCTTCATAAGGTAGGTCTCCTGCAAAGACACAAAATGGATGACTCAAAACCTGTTGGTTTCCCCACACAAATGCCTAAACACAGGAATAGGTTGGCAACCCTGGTCCCAAAATGCAGTGATTGCCTGCAGGTTTTTATAAAAGTCAGGAAGCAACTGATTCAGTAAATCACAATAATCTTTGACCACTCTTTCTTTCTTCATGTGGTGAGCTTAATTCATGCTTAGTTATGTTGTGGTTTTATGTGCGGCTTGAGCAAATGTTTACAGACACTATAACTGACCAGGACTATAGCAATGCCTTGGATTTGCTTACACTACTACTAACACTTAATACTGAACAGTGGGATAGGATACTCACTGAGGTGTATGCCCGGCCACACATACTACAGCAGTAGGCCTTAGCGTTTTTGACGGCGTGCGTAGACAGGTGGATCTGTAACGATGCTGAATCTGAGTAGGCACGGTAGCAGTTGGGACATTTGTACGGCTTGTCCTTGTTGTGCTGCCTCTGGTGAGACTACATAGGGGAGGGAGGGGGGGCAGAGCAAGAGAGAAATAGAAGAGGGAAGCGCAACTCAGTCACTCATTACAGGATAACTATCATTCAGAGCATCCCAGGAAAGTAATTATTGTATGGTTGAGTAGACCATATGTTTCTCTCATGGAATCGTATTCCTTCACTTCTGCAGTATGCCATTTAGGGCTACTTTCAGGTAGAATTTTACTGTGTAGCACCTTTAATATTATCAATAGGCTCGGGGCCATTCAGCACTGCGAGATGGACTGTAGAGGATAAGTAAGTTATCATGCTGTGATTTAATACTGACCTGGAGGTTAGAGAGCTGGGTAAAGGCCTTTTCACATCCAGGGGCCGCACATTTATAGGGTCTGTCACCAGTGTGTATTCTAAGACACATGCAGAGGAAGATAGATATATGTTAGAGAGAGAATGGACTGAAATATTATGGTTTATTTAGCAATTATGGCAGGAAATATAATATAATTACAATGTAAAAGAATATGGTGTAAAAAAAAAGAAGACAGTTATAAAAGAATGGATACATAATCATACATTTCACAGTACTACCCAATGTCAGTGTCACTGATGGAAAGCTACTGTACATTCCAGCAATACATGGAGTGTTCCTGTTTAAAATATGTTTTTAATGTTGTCAATGCCATTGTGAAGCCACAAACACATTTTCATATGGTGTGGATTTTGGTGGATTACTTTTTTTCTATTCCTTTTTATTCCATGAAGGTGAACTCAAATGACCTGGTGTGCTGCTGCAGGTGTGAGAGCTGACGGAAGGAGTTCTCGCAGTAGGAGCAGTGGTAGGGCTTGATGCCCAAGTGGATGCGGAGGTGCTGAGCCAGGTAGGATGCGTTGGCAAAGGACTTGGAGCAGTGGGGACACTTGTGGGGCTTGGCCTCCGTGTGGGACTTGGAGTGGATCTGCATCTCCGACTTGGACAAGAAGGTGAGCGGACACACTTTGCATCTGGTTGGAGGGATACATACAAATGGGACTGGGTCATATCATATGTCATGGATGAAGGTTGTGTTATGAATGATACTGCAACACTCAAAACACTGCAACACTGTTACCGATATGTGCATGTGACTCAAATGTCTCTAGGTCTGAAACCACTGAAATGGGTGCTTATTGAAGAAATAAGAATGATGTAAACTTGAAACTAAGCTAAATTGAAGCATTTTACAAACAGTGCCCATACCTGTAGGTTTTGCCCTCTTTGGCAGGGAAGGTGATACAGCCCTGGTCGGCGCCCGATGCCATGATCGGGTAGGGCACCACCAGAAGAGGCCCTCCGCTCTCCGCTTTGATCTTCTTCCGCCCGCGGGGTGTCTTGGGTGGAGGGCCGAGGAGTCCGGCCAGGCCCCCGCTCTTCATCTGCTCCATGCCGGGCCCACTGGCCAGCCCAGGGATGATGTTGACTGATGGGGCCCCTCCCAGTCGGTTCTGGCTGCTGGAGGTGGGGGTGGTGGGCGTGAGGGCCTCCGAAGTGCTGTGGCCGTCCGGCCGGGATGACGGGGCCAGACCTGTGTATGGGCACATGAAGACTTACAAATGATAAGCCATGCAAAAGGTTAGCGATTTAGCTTGCTGAGAGACTGAACTTTGACACAAACTAATAAGTGAAGGTGTTAAAACTTAAGAGGCACACTGAAATGTATTTGGCTCTTGTCTAACCCTTGTGAACTACACAGCTTTTGAATGTTTTCTTTGACGCTTGTATGTTTCCAATGAGAAAGGTGGTGTGGTTATTACCTGACCGATGGTTAACTCTAGAGGGCTGCTCTACGATCTGTCGCATGTGCCACTCATCCCACAGTCCTTTGGCCTTCACTGCTGACTTGTCATCCATATTCACGTCTGCATCATCGAAATTGAAGGTAATAAAATTAACTGATCTAACTGAGGGAAAATGAGAAAATCACTTTATAAATGGCACCAATTTATACTCAACATCCATCCTGAAATCTTACAACGCTCCATAATACAATGGGGATGATTAACATTTCTACATCTATGGCTGCATTTAAGCTATATTTTTGACTTACTTTCCATCATCTGCACTGATATGAAAGAACTACACTGGTAGGCATCCACCATATGACTTTCATCTATGCTTTCTTAAGCCAATGCAGATGACGGAGAGGAGATGCGAAGGGGAAGGCACTTCAGACAATTTAGATTGAGACCATTGAACAGAATATAGGTCTAGAGCATGACTAGAGCCAAGTGGTGTCTCCAGTGTGGTGAGCAGACAGCAAACACTGTTACAGTACCTACCTGGCACAGAGCTGGAGGCTGGGCGGGCGTGCAGGGCGATGTCGGGCTGCTGGACCGAGCCCTGGGGGTGGTGCTGCCCCTGCTGGGGCTTGGGCATGGGCATGCTGTGCTGCTGCTGCCCCCCGTCCGAGGGGGAGGAGGCCAGCAGCAGGGTTTGCTGGGAGGGGGCTGAGTTAGGTGGCAGGTGCAGGGGTCGGATCTTCTCAGCCATCAGCTGCTCCTTGATCTTGTTGATGAGCACGAGGTTATCCAGCTGAAAGGGTTAACCGGTCATGTTCAACAGAAAACAGCTCCATTTTATCAACCATCAAGCTTAAGATGATCCCATTATAGTCAAACTTTTGTTGCCATTTAATACCTTAGTTGTTAACCTCTTCTGATGGGCATTTACCTATATGGACCATGCCTAGATTTAAATACTTCTGAGAAAATAGTATGCATAACCATGTCAGCCTAGATGAAAGGACAGATAAAATGATGATGTCCTTACCTGGCCAGGCATGGAGGGAGGCGGAGGCCAGAAGTAGGGGTTGTTGAACCGAGGCTCAGCCATCCTGCGATAGAAACGTACGTTTTGTTGCGGTATTTTATTATTTTCCAAATGCAATTATCTACAAAGCATTATTCCATGTATTGGGAGGTTATTAAAACGCATTAGATTTAAACTATTAATACAATGGACAGGTATACTGATGTTTCAATGTCAAGAGTCAAGATATCTGTCCATCTATTTTTGGATTCCTGTGACTGTCTTTTGTTTTTGAGCATCCCTCCTATTTTCCTTCGTTTTCTGAATTGCGGAGGTCTACCTAATCAGAGTACAGCACAGCAGTAGTAGTAGTAGTAGAGTGTGGGGGGGGGGGGGGGGGGGGGGGAGTACAATAGCCTTAATGGGAGGCAGACTCAGGTCTCTACCTCTCAAGACAAAGAGAGCAGTTTTGTACCATATGCCTTATGAAATTAGATTGTGACTATGTGAATTGTGCTGTTATCGTGAGTTTATTACCTAATAACTAAAGTTATTATATTCTTTCTACTATATTACATTAATACTTGTAAAAAATATATGATATGCCAATAATGAATTATTAATAGAATACAATTGAGTAACTTTATTGTCGCATTCGGATTGGGTAATAAACAGAACAAACAGCACAATTCACACACAGTCACAATAATACATTTTCATAATTATTGTATAGAAACCTAGTATGTTTAGTTCAAACTGCATAGTGAAACACAGGCCTCAAAAGACATTACAAGAATGCAATCAAACATCAAAACTTTCACTGAATATGGTCACACCTGTCAGTCATTTTCGATAGGCCTACCTTCAATATTCTTTATCCCACTCCCAAAGGTTTATGCCAGAGGTTTTATGCCTAGACGGTTTAGCACACATTTTTGGTCTATAGACATCAGAATAGGCTCAATGTCAACGTTTTATTATTTATTTCCTAAATGTCTTTCCTGTAAAATATTAGTTACGACCCCTTCCAGTTAGAATTAATGTAGGCAACATTTAACTAATAAAACATTTCCTTTGGTAGTCTAGACTTGATAACACGTGTGCCCCTCGACAGCTCTGAAATTCAGTCACATTTGGCGATGCGACCTTCCGATCAGATGCCACTCAGAAACATCCTCAGACAGTTTTATTAAAACATTTCCAGACAAAAGAGAAACAAAAATGGCAGCCTGACTTATTTTTCGAAGAGGGGACGCCATATTCTGCAGACCCCAAAATTAGGAGCATCTCATTTTCTCCTAAAAGGAGGCCGCTTAACACAAATGTGTGTTTATGTGAAAAACATGAATAATTGTTTACGACGAATTGCAGGTTTGAATAGCCCGGCCTCCCCACCGCTTAAAAAACGGACACTTCCTACAACAACCATGCCCAGCAAATAGCACGGAAATAGATAAAATGCTCGAGCTTTGCGCCTAAATATTTTGATAAAACATAATCGATGCGTAAAGATCACAATGTAACAACCGCACTCTGACATAATGATATTCAAAACGACGGTATGCCAATCTTTCCCAAAATGCGTTCACTTTGGTATTTTTTACATTGCACAACTTTTTAACGAATCGAGGGGCATACATTATATTATCTGCATAATGCATACATTTGGGGTTTATCAACTTCCAGAAATGCACATTTACAAACAACTTCAAAGAATTGCACACAGACCTGATGTCCCGATTGCAGATTTTGTCTTGCTTTTTATAAAAGATTGGTATTCTTTCTGCCTGCCTCCAATTGGTTCAGCGCTTCCGGGTCGCTTTGTTCGCTTCTGGGTGCTACTACACACTGTACATAGCTGCTGTTCCAAGGTGTCCGAAGGCTGGACATTTTTAATAGTAGGCTAATCTGAATCAAACAACAATGGTTTTTATTTTAACTTGGTTATAACGCAAAACAACGACGCACAAAGCATTGAGCTAATGTCCATCAGGGGTCCAAACATCGCGCTGGTGTCAATGGCAAACATTACTCAAAAAGACATCATCGTCATTTTGGTGAAATGCTAGACTAAATCATTATTCTAGTATCCCCAGGAATGCTGTCTCTGCCCTTGGACTGTACGCTATCCAACATTTTAATGATGAAACAATTCCATAATAAACAATAGTCACTTGGCTACCATTACTAGTGGAAAAAGTCAAGTGGTAATGCACTAGCATTTCACCACAATAAGCAAGGAGACCTGCAATGTTGCTGTTCGCTACACTGGTGTCAGAAGTGGGATGGCCTAGCAAACGGTGACAGGACAACTCCCCCTGCCGGTCCCGAACATGGGTCTCCTAACCAAGGTTATTATAGTAAACGAAAACTTGCCAGGAAAAATCAATTTAGTCAATTGAAATAAAGTAATTAAACAACCCTTTTGAAAAAAGAAAACTATTCTGCAACTATTATCTTTGACTCAAACTAACTAAAATAAAAAACAATGTATTATTTTTTCTTAAATTCACAATAGGTACATTTTGGGCGACCAGACCAAATTCACATAGAAAAATATGAGTTATAGAGCTGTAATTCTCATTGAAAGAAAGTCTAAGAAGCGGATGATCTGTCCTATGTGCGCTATTTCTATGCTTCACATTCTTACATTTCTTTTTTGGAACTTTTACTTTTGGTTTTGTACACCAGATGAAAATACAATATTTTTGGTTATGAAAAATATATTTCACAGCAGTTTAGATGGTACAATGATTCCCCACACTATACTTGCTTGTTTTGTCGCATATACTGAAATTAGGCAAACTATTATAATTTGAGCAACCAGGAAATGGCGGATCGATTTCTGCATAATGCATCTTTAACTTAAGGCAAAAATCTAAATGGGGTTTTCAAGCTACTGGGAGGTTTTCAAGCTACTAAATCTGAGGGGTAAATGCATCCAGAAGATGGCAACTTTTCAAATAGGCCTAGGTTGTGTTTCGCTAGCTATCACTAGCTAACAGGGGAAAAATTGTCTAGGTAGCCAACTTGATTCATTTTATACTACTAAAGTTCAAAAAGCATTGGATCGGTGTAAACATGGGCGAGAGTGAGTTTCTGTCACGATCGTCTTGGAAAGGAGTAGACCAAAGCGCAGCGTGTTGCACGAACATGATGCTTTATTTAATTAAAGCGAAACACGAAACAACAAAACAAATAACGATTTGTGAAGTCCACAGTGACAATGACTGACTAGGAACAAAAACCCACAACACCCAAGGGAAAACATACAGATTAAATATGGCTCCCAATCAGAGACAACCAGCCGACAGCTGACACTCGTTGCCTCTGATTGGGAGTCACACAGGCAAACATAGACAATGACAACCTAGAACACCCAACATAGAAAACAAACACATAGAATGCACACACCCTGGCTCAACATATAGAGTCCCCGAGCCAGGGTGTGACAGTACCCCCCCCTAAAGGCGCGGACTGCGACCGCGTCTAAACACCCCAAACAGGGGAGGGCTGGGTGGGCATTCCTCCTCGGAGGCGGCTCCGGCTCTGGCTTTGACCACCACCCCTCCATACTACCCCCGTAGCGCCCCTGGTCCGGTCTGACCCCGCTGGCTGGATCTGGACTGGACATCGACGGAGCGGATTGCCCACGCTCCGTTGTGGAGCAGCTGACCGGTCTTACCAGGCTGACGACTCGCACCCCGGGCTTGGTGCGAGTAGCAGGAACGGGCTGAACCAGGCTGACGACTCGCACCCCTGGCTTGGTGCGAGTGGCAGGAACAGGCTGGACCAGGCTGGCGACTCGCACCCCTGGCTTGGTGCGAGTGGCAGGAACAGACCGGGCCGGGCTGGCGACTCGCACCCCTGGCTTGGTGCGAGTGGCAGGAACAGGCCGGGCCGGGCTGGCGACGCACACCGTAGGTTTGGTGCGTGGAGCAGGGACAGGCCGGGCTGGGCTGGCGACGCACCCCGTAGGCTTGGTGCGTGGAGCAGGGACAGGCCGGGCTGGGCTGGCGACGCACACCGTAGGTTTGGTGCGTGGAGCAGGGACAGGCCGGGCAGGGCTGTCGACGCACACCGTAGACTTGGTGCGTGGAGCAGGAACAGGCCGGGCAGGGCTGTCGACGCACACCGTAGACTTGGTGCGTGGAGCAGGAACAGGCCGGGCAGGGCTGTCGACGCACACCGTAGACTTGGTGCGTGGAGCAGGAACAGGCCGGGCTGGGCTGGCGACGCACACCGTAGACTTGGTGCGTGGAGCAGGAACAGGCCGGGCAGGGCTGTCGACGCACACCGTAGACTTGGTGCGTGGAGCAGGAACAGGCCGGACCGTACTGGGGACACACACCACTGGCTCTACTCCGGGAACTGGAACGGGCCGGACCGGACTGGTAACACACCCCAGTACCTCTCGCCGTGCCTCTAAACCTCCTTTCCCTACTTTGACCAGTGGCCCCCGTAACCTGGTGGCCTTTTGAATACGCCCCTTCTCTGCCTCCGTCAGCCCCGTCGTCCATGCCCTGTGCCCCCCCCTAAAAAATTATTGGGGGTGCCTCTCGTCCGTCCGACGATGGCACTGCTGACGCCGCTGCTCCTCTCTCGCCAGGGCCTTGATCCTACCCCAAGGTCCCTTGCCCCCGAGCATGTCCTCCCAGGACCACACTTTGCCCACCTGGGCCATCGCCAGCCTCTCCATCTCCTTTCCCGGCGCTTCCTCCCATGTCCAGTCTGCCTGCTCCTGGACACGCTGCTTGGTCGTTGTATGGTGGGTTTTTCTGTCACGATCGTCTTGGAAAGGAGTAGACCAAAGCGCAGCGTGTTGCACGAACATGATGCTTTATTTAATTAAAGCGAAACACGAAACAACAAAACAAATAACGATTCGTGAAGTCCACAGTGACAATGACTGACTAGGAACAAAAACCCACAACACCCAAGGGAAAACATACAGATTAAATATGGCTCCCAATCAGAGACAACCAGCCGACAGCTGACACTCGTTGCCTCTGATTGGGAGTCACACAGGCAAACATAGACAATGACAACCTAGAACACCCAACATAGAAAACGAACACATAGAATGCACACACCCTGGCTCAACATATAGAGTCCCCGAGCCAGGGTGTGACAGTTTCCTTCCACCATATTTTTTGCACCAGTCTCTGGCTATTCATATATGCACTCACTAACTGTAAGTCGCTCTGGATAAGAGCGTCTGCTAAATGACTAAAATGTAAAATGTAAATGTATTCTTTTTAAATCCAAGTCACATTGAAATTGACTTTATAATTTACACAGTGGCTGCGGATCTGACTTTTACTGGACCTCTCTTCCTGACAGCTAAAGGTCAGGGGGCCTGCGCATGTGCGGGATTCTCTACGTAGATTTATTTACGTAGCTGCGGCTCACTCTGCTGTGGCTTCCCCATCCTTCCTCTTTGCGGCAATGATCGGATGTCTTTGTCTGGTGTAGTCTACAAACTTCTACATTTTGTACAATAGACATAATCGACATGTTGTACAACAAACTTCTTTGTCTGTTGTAACAGTAAGCTATTGCAAACATAAGACCGAGTGGCGCAGCGGTCTAAGGCACTGCATCTCAGTGCTTGAGGCGTCACTACAGACCCCCTGGTTGGATTCCAGACTGTATCACAACCGGCCGTGATTGGGAGTCCCATAGGGCGGCGCACAATTGGCCAAGCGTCATCCGGGTTTGGCTGGTGTAGGCCGTCATTGTAAATAAGAATTTGTCCCCAGTTCACGTCTGAAAGGCGTTCATGGAACGTCTGGGGGTCTCGGTCAGCATGACCTCTGGATTTCACCCCGAGAGTAATGGGCAGGTGGAAAGGGTGAATCAAGATCTGGGTAGGTTCCTGCGGACCTACTGTCAGGACTGGCCGGGGGAGTGGTCGGTGTTGCTGCCATGGGCAGAATATGCTCAGAACTCTCTCCGCCACTCCTCCACTAACCTAACACCCTTCCAATGTGTTTTGGGTTACCAACTGGTCCTGGCACCGTGGCACCAGAGCCAGACCGAGGCTCCTGCGGTGGATGACTGGTTTCGGCGCGCGGAGGAGACTTGGGACGCTGCCCACGTTCGCCTCCAGCGCGCCGTGCGTCGTCAGAAGGCGAACGCTTACCGCCACCGCAGGGAGGCCCCGGTTTTCGTACCGGGGGATCGGGTCTGGCTCTCGACCCGGAATCTACCCCTCCGCCTTCCCTGCCGGAAGCTGAGCCCGCAGTTTGTGGGGCCGTTTAAAGTCCTGAGGAGGATAAACGACGTTACATACAGGTTGTTACTCCCCCCTGATTACCGTATTAACCCCTCGTTTCATGTGTCTCTCCTCAGGCCGGTGGTAGCTGGTCCGCTCCAGGAGTCTGAGGTGCGGGAGGTTCCTCCACCTCCTCTGGACATCGAGGGGGCCCCGGCGTACTCGGTCCGTTCCATACTGGATTCGAGGCCTCGGGTGGGGGGCCTTCAGTATCTTGTGGAGTGGGAGGGGTACGGTCCGGAGGAACGGTGCTGGGTCCCAAGGAGGGACATCCTCGATCCCTCCCTGTTGAGGGATTTCCACCGTCGTCGTCCGACTCGCCCTGCTCCGCGTCCTCCTGGCCGTCCCCGAGGCCGGGGTCGGCGCACTGCTGGAGCCGCGTGTCAAGGGGGGGGGGGGGGGGGGGGGGGTACTGTCACGACTTCCGCCGAGGCTGCCTCCCCTCCTTGTTCGGGCAGGTTTTGGCATTCGTCGTCACCGGCTTACTAGCTACTGCTGATCCCATTCTCATCACTTCACTTGTCATGTCTTGTCTTGTCAATCACACACACCTGGTGCTCATTCCCCTAATTAGTATGTGTATAAGTGTTCTTCTTGTCTTTGTGAGTGATTGTTTCATTGTGAGAGCGAGTAGCTCGGTTGAGCTACTCTTCCATTTGTTATTTCCAAGGTGGAATAATTTCCCTTGTGATGGTTTCGTTTTGACGCTTGGTGCGTTTTATTTATGTAAACGGATTAAACTCTGGACTTCGGTGTTTTACCTCCTGCGCCTGACTTCTTCATTCACACCTCATCACATGATCAACAACCAATTTGACAGAGCTTGAAGAATTTTGAAAAGAATAATGGGCAAATGTTGCACAGTCCATGTGTGGGATGCTCTTAGAGACTTACCTAGAAAGACTCACAGTTGTAATCGCTGCCAAAGGTGATTCTAACATGTATTGACTCAGGGGGTTGAATACTTATCTAATCAAGATATTAGTTTTATTTGTCAAATTTCTTTTTACAAATGTTAAAATTTTTCTTACACTTTGACAGAGTATTTCGTGTAGGTCGTTGACAAAAAATGACAATTAAATCCATTTTAATCCCACTCTGTAACACAACAAAATGTGGAAAAAGTCAAAGGGTGTGAATATTTTCTGAAGGCAATGTACAGTAAATTGCAGCTTTACAGACTTAACTAGAACTGCTTGCTTACGTATGGTTGTACCAGCAATGGAAACTGGTATTTTATCTGACAGAGTTTCCTGTTGCTTCATCAGTTCTCTGAGGTCTTGAAAGAACTGACACTATAGACTTCCTTTGACCTACTTCTAACTCATCACACTGTATTAAGAGCCAGTTTAGCTTTTTGGTTAGAATTTCTACTAGGAAATTGGCAAATGGCTAGCTACAATGCCGCACATTTTTTTTGCCCATCATAGTCTTTTTAAAATGTATCGTAAGTTATGTTTTATGAGTTAAGTACATCCATTTATTTCAGATGAGAGAAGCAAACCACTGGCTACACTTTATCATTTTAAATTATTTTCAAAATGTGGTTCTATGTGTTGGTAAGTATTCATGCAATTATTATCAAAATCGTGTTTTCTGTATATTCTAGTTGTGTTCATTCAAATTCCTCTACTTTGATTGGAAAATCACATTTTGCTTTACATTAATTTGGATACATTTTGTATTTGTTATTGGCCTATCATAAAGCTTATATAACACCATCATAACGGATATGTAAAGTGATATCATGGCAGATTATTTATATAATGACAGACAATTATTTCATGTTAATGACTCCCGAGTGGCGCAGTGGTCTAAGGCACTGAATCGCAGTGCTAGCTGTGCCACTAGAGATCCTGGTTCGAGTCCAGGCTCTGTCGCAGCCGGCCACGACCGGGAGACCCATGGGCGGCGCACAATTGGTCCAGCGTCGTCCAAGGTAGGGGAGGGTTTGGCCGGCAGGGATGTGGGTTCGTTTCCCACGGGGGGCCAGTATGAAAAAATAAAAAAATGTATGTATTCACTAAATGTAAGTCACTCTGGATAAGAGCGTCTGCTAAATGACGTAAATGTAATGTCAATGGATTAGGTTTAGGGTTATTTATGATGATGCTGGAAATGTTTACTATTTAATGTTTGGAGATAATAGTTGTCATAAGTGTTTAACAAGGTTGTAAAGTGGAAGGCAATATTTCAAAATGTGTTGACTGGCCAGTTGTTATTAAGTGTTCTTATTGATCACATATCTTTGCACATATGTAGACACTGGTATTGTGCTGGAGAAAATGAATATGAGGTTAAAAACCTGTATAATGCCCCTTTAATTGTGGGGCATTAGTGAGGTAATTTCCAAATACAAATAAATATATTTTGGAATAGTATATCAGTATGTTGGCGTTGTAAACTGTAGCAGCTTATGCACTCCTCAAGGACAAATGGCATATCACTAATGACAAACCTCTGTCTTTCCTTTGTCTGCCAGGTGTTGACACTAGCCTGTCTTGACTCTGTGCAGAGTTGCACAGAGGAGGATCTAAAGAAGTCCCCGGAAAGTACCTGCAACGAATGTCCAGCAGGTAAGCATCACTGAGTAACACAATTAGAATCTGAGCTTGAACAGAAGTTGGGCTAGTTAGTCCCAAACTACACTACAGTATAGTATATACCAGCCATACTCAATAGACTGACCGCGGTCCGGATCCGGACCCAGAATGGGGTCAAAACGGACCGCAGGTCCCAACTTTTTTATTTATTTTTGAAACTCAGTCGGGCTTTCAACTTACTGCTATTGAGAGTTGTAATAGTAGAATGCACAAGGTGCAATTTCGAAATTTGGTAGTGCATGGGCAGTTTTCCTCTTGTTATGTCATTCACTGACAGAGCTATTTGCATCATATGAACACACATAAGACATGGCAAAATGTGTAGAATTGCCAGAAATTCGCTTTAAAGATGGAATCCGCAGTAGTGGGAAGCAGCGCCACTGGCTGCCCTACCACCATTGTTATTATTTTTGTTGGATAGCTGAGGAGCAGCATGGTCAAAAAAAATTGCAGTACATATTGTGCTCGTTTATCGCTCGTGCAATGATGTCCGAGGTGTTCGTTGTTTGCAGTAACTTCTTTGTTGTTGTAATATTGCAAACGGACGTGGCTGTTTCACTATTAAGGACTCCTGCTTTAAAACTGCAAAATGTTCTCTCCACCCCATGGTAAAATGTGTAGAATTGCAGGAAATGAGCTTTAAAACAGCAAAATGGTATCTCTGCCAACAAGAGGGGTGTAAACAGTTTGAACAATTTGGGGATGCATGGGTTATGAGGTGGGGGTTTGTTACTACGCCGATAAATGACAATATCCATCCGGACGTTTGCCACCTAGGAAATTTGTGTGACCAGACCTTCTCCGATAGTATTTGAGTACCCCTGGTGTATAGAGTATTGTTGTAGCTTTGTTTACAATCTTGATGTTAGACAGTAATTAAATTGAGACATATTACAGTGCATATAATACAATGTTTGTGCAACACTTGGCGAAGATACATATGCATTGTACTGAATTTCAACATGTCTTTCAGGTTTTCACAAAGTAAAAGGAACCTTCAAATGCAGAAAATGTATTGCGGGCAAAGGATACACTGCAATACCAAATAATAGTTCAACTTGTTTACGCTGTACAACATGTGATGAAGGAGGTAAGCATTCTTCACTCCTATTTACGTGACCATTTCTGGACTGCAGTGTAATAATGCACTGAGTGCTGCAATTATTTTTCATACATGTGTGTTCATGTTTATGTGAAGAGCATCTGTGTGTTTATTTATGGTGTGTGACTTGAGCGTATTCTGTCAGCAGAACCACACTCGCAGTGTGCAAAGAGACTAGTTATCACTATTTACCACAGGATTTAGGCCTATCTAGAAACTTTAAAAAAAGTTATTGTAAGAAATATTTTACACTGCTAGAGCTGTTTCTATTGACAGAGGATGTGTGTGTGTGTGTGTAAGAAATAGTGTATATCTTTCCCCTTGGGAGTTTGTGTTTATGTGATAGGAGTGAGACGGAGACAGTGTCTTTGCTGTGTCTTTGTGTCTTAGTGTCTCAAATGGTGGTGAAGAGTTGTGAGCCCAAGAATGACATTAAATGTGGCTGCATGAAGGGACACTACCCAAAGAGTTCCAACCATGGATCACGCTGCATCAAATGCCAAACGTATGACCACCAGATTCCAGCTTCTACAATATTTATACATTTAGTAAGCTGAGCATATGCACCACCCTTTCTGTTTAGCTCTGACAATACAATATTCTGTAGTGACAAGGTGTAGTGCTCACACACTTCTTCACAGTCTCACCAACCCATCACATTTTGACAGAGGCAATAACCATAGAACATCCTAAAACATTTTTTTAAATCAAATTTGTATTCCTGCCAAAGTACCTCAGACACATCCACAGTGTTTCACATTGAGACCTTGATTGCATCCCAGATGGCACTGTAGTCCCTATATAGTGCATTACTTTTGATATGGGCCCTGGTCAAAAGTAGTGCACTATATAGGGAACTTCTTCAGCATAACCCCTCAAAACCCACAGTTCTTTTGATGTAGGCTTGATTTCCCTGAAATGACTCAGCCATGGGTTTTAATCCAGTGTACTAGAGAATTAACGTGCTCTGTTGTTGACGTAAACTAAGGAAGCACAGTTATTTGTTGGATGCTGCTGAAAGATCAATCAGATCCTATAATGGCATGCATTGAGGTCAGTGGGTTGAGGACTTCCTCTCAAAGTGGAGCTTTATTAGATTTATAAGATCTGAAGTTCCTGAACATCCTGTCTATGTTTCTGAGGTACTCTTGTGTTTCTGGTAATCAATGTTCTAAAGGCACGCCCACATATCACAGATACAAGATTCATTTTCAGCCCTCTGATTTAAGTAAAAAATAATAACTACTGGTAATCATAGTTGTGACACTAAGATTGAGAGAGTTTATATTTCTAGACTGCATTGGGTACAACGCAAAAGCACAACATACAAAAAACGTCTATATCCAAACCTTCCTTTCATTGAAAGTTTTCTAAACATTGGATCCATCTGACATTCCCTTGTCCAGTCTTGACATGTATACATAAGTGTTGTTGGTGTCATATAAAACAATTGTTATGAATGTCAATGTGATAGGGTTTTCCGGGAAATCCCCTCTGGTTTTAATGTGTGATCTTGTGTTTTTCTGTCTTCATGTTTCAGTAAAGACTGTTCAAAGTATACAGAATGTCACACCTTCTGCACCATTACTACAACTCAGAGACCCCTAAACTCGACACCCAACCCCAGCATCACTCAAATAGGTCCAGACCATTGTGAGTTCCACCAATACCTTTGCTTCCACAGATCTTTCAGTTATTTCAGTGACCTCATGAAGCCTTCATAATCCTGTCATAGCGCCTGTCATTAACAGTCTTACCTTTTTACAATTATAAAATTGGTTTTTTGGTTCCTGGATGCTGATTGGATGAACAATTATAAAGTGTAAGTCAACTCAAATGGTAACTATTGCCACTGATAATTGATAGCATTAATCATATTACAGTGTTAGTGCATCATACTGGCAAATTCTATGATGTAAAATATTCTCCAGTAACTTGAATGTCTCCTCCATGCAAAAAATGTGCTCTAGTTTAATATTTTTGCTCTCTACCCTTCATTCTTCTGAACCTTAAATGTAGTCACATAGTTCAGTTGTTTTTGTGGTATGAAAAACACCATTGATGGTTATACTTATTCATATCCTCAACAGATCCCCTCCTGACCATCGGGTATGTCCTTGTGGTTGTCCTGGTGACCACTCTGTTAATGGCCTGTCTCATTGTCCTGACTAAGTGTGGATGGAGGGTACATGGCTGTTGTGCGACCCCTGAAAAGGACCTCCAGTTGCCTACAAGGGACACATCAGCCAACGGTAATGATAAACTATCCAGTAACCCATTTGACAATGTGGGCTCTTGCTTGTCAATTCAACTCTTTAGCCAATGGCCTACTGAGATTGGACCCCTTTAAAGTGTTGAATGTAATACTTGGTTTACATGAAAATATGGGTAATTTTTAGCTATGCAACTTCAATTGTTATTAGCAGTAATATAATTATTCATCTTAAAGAGATATGGTGTGAATACAAGTTATTCACTGCAACAATTGGTGCAGGAAACTCTGATAATTTGTCTTTAACTCAAACAGGTCAGCCAAATGGCCAAACTTCACTGGTAAGTATCCGTTTCTTGTGTTATATTTGGATCATTATCAGTTATAGTGTGGGAAAGGAAGCAAATTATACAATTGATAAAGAAGATGAGAAAAGTATATTTTATTCACCTGTAGACCAATCCTGACTAGCAGGTGCAAAACCTACATTACGGGGAAAAAAATGTATGGACTCACTACTGTAAGTCGCTCTGGATAAGAGTATCTGCTAAATTACTAATAATGTCAAAACAAAATCATTGTTAATTACTGTTTACATCAATATGTTTATTTTATTCCAATCATTTGTCTTTATCCTCTTTAATTACAAAGTCATAATTGATTTGAAACATGTCTAGTTTAGCAAATGACCAGTATCTATTTTGATATGTTACCATACATATACTGTATGTGTGTATGGATGCTTTGCTGCACTGCTTAGCCAGACAGATGCTAAGGACTTGTGTCTGTCTGCTGTCCCTTCCAAGACACTGAACATTACTGAAGGGATTCCCATGACGACGTTCTCTCACAGTGCTGCGAAGACTGAGTATTACACCCTTGTCACACCCCTGCTGCCAGGCAGAGAGCCCAGAAGTAAGTCTTCAATGTAGTTGTCTGTTGCTTTGCCATAAGCCTTAGTTGGGCAACATTGCATTTCAGCTGCTCTATCAAGCTACAGTAGTACTACTTAAGGTTGGGTTCATAAGCTTGGATTTATAATAAATGTATATGACATATTGTAATAACTTTAATGTTTCAAAAATCTGAAGCAAAAGTCCCGGTACTCTTGAGATGAAATAGGACTGACATCCCATCAAGCACATTTCTGAGTAGTGTGTACAGCATAGTACTTACCTGTCCTGTCCTGTTCCTGATGTGGGTAGAATCTCTGCTGTGGTTTGTTGTGTTCTCAGAATCAAAACAACCGCCTTTCCTTTAACACCTCAGCGTGTCAGCGTAAAACCTATCTCTGGTCAGCCACGTGGTGGTGTGCGTGCATGTGTAGGTGGTGTGCGTGCATGTGTAGGTGGAAACTGGGACACTTTCATGATATGAATCAGAAATAAGCTGAGCTTCAGAGAAAATGGCAAATCCGATAGCGAGAAGCAGCCTTCAGCTGCTCGACCTTTAACATTTGAGCGTGTTGCCTTATCCATCTTGCAAATTACACTCTGATTCCAACATCCAATCCACTGAAAATATGCACCTGATAAGCGTGATGTTAGTTAGCGTAGTTTTAGTGACAAAATATGATAAGAGTAAGGGTTTGTCCCAAGTCTTTCCACCCGGTTCTAACCTCAAATGTTTGGTTAGGCCTTCTTGTTGATATTTCAGTCAAAATCACGTTTCTGTCTCTTTAAGATGACATAGTATGACCACGTTTAGCTTACGTGAAGATTGCTTATGGTTGTCAACATCAGAATTCCCCTGTGGTGTCATTGTAAGGTTATAGAGCAAGGTTGTGTGTCATTTCCTTTATGTAGATTGGGATCCAGACTGAGGCTTCCCCCACAAAAACAAATTACTGGACTGGGATTTTGCATAGTGTACAAATACCTTTATTTCTAGGAAGCATTTTGTTATTTAACCTATTAGCATCACACTTACCAGGTCTCATAATTTACACAGACTAGACAGAGATATGTTTCTGTTGATACAACATTTCTCACTCCTAAAAACACATCCTCACAGTGTTTCCTCTCATCCCAAAAATGATCTGATACCAGTTTTGATGAAATCTCGCCCACACTCTCCATTACATAGAGTGCCTATAGAAAGTGTACACCCCCCTTGGATTTCTTCACATTCTATTGTGTTACAAAGTGGGATTCAAATGGATGTGTCATTTTTTGTCAACGATCTACACAATAGTAGTTGAATCTGTCCTTGAAATGCAATACTTGACTGAGGGACCTTACATATGTTGTATGTATGGGGGGCAGAGGAAGGAGTAGTCATTCAATAATTTCACCCAGAGTCCATATAGCGTATGATATAGCGTGTGATTTGTTAAGCCAAATGTTACTTCTGAACTAATTTAGGCTTGCCTAAAGCCTCTTAAATGTAATGGCAAAAATGTCGATTTCTGTCTACATAGACATGCCCAAAAGTAACTGCTTTTAATAAGCAGTTATATGAAAAGGACATGCATAAACTTGGTATCATTGGAAAGAAAACACCTGGGAGATAAGGAAATGGTCAGAACATAGACAGGAATGGCACAGTTCAGATCACACAAGATTAAGCACACACAAAGTAACCGTTTTTTGGACAAGCTATAAGTCAATTATTGATGAAAAGAGCTGGAAACACATCAGCTTGCTTCCACAACAAGTCAAAAAGCTCTAGAGGGAAAAAATAGGATTGCTGGACACAACAGCTAGACCTTTACAGACATTTTAGTAATGCGTGTCAGGTGCGGTCAAGGGACATCTCCAAGGTCGTGTCTACACTTGACACTTACATGCGACTTCTGCTATTAGAAAATACACTTTGTGGTGTTATTGTGTTCAGATCTGCCTGACCACTTCAGGAGGTGGTAAGGGATGCATTGTGTACAGATTTCTCCTCAGTCAGGACGCAATCAGGCTACCAAAAGTGCATACAGTGGGCGAAGTTATCAGCACTCTTCCCACATGTCTCCGAGAGGCACCTTTTCATTATAACATTGGAGGAATACGTTTCTAGTGTGTGAGGAACGTGTTTGCAATTCCTTTAGCGTTGCTTGCTAGCTAGCTAGTTAGCTACTGCCATCAGTTGTTGTGTTATCATACTTTGCCTATTCCACCGTTTGTAGAATGCATACTGGCATTTGAATATAGAGCAGGAAAAGGGAATCCAGACACGGTAGACTGTGGACACAGTAGACACATTTAAATGTAGGTGTAGATGCATGACGTGTTTGGAATTCCATGATCAGAATACTAAACTATATGGAGTTGTTTTAAGAAGGTCATACCAAGGATAATTTGCTACACACTAATATGACCCCTCTGTGGAAAGGTGAGACTCTCAAACACGTACAGTGAATTTAGCCTTATTCTAAAATAGATTAAATGTTTTTTTCCTCAATCTACACGCAATACCCCATAATGACAAAGCGAAAACAGGTTTAGAAATGTTTGCAAATGTATTAAAAATAAAAAACAAATACCTTATTTACATAAGTATTCAGACCCTTTGCTATGGGACTTGAAATTGAGCTCAGGTGCATCCTGTTTCCATTGATCATCCTTGGGATGTTTCACAACTTGATTGGAGTCCACCTGTGGTAAATTCAATTGATTGGACATGATTTGGAAAGGCACCCACCTGTCTATATAAAGGTCCCACAGTTGACAGTAAATGTCAGAGCAAAAACCAAGCCATGGGGGTCGAAGGAATTGTCCGTAGAGCTCTGAGACAGGATTGTGTCGGGGCACAAATCTGGGGAAGGGTACCAAAAAATGCCTGCAGCGTTGAAAGTCCCCAAGAACACAGTGGCCTCCATCATTCTTAAATGGAAGAAGTTTGGAACCACCAAGACACTTCCTAGAGCTGGCTGCCCGGCCAAACTGAGCAATCGGGGGAGAAGGGCCTTGGTCAGAGAGGTGACCAAGAACCTGATGGTCACTGACAGAGCTCTAGAGTTCCTCTGTGGAGATGGGAGAACCTTCCAGAAGGACAACCATCTCTGCAGCAGTCCACCAATCAGGCCTTTATGGTAGTGGCCAGACAGAAGCCGCTCCTCAGTAAAAGGCACATGACAGCCCGCTTGGAGTTTGCCAAAAGGCACCTAAAGGACTCTGACCATGAGAAACAAGATTCTCTGGTCTGATGAAACCAAGATTGAACTCTTTGGCCTGAATGCCAAGAGTCACGCCTGGAGGAACCTGGCACCATCCCTACGGTGGCAGCATCATGCTGTGGGGATGTTTTTCAGCGGCAGGGACTGTGAGACTAGTCCGGATAGAGGGAAAGACAATCGGAGCAAAGTACAGAGAGATCCTTTATGAAAACCTGCTCCAGAGCACTCAGGACCTCAGACCGGGGCGAAGGTTCACCTTCCAACAGGACAATGACCCTAAGCACACAGCCAAGACAACGCAGGAGTGGCTTCGGGACAAGTCTCTGACTGGCCCAGCCAGAGCCTGGACTTGAACCCGATCGAGCATCTCTGGAGAGACCTGAAAATAGCTGTGCAGCAACGCTCCCCATCCAACCTGTCAGAGCCTGAGAGGATCTGCAGAGAAGAATGGGAGAAACTCCCCAAATACAGGTGTGCCAAGCTTTTAGCGTCATACCCAAGAAGGCTCGAGGCTGTAATCACTTTCAAAGGTGCTTCAACAAAGTACTGAGTAAAGGGTCTGAATACTTATGTAAATGGGATTTCAGTTTTTTATTTGAAATAAATTAGCAAAAGTGTAAAAACCTGTTTTTGCTTTGTCATTATGGGGTATTGTGTGTAGATTGATGAGTGGGAAAAAAACAATTTCATCAATTTTAAAATAAGGCTGTAATGGAACAAAATTTGGAAAAAGTAAAGGGCTCTGAATTTGTTTTTCAACAGGAGAATGACCCAAAACACACCTCCAGCCTGTGTAAGGGCTATTTGACTAAGGAGAGTGCTAGAGTGCTACATTAGATGACCTGGTATCCACAATCACCTGACCTCAACCAAATTGAGATGGTTTGGGATGAGTTGGACCGCAGAGTGAAGGAAAAGCAGCCAACAAGTGCTCAGCATATGTGGGAACTCCTTCAAGACTGTTGGAAAAGCATTCCTCATGAAGCTGGTTGAGAGAATGCCAAGACTGTGCAAAGCTGTCATCAAGGCAAAGGGTGGCTACTTTGAAGAATCTCAAATATAAAATATATTTTGATTTGTTTAACACTTTTTTGGTTACTACATGATTCCATATGTGTTATTTCATAGTTTTGATGTATTCACTATTATTCTACAATGTAGAAAATAGTAAAAATAAAGAAAAACCCTTGAATGAGTAGGTGTGTCCTACCCTTTGACTGGTACTGTATACAGTGCTATGAAAAAGTATTTGCCCCCTTTCTAATTTTCTCTACTTTTGCATATTTGTAATATTGAATGTTATCACACCGTCAACCAAAACCTAATATTAGATCAAGGGAACATAAGTGAACAAATAACACAACAATTACGTATTTATTTCATTTATTTCATAAACAAAGTTATGCAACACCCAATTCCCCTGTGTGAAAAAGTAATTGCCCCCTTACACTCAATAACTGGTTGTGCCACCTTTAGCTGCAATGACTCCAACCAAATGCTTCCTGTAGTTGTTGATCAGCCTCTCACGTCGCTGTGGAGGAATTTTGGCCCACTCTTCCATGCAGAACTGCTTTAACTCAGTGACGTGTGGGTTTTCAAGCATGAACTGCTCGTTTTAAGTCCTGCCACAACATCTCAATTGGGATTAGGTCTGGACTTTGACTAGGCCATTCCAAAACTTCCAATTTGTTGCTTTTTAGTAATTTTCATATAGACTTGATTGTGTGTTTTGGATCATTGTCTTGCTGCATGACCCAGCTGCGCTTCAGCTTCAGCTCACAGACGGATGGTCTGACATTCTCCTGTAGAATTCTCTGATACAGAGCAGAATTCATGGTTCCTTCTATTAAGGCAAGTCGTCCAGGTCCTGAGGCAGCAAAGCATCCCCAAACCATCACACCACCACCACCATGCTTGACCTTTGGTATGACGTTCTTACTGTGGAATGCAGTGTTTGGTTTTAGCCAATTGGGATTAGGTCTGGACTTTGACTAGGCCATTCCAAAACTTCCAATTTGTTGCTTTTTAGTAATTTTCATATAGACTTGATTGTGTGTTTTGGATCATTGTCTTGCTGCATGACCCAGCTGCACTTCAGCTTCAGCTCACAGACGGATGGTCTGACATTCTCCTGTAGAATTCTCTGATACAGAGCAGAATTCATGGTTCCTTCTATTAAGGCAAGTCGTCCAGGTCCTGAGGCAGCAAAGCATCCCCAAACCATCACACCACCACCACCATGCTTGACCTTTGGTATGACGTTCTTACTGTGGAATGCAGTGTTTGGTTTTAGCCAGGCATTACTGGAACCATGTCATCCAAAAAGTTATACTTTTGAATCATCTGTCCATAGAACGTTCTTCCAAGAGTCTTGATGATCATCCAGGTGCTTTTTGGCAAACTTGAGTCAACTTTTTGGACGAGATGGGTCCCATTATGCCTGGCGAAAACCAAACACTGCATTCCACAGTAAGAACAGCTGGGTCATGCAGCAAGACAATGATCCAAAACACACAATCAAGTCTACATGAAAATAGCTAAAAAGCAACAAATTGGAAGTTTTGGAATGGCCTAGTCAAAGTCCAGACCTAATCCCAATTGAGATGTTGTGGCAGGACTTGAAACGAGCAGTTCATGCTTGAGAACCCACACGTCACTGAGTTAAAGCAGTTCTGCATGGAAGAGTGGGCCAAAATTACTTTTTCACACAGGGGAATTGGGTGTTGCATAACTTTGTTTATGAAATAAATATGTAATTGTTGTGTTATTTGTTCACTTATGTTCCCTTTATCTAATATTAGGTTTTGGTTGAAGATCTGATAACATTCAGTATCACAAATATGCAAAAGTAGAGAAAACTAGAAAGGGGACAAATACTTTTTCATAGCACTGTATATATATATATATACTATACTTCAAGGGGTCTTAAAATTCCAAATCAAATAGCAAAATAATGCTTGGTATGACCTTCTTAAAACAATTCCATTAAAACAATTCCATATAGCTTAGTAACTTCTATTGCCATCTACAGTTGAAGTCGGAAGTTTACATACACCTTAGCCAAATACATTTAAACTCAGTTTTTCACAATTCCTGACATTTAATCCTAGTAAAAATTCCCTGTCTTAGGTCAGTTAGGCTCACCACTTTATTTTAAGAATGTGAAATGTCAGAATAATAGTAGAGATAATGATTTATTTCAGCTTTTATTTTTTCATCACATTCCCAGTGGGTCAGAAGTTTACGTACACTCAATTAGTATTTGGTAGCATTGCCTTTAAATTGTTTAACTTGGGTCAAACATTTCAGGTAGCCTTCCACAAGCTTCCCACAATAAGTTGGGTGAATTTTGGCCCATTCCTCCTGACAGAGCTGGTGTAACTGAGTCAGGTTTGTAGGCCTCCTTGCTCGCACACGCTTTTTCAGTTCTGCCCACACATTTTCTATAGGATTGAGGTCAGGGCTTTGTGATGGCCACTCCAATTCCTTGACTTTGTTGTCCTTAAGACATTTTGCCACAACTTTGGAAGTATGCTTGGGGTTATTGTCCATTTGTGTGATGAGTGTAATAGAAGGAGTCAGGCGCAGGAGGGTAATCACCGAATGCAGAGTTTATTCTGTCGTACACAAATAGCGCTGGATAGTGACAAGCGAAACAGGCACAAGGGAAAATCTACCCTGGCAATACAAGGTAACGGTAGCTCCAACAATAACAGGCACAAGGGAAATATCTACCCCAGCAATAACAAGGTACGAGTAGCTCCACCGAGCTACGCTACTCTCACAAATAAACAATCACCCACAAGGACAAGGGGGCCAGAGGGAACACTTATACACAGACTAATGAGGAGATAAGAACCAGGTGTGTGAAATAAACAAGACAAGACAAATGCAATGATGAATAATGGAGCGGTAGTGGCTAGTTAGCCGGTGACGACGAACGCCGAAGCCTGCCCGAACAAGGAGGGGAAGCAGCCTCGGTGGAAGTCGTGACAATTTGAAAGATCCATTTGCGACCAAGCTTTAACTGCCTGACTGATGCCTTGAGATGTTGCTTCAATATATCCACATAAGTTTCCTTCCTCATGATGCCATTTATTTTGTGAAGTGCACAAGTCCCTCATGCAGCAAAGCACCCCCACAGCATGACGCTGCCACCCCCGTGCTTCACGGTTGGGAGGGTGTTCTTTGGCTTGCAAGCTTCCCCCTTTTTCCACCAAACATAACGATGGTCATTATGGCCAAACAGTTCTATTTTTGTTTCATCAGACCAGAGGATATTTCTCCAAAAAGTATGATCTTTGTCCCCATGTGCAGTTGCAAACCATAGTCTGGCTTTTTTATGGCGGTTTTGGAGCAGTGGCTTCTTCCTTGCTGAGCGGCCTTTCAGGTTATGTCGATATAGGATTCGTTTTACTGTGGATATAGATACTTTTGTACCTGTTTCCTCCAGCATCTTCACAAGGTCCTTTGCTGTTGTTCTGGGATTGATTTGCACTTTTCGCACCAAAGTACGTTCATCTCTAGGAGACAGAACGAGTCTCCTTCCTGAGCGGTATGATGGCTGCGTGGTCCCATGGTGTTTATACTTGCGTACTATTGTTTGTACAGATGAACGTGGTACCTTCAGGCGTTTGGAAATTGCTCCCAAGGATGAACCAGACTTGTGGAGGTCTACAATGTTTTTTCTGAGTTCTTGGCTGATTTCTTTTGATTTTCCCATGATGTCAAGCAAAGAGGCACTGAGTTTGAAGGTAGGCCTTGAAATACATCCACAGGTACACCTCCAATTGACTCAAATGATATCAATTAGCCTATCAGAAGCTTCTAAAGCCATGACATTATTTTCTGGAATTTTCCAAGCTGTTTAAAGGCACAGTCAACTTAGTGTATGTAAACTTCTGACCCACTGGAATTGTGATACAATGAATTATAAATTAAATAATCTGTCTGTAAAAATGTATTGGACAAATTACTTGTGTCATGCACAAAGTAGATGTCCTAACCGACTTGCCAAAACTATAGTTTGTTAACAAGAAATTTGTGGAGTGGTTGAAAAACAAGTTTTAATGACTCCAACCTCCAAGTGTATGTAAACTTCCGACTTCAACTGTATGTAGAAATAGCCTATAAAGCCAACAAATAAAAACATTGCAGCCTGCAGGTGGAAAATATCCTGATAAAAAGAAATATCCTATAAAATCACATTGGCTAAGCATGGCCTGTCTGCAACACACTTGAAACATTGTATCAACTATTAACTTGGGTCAGGCCCAAAGCTTGCTCTAGCAAACTTGCAACATTGTGTAAAATATTATCGGCCCTCAGTTAATCCTGCCAGTGAGCTCGGGACAGACACATCTGTAGGCTATTTGCGCAAGGAATCAGGTAGGCCTATTTTATGACGTTTCCACTGGATCAGAGCATGACATTTTTCCCTTTCACGCTGAGAGGTTATCAAAAGGGAGAGCGCTGGAAAGATTTTTCAAATACATTTAGGAACTATTGTCATTCTCAATGGATGTAAAAACAGACTTTGTTTTCTTGCTGTTTGAGGTGAAGAAAACATTAATTTGAGAAGCGCCACAGCTCATTAGTGGTGGTGGTGCGTTAAGCCAATCAGAAATACTATCAGATCCCCAAATGAACACATTTATATGCCTACATTTGTGTGCAGGCCAGGTAGCCTATTGGCCTACTTCTATGCGTAATCATGTGTGCATCCTTACTCAACATTGACAGGAGCGCTCCAAACAAAAAATAATGACTAAATTGACAAAACTCGTAAATGGAATGAAATGAACCAAAACTTGTTTCTCACAAGTGTAGCATAGGTTGTGCGCTCTGCAAACAACGTGTCCACTCTGACAATGAGAACGGTAAAAGACTGAAATAATATTATATTGAATGCATGAACAGAAATTACCGTAACCAAACAAACATGGTAGATTAGAAATTATATGAATGAATGGTAAATGTACTATTGGTGATATATGTAATGGGGAATTGATTGACACTAACAATCAAACGCAAACCAATCACACAATGAAACAATGAATGTGCACAATTGGCGGAAGAGAATTCATTCTGGAGAGAGACGTGCATTGTGCATCTTAGACACACTCCCCTTCTCCTTGGACTGTGCCATCCCCGCGGCCTCCGCAATGGATTAGTTCACTGAGATGGGCGTGAATAAGACAGGTGTCTCGTGTGCCATAAAATATATATATATATATTTGTTACTGGTCGACAAAAAAAATAGTATTGTCGACCAACAGCCTATCGACCAAACAATCTACCAGTCGACTAATTGGGGTCAGCCCTAATAAAAATACTATTTCTAAAATGTCAACCTCTCTCAAACATTGTGGTGGTGTCAGGGGACATCCAAGTGTCCTTTCAACCACTCCAAAGTGGGTAATTCCACTGCTATTACACATTTGAATAAGCCTAAAAGGTATTGGTCCCACATTAATAAGAACTATTTGCACGAAAAATAATGAAAACTGTTATACATTATAAATGTAACCAGGCTTGACTCTTGCGAGATGATCATACCCTGCAGTCCCCTTCTTCTTGTCATTCTCCTCATCATTCTGTGTGTCACTCATGTGAAGAGTACGGTTGATGGCCAAGAAACGGTTTTCACTCATGATGGTGGCGGGGAACTTGATTCGGTAGAGCGGGGACTTGCTCCACTAGTCAACTAGTCTTGATACCTTCGCCAGTCAGTACATCACCAGGGAAATGTATGAGAGCATGTTGCCCATGCTGACATGTTTCCAGTTCATCTTCTTCTCCCCCTGCTGCTTCTTGTCCCCATACTTATTGGTATTGGAAACTAGTGTCCCCAGCACAGAGGTGATGAAGTAGAGCAGAAACAGCTGGAAGGAGGTGTATGTTTGAGGACTGTCCAACGGTGGGCCAACAAGTCGTTTGGGTCTCAGCCTGGGTAGTGCTGGGTCCACATCATCTTCAAAGACTGTATGCCATCTGTCCTCAGGTTCATCTCCCTCTGTTGTGCTGGTTCCAGTGCCCCTCCCTCTGCTCCTCCCTCTTCTCTGTTGAGGCCTAGGTGTCCTCCCTGCCCCTACACCTCTAGTTGAACTGGCTGAAAGGGGAGTGGAGCCAGGGCCTGCAGTGGGGGTAGTGGAAAAGGAGTGGGGCCTTTGTGGAGTGGTGGAGCTTGAACCACCAGTAGAGACAGCAGTGGGGGTTGTGGATCTGGCAGTGGAGGGTGAAGACCTTGAACGGCGGGGGCACTTGCTGGGGGGCGGTTTGCTCCCAAACGTCATCATCCTCTCTGTGGGGAATAAAATAAAGGGATCAATATTGTTGTAAGATACACATCATTACAGTTGACTAATTTTACAAAACTACATTACTGTAATGTAAAAACAATATACTAAAAGATAACACCCATCCTAAACTTTATTAAAATTGCCTGCTGGTGACTTGTAGCACATCATCTCACAGCCTTCTCTCAGAGTAAACTCTGTAAACTTCAGTAGGTTCCCTTCCCCCACTGGACATAGCGGGCCAGGGATATTGTAAACTGGCCCTTCACAACTGGCCAGGTGAGAGAGAGCAGCAAGCTCACCTCTGTCCACAAAGCATCTCAGAGTAGGAGTGCTGAACTAGGAGCTTTTTTTCTTTTTAGATCAAAATGAATAAGATTATTTGGACACTGTCTGGAGAGTGCCTCACATAGAGGTGTAAAACACACACACACAATGCAAACAGTGGGACACATTAGAGACAAAGGAGCAATGGCCACAAGAATTTGATGGCCTCCTAGCAGGGGTGTAGGCAGAAATTCGTTGGTGGGTGGGCCTGCACAAATTTGGTTGGGCCACTGGTGGGATCCTATCCCTGCCAGTTCCACCCTACCAGATTAAGAAAAAACAAAAAAATAACACATTATTACTACACCGATGCTGGTGGTTGCTGAGGAATATTTTTGTAGCAATAATGTGTTCCTTTTTTATTTTTTTGCTTAATCTGGTAGGGTGGGCCTGTTTCCACCCATGCCTATGCCCCTGCCTCCAGGTGGAAAACTAACTTGAAATATTGCACAAACAGGACACAGTTACACAGGCCTACACTGGGTGTAAGCTATACATACAGTCCAAAACACAAAAAAACTGACCACAACTATAACAAAACTACATTTCTGTAATGTAAAATAAATATACTAGCCTATACAATGCAAACAGTGGGACACAGGTAGCCTACCTTTAGAGACAAAGAATTTGGTGGCCTCCATATCCAACTTTTACCAGCAAACTAATGTGAAATATATACAATATGTAACTACTTTGGAATGATACACAGGCTACACAGGACAGGACACCTCTATACTGTAAATACAAAACAAAAAGAAGCAGTATTCAGACCTCTTGACTTTTTCCACACTTTGTTACGTTACAGCCTTATTCTAAAATGGATTAAATGTTTTTTCCCCTCCTCAATCTACACACAATACCCCATAATGACAAATCAAAAAAGGTTTTAGAAATGTTTGCAAATTTATTTAAAAAAATAAACTGTAATATCACATTTACATAAGTATTCAGACCATTTACTCAGTACTTTGTTGAAGCACCTTTGGCAGCGATTACAGCCTCGAGTCTTCTTGGGTATGACGCTACAAGCTTGACACACCTGTTTTTGGGGAGTTTCTCCCATTCTTCTCTGCAGATCCTCTCAAGCTCTGTCAGGTTGGATGGGGCGCGTCGCTGCACAGCTATTTTCAGGTCTCTCCAGAGATGCTCGATCGGGTTCAAGTCCGGGCTCTGGCTGGGCCAGTCAAGGACATTCAGAGACTTGTCCCGAAGCCACTCCTGCGTTGTCTTGGCTGTGTACTTGGGATCGTTGTCCTATTGTAATGTGAACCTTTGCCCCAGTCTGAGGTCCTGAGGGCTCTGGAGCAGCTTTTTATCAAGGATCTTTCTGTACTTTGCTCCATTCATCTTTCCCTCGATCCTGACTAGTCTCCCAGTCCCTGCCGCTGAAAAACATCCCCACAGCATGATGCTGCCACCACCATGCTTCACCGTAGGGATGGTGTCAGGTTTCCTCCAGACGTGACGCTTGGCATTCAGGCCAAAGAGTTCAATCTTGGTTTCATCAGACCAGAGAATCTTGTTTCTCATTGTCAGAGTCCTTTAGGTGCCTTTTGGCAAACTCTAAGTTGGCTGTCATGTGCCTTTTACTGAGGAGTGGCTTCCGTCTGGCCACTATACCATGAAGGCCTGATTGGTGGAGTGCTGCAGAGATGCTTGTCCTTCTGGAAGGTTCTCCCATCTCCACAGAGGAACTCTGGAGCTCTGTCAGAGTGACCATCAGGTATTTGGTCACCTCCTTGACCAAGGCCCTTCTTCCCTGATGGCTCAGTTGGGCTGGGCGGCCAGCTTTAGCAAGATTCTTGGTGGTTCCAAACTTCTTCCATTTAAGAATGATGGAGGTCACTGGGTTCATGGGGACCTTCAATGCTGCAGATTTTTTTTTTTTACCCTGCCCCAGATCTGTGCCTCGACACAATCCTGGCTCGGAGTTCTATGGACGACACCTTTGACCTCATGGCTTGTTTTTGCTCTGACAACTGTGGGACCTTATATAGACAGGTGTGTGCCTTTCCAAATCATGTCCAATCAATTGGATTTACCACAGGTGGACTCTAATCAAGTTGTAGAAACAGATCAAGGATGATCAATGGAAACAGGATGCGCCTGAGCTCAATTTAGAGTATCATAGCAAAGGGTCTGAATACTTACACTACTGGTCAAAAGTTTTAGAACACCTACTCATTCAAGGGTTTATCTTTATTTTTTTGTACAGTTTTTTACATTGTAGAATAATAGTGAAGACATCATAACAATGAAATAACACATACAGTGGGGAGAACAAGTATTTGATACACTGCCGATTTTGCAGGTTTTCCTACTTACAAAGCATGTAGAGGTCTGTCATTTTTATCATACGTACACTTCAACTGTGAGAGACGGAATCTAAAACAAAATCCAGAAAATCACATTTTATGATTTTTAAGTAATTAATTTGCATTTTATTGCATGACATAAGTATCATATAGGGTACTAAATCGCACCAAATATTGTATGGTACCAGCTTTCAGGTGACACCATGTATTCATGGATAGGGGCTACCATTCTCATTTTAGACGAAAAATGAATATAACATTGATTGAGGACCCTACATTTAAGTGGCTAAACAAAGGGGGTGAATACTCATGCAACTACTATATTTAAATTATTTAATTTTCATTCATTAGTAAAAAATATGTAGAATTTTAATTTCACTTTGACATGGAGTATTTTGTGTAGATCAATGACAAAAAAAATCACAATTAAATCTATTTCAATCCCACTTTGTAAGGCAACAAATATTTATGTGAAAAAAAGTTCAAGGGGGTGTAGACTTTCTATAGGCAGTGTATATGCTCACTTTTACACATTTTTCAAGAATCTCTCTCACCTATTACCTTTCGGATTGCCTCCCTCCCCTTTTCCTCTGTTCCTCAGTCGAACAATAATGTTTCCTCATACCATAATGGCCTGATACCAGTTTTGATTTAATTTTCACCACACAATCTATTGCATCTTTGCTCACCTGAACACTACAATAATGTCTTTCTTCCCGGCCTTTCCCCTCTCTTCCTCAGTCCCTCGACAGAATACCCAGGAGGAGCGCTGGCCCGCCACGGTGTTGTACGCCATCATCAAGGAGGTGCCTCTGCGGCGCTGGAAGGAGTTCCTGCGTCTGCTCTCCGTGCCCGACCGGCAGCTGGAGCGTGTGGAGCTGGAGCCAGGCATAGGCTCCATGGAAAGGCAGTACCAAATGCTGAGGCTGTGGAGCCAGGGCCCGGCTGCAGGCCTGGGGGATGTCTACTCTGCTCTGCGCTACATGGACCTGGCCGGCTGTGCCCACCAGCTGCAGGACAGCCTGGAGCAGCTGCAAGCACTGCAGTCGAGAGCCACAACCGTTGACTTCACCGCAGAGAACCATGGAGTCTGGAAGCTTACTTAGCCCATGTGACATCACCACAGCACCACCACATAGGATTGTGGAGGCTGCTGGGACATAACTTATGACTTTACCACAGAATAAGATCATAGCCAGATGTGAATATGACATCACGACAGCATCATAAGACCACGAAAGCTGTTCTTTTCTTCTTCTTTTTAAATAGATTTTGGTATTTTTATACTTTATTTACAGTAATTCACGAATGAGAGGGAGAGACTGATGGATAGAGTGAATTAGACATAGATCAAATCCCCACCACCAAGGACCATGTGACATCAGGAGTTGGCAGCTCTACCACTACTCTAGTCACCAGCACTAGAGGCTTCCCTCACACACCTGGACTGTAGTCTTCCTGTTCAAGTCCCACTTCAGAGACTGGTTACCTGCAGGGTTGGGCAGGTTACTTTCTAAATGTAATCCGTTACAGTTACTAGTTAACGTTAACGTAACTTTTTGATTACCCAAACTCAGTAACTTTATCTGATTGCTTTCCGTTACATTTGGATTACTTCCCCCTTAAGAGGCCTTAGAAGAAGACAAAAAGGATCCATCAAACGCATTTGGTGTGTCATCATAGTGGTCTCTGACTTGTGGTCAGACTTGCTCAGGTTGAATAAACTGAAATTTGTGCATATTTTCAATGCTGAATTGAATGTCATTGAGAAAACAGAAAGGTGTCAAAATGTATTTGATTACTGATAGATTCATCTGATTACAAAATTCTGCTAGTAACGGAAATGATTACAGCTATTCTTTTTTGTAATCTGATTACATGTAACTGATTACATACATGTAATCGGTTACTCCCCAACCCTCGTTACCTGCCTGTCGAGGACAAGTGATGGGCAGATTCACCCCTACCTCAGCAACTTAATCAACTGCATTTAGGAGACTTCTAAAACCAAAGTTGCAATCGGTTACATGTAAGTAATACACTACCGGTCAAAAGTTTTAGAACACTTACTCCTTCAAGTGTTTTTCTTTATTTTTACTATTTTCTACATTGTAAAATAGTAAAAATAAAGAAAAACCCTTGAATGAGTAGGTGTTCTAAAACTTTTGACCCGTAGTGAAATAACACATATGGAATCAAAAAAATCAAAAAAATATATTATATTTGAGATTCTTAAAATAGCCACCCTTTGCCTTGATGACAGCTTTGCACACTCTTGGCATTCTCTCAACCAGCTTCACCTGGAATGCTTTTCAACAGTCTTGAAGGAGTTCCCACATATGCTGAGCACTTGTTGGCTGCTTTTCCTTCACTCTGCGGTCCGACTCATCCCAAACCATCTCAATTTGGTTGAAGTCGGGGGATTGTGGAGGCTAGGTCATCTGGCCCTTAAATAGTGTTGGGTCATTGTCCTGTTGAAAAACAAATGATAATCCCACTAAGCCCAAACCAGATGGGATGGCGTATCGCTGCAGAATGCTGTGGTAGCCATGTTGGTTAAGTGTGCCTTGAATTCTAAATAAATCACAGACAGTGTCACCAGCAAAGCACCACCACACCTCCTCCTCCATGCTTTACGGTGGGAAATACACATGTGGAGATCATCCGTTCACCCACACCGCATCTCACAAAGACACGGTGGTTGGAACCCAAAATCTCAAATTTGGACTCCAGACCAAAGGACAAATTTCCACCGGTCTAATGTCCATTGCTCGTGTTTCTTGGCCCAAGCAAGTCTCTTCTTCTTATTGGTGTCCTTTAGTAGTGGTTTCTTTGCAGCAATTCAACCACGAAGGCCTGATTCACACAGTCTCCTCTGAACAGTTGATGTTGAGATGTGTCTGTTACTTGAACTCTGTGAAGCATTTATTTGGGCTGCAATTTCTGAGGCTGGTAACTCTAATGAACTTATCCTCTGCAGCAGAGGTAACTCTGGCTCTTCCATTCCTGTGGCGGTCCTCATGAGATCCAGTTTCATCGTAGCGCTTGATGGTTTTTGCGACTGCACTTAAAGAAACTTTCAAAGTTCTTGAAATGATCCGTATTGACTGACCTTCATGTCTTAAAGTAATGATGAATTGTTGTTTCTCTTTGCTTATTTGAGCTGTTCTTGCCATAATATGGACTTGGTCTTTTACCAAATAGGGCTATCTTCTGTATACCCCCCCTACCTTGTCACAACACAACTGATTGGCTCAAACACATTAAGAAGGAAAGAAATTCCACAAATTAACTTTTAAGAAGGCACACCTGTTAATTGAAATGCATTCCAGTTGACTACCTCATGAAGCTGGTTGAGAGAATGCCAAGAGTGTGCAAAGCTGTCATCAAGGCAAAGGGTGGCTATTTGAAAAATCTCAAATCTCAAATATATTTAGATGTATTATTCTACAATGTAGAAAATGGTAAAAATAAGGAAAAACCTTTGAATGAGTAGGTGTGTCCAAACTTTTGACTGGTACTGTATATATTTTGTAAATGTTATTATCAGTAATGTTCTGGTATTTTTTTAACATGTATTTATCCATTTCTGGTGATAAGTATGTTGTTGTTAATTGTCAGAGAAAGATGGGAAAAAACTAAACGTTCTAGCTTTTTGACCTGTTGCTTTATTTTACTGTATATTGCTGCATAGAGTAATAAAAGTTAATATTTTTAAAATAATTCCAAACCCTGTAGGGCATGATTTTTTACTTTGTTTTGTATTATTCTCAATTACAGTAGACATTTGATTAAAGCTGGAGTCCTTAATTGAAACAATAACAAAGTGTACACCCTGCCTCTGTTTTGGTAAAATGCTGAGGGATGGGTCTGGAGAAATGTAACCACTCTCAAATTCATAGGGAAAGGGGACAGATAGCTAGTTATTTGCACAACTGAATGCAAATGTATCTTCTGCATTTAACCCAACCCCTCTGAATCAGAGAGGTGTGGGGACTGCCTTAATCGATGTCATCGGCGCCCGGGGAGCAGTTGTTGTTTGGTGTTAACTGCCTTGCTCAAGGGCAGAACAGCAGATTTCTCCACCTTGCCGGCTCGGGGATTTTAACCAGCGACCTTTCGGTTACCAGCCCAACGCGCTTAACCGCTAGGCTACGGATGCAAGGACTGATCAATGAATTATAGTTGTAACCATGTTTAGAGGCTATAGTGTTTGTTTACATTTACACTGTTTACAAACATTGGAGTAAAACAAGCTTATATTTTGGTTTCTGATGGAGTACGAAAGTTGAACTTAACTCATGAGGCATAAGTTATATTATTCAAGAATCAATTGGTAAATATCGTTAATATATATATATCATTAAGTCCAATATGGATGTAGCAACTAAGGATTCTAGCTTTAAATATATGCACAGCACTATGGTACTCAAGGTAAAATAATTATATGCTGTGGTGTAAAAATCATCACTAATAAGCTGAAGTTGAATTACAAATGTAATTGACCATACAGTGCTGCTTCATTGTAGCCACAAGATGGAAGTATTTGCCCAAACTGCAAAAATGTATGCGTACTACTGCTGACTACATGCAGAAAAACTGAATCACACAGAAGAACTGTCATGCATTCATGAGGAACAAAATTAAAAAGGTACTGTATTATATCAGCAGTCTTATATTTTGACTTTGTAGGCCTACTGCCACTTGTTTGAGTTAAAATATTCATGTGTTGAATCAGAAAGGGTAGAAAACCATTGCAACCGTTGCATCAGGCATGTTTTTACACTTATGACGTAATCTGGTCCACATAATGTCATATGAACATGAATAGCAGGAGTTCTGAAGTAAGTGGTTCATCACAGAGTCAGTCAGTCGGTCTGTCACTTCAGCCAGGACACCCGCTCAGACATCGTGAGGCCAAGTCAGTCTCAGAGCCTAAAGTAATCAACGAGGAAAACGCAGGGGCCTCCATTGGTTTCTATGTAAAGCTGAGGGCAGATTCGGGGAGGGATGGGCACGTGCGGGCAATTTTTCTCTGCTGCTTCGCTTGCCACACGTACCACCCCTGTTACCGCCTGAGTTTTCAAGGCTTTATATAAACTACGGTTTTGCCTGCGTTTGCAGCTCCCTCTTCAAGTGTTGCTAACAGCGCACTTTGAAGATGAACACCCACAAGGATGTCAAAGAAAAATTTGGCAATATTATTAGCTAGGCCTATGTATACCATTTCTGTAAACCTGAAAATGCATTAATATTTAATTGAATTGTGGAACTAAGATAAATATGTTTATCTTCAGACTACTCTATTCTGAAAATGTCTGAATACATTTTGAAGATTGAGGAAAATGGTCCAGAGGAGTCTCTTGAGAAGTCTAGGTACCATTTTTAAACAGAGAGCCAAATAGAGAGATGGTTGCATCCCAAATGGTACCCTATTCCCTATCTAGTGCTCTACGTTTGACGGGGGCCCTATGTCAAAGATAG
Source organism: Coregonus lavaretus (assembly GCF_964263955.1). Lineage (NCBI taxonomy): Eukaryota > Metazoa > Chordata > Actinopteri > Salmoniformes > Salmonidae > Coregonus > Coregonus lavaretus. Next base: position 17,618,595 of record NC_140007.1, read on the forward strand.
AGCACTACAAAGTGAATAGGGTGTCATTTGGGATGTAGGCATATATAGATCTAGAATAGATCTAGCCTAGATAGACGTATGACCACTGACACTCAACAACCAAATCTCAATGGCTAACTGAGTCGTGCTGTAGCCCACAGGGACCCGTGTCTAACACCACCACGAGAGGAAGATCTTGTCTCCTGCTCCCCAATGAGGAAGGAAGGGACCATGAAGCATCCTTTCACTTCCTTCAATAAACTGTCATTTCTTTAAATCATGAGTCCTTTAGTGAAATGTAGGGGAGACCGGGGATGGTTGTAACACTTTTCACCTTTTCATCAGTCTCTCAAGAGATTGTTTATGGTAGTGTATTCAAAACTTGATACAAACCTACACCTGTCCTTTACAAATTGGTGTGGTTATTATATACTGTATGTAAATCAAACCGCAAATGCATGGTGTTGTCTTAAATACAAGGAGTGAAGTGTTACAATTTACTCCATGGTCTGGGTTAGTTGTAGCAGTGCTTGGGATTAATTATAACAGAATGAAATAGTGCATAAATCATGACATGCAACTAATTATTGAATGGCTTTATTGAGACCAAGACAGCAACATTGCCATGTTTAACATTTTGTTTGGCAGAAATAATAATAAATATAAATAATCAGATGTTTATTATTTTACCCTCCACTAAATGGTATTTCTCAACCAAACAACAACTAGGCTAAACTAGTGTGTCTGTGTGTGTGACTGAGTGTGTGACTGAGTGTTGGACATGTTCACTTAATCAGAGCCACAGTTGTGACAGTGGTATGGCTGTCCTGGGGAACAGGCTTGGTAGGCCCATCATTTGCATTCCAAGCATTGCACCCAGACCTCCTTGAACTTGGAATTGTTAATGTGCTCAATGCACACAATGCAGAAGTTTTCCTCGTTGGAGGAATCTGAATCTTCTGGTTCAATGTGCTTTGTTTGGGCATTTTTCATAGGCAGGATAGTTTTTTGTTGTTGTTCAGTGTGGTATGTCTTGTTCAGAGGTGGCCTGGGAGGCAGCTGGAGAGGTGGGCTGGACAGCATTGGGCACAGTGGCCTGAGAGGTGGCTGAAGAGGTGACCTGGGAGGCAGCTGGCAAGGCCAGTGTGTCAGCTGGAGCAGGATGATCAGTGGCAAGTGAGGGTGCAAAGTCACATTCCTGAAATATATCAGGGTTGTATGGCCAAATGCCAGTGCACCTGATCCCAGCCTGTACATTTGTGGGTGTTGTGGCACCTGGAAGTGCTGTTTTGACAAGGCCTGGAATGTCATATATGGTCATGGTCTTTCCGGGGTTCATCCTCATCCAGGCATCACTGGCAGAGTTCACCATTTTCTTCAATGGCCCTTACACCCTCCTGTCCAGGGGCTAGAGCTTGTGTGAAAAGTGTGGGGGGAAAGAAAGCAAGACTATGCCAGAGCGCTCTATCAGGTGTTTGTACTGTGGTTATTCCTGTCTCGTCAACATTCCATATGTCATTGCCATCAAAGCTGTAGTTATTTATCACCTCTGCTAGTTTGCTGAAAAACTCTGCCACATTTGTTCTGTTGAAACTTGTGGCCCGTGACAGACTAGTTGCTTCAGCACTCCTAACGGAGAGAGTAGGGTGCCGCTTTAGGTAAGACGAGAACCTGTCCTTTAGTGAAATGTAGGGGAGACCGGAGATGGTTGTAACACTTTTCACCTTTTCATCAGTTTCTCAGCTAGCTTCCATTTGAGCTAAATGTTAAAACTTTAACATTGCATCAAATATCTCTACACAGACTGGCTATAAACCTGATATAAGTTTGGTGAATGGAATTACAAAACAGTTGATGCCGTCACAAAAACAAATTTGGTGAAAATAATTACTTTCTTACCTAAAAATCTGATTTCTGTTAATAGAATCTTCAGAGTTTTTCACAGGGACTTGCTTATTCACATTAGGGTTCAGGACTAAACTGAGCATGTGCACAGTGAATCACATGATTCTACCTCGCTCCTGATTGGAGGAATTGCAAGTGTTACAACTATCCTGTGTTACAACCATCCCGGTATCCCCTATCTTTTAAAAAGTAGAGTGAAGAAATCGACAAACAAGAAAATTCATGGACATTCAAAGTTCAAAGAAACCCTTCATGACATTCTATTAGTCTCACTCCTGTGGTCCAGTAAAAAAAAAAAAAGACTATGTAGGCCTTGCTGCCAAGCCTTTAAATCCTATTCTAGTCTATTCTTCCCTTTGGGCTCAAATATTGATAAAGTCCCTGGCAATCAGGTTCATGTATGACACGAATGGTCTGACAAGAATATTGGAAATGAGTATTAGTACACCACTACAAACCATGAGGCAAGCTTACCATCTCTAATAAATAGGACATTTGTCAAAAATGTTTCTTAATGTTTCAAAGGCTCCTGTGTTCAATCACACATTCAATATGTTGGTTGTAACAGAAGATACAGTATAACAGTATTGATTAGTAATCAAATATCAAATCAAGGGTTGGGCGGATAGCAGATTTCTAGAAAAATTTTCTCCTTTTGATGTTACATGAAAAGTGAAGTAATCAGTAACTAACACTAAGACATATTTTTAAAAGGTTTTTTAAATGTTCACCTAATATAGCGTTATTTGATTGAGTAACAAGATGGCATAATTCGGAGCGGGTGTATTTTATTTGAACTCACGTCCCAACAAACCAGGGCATTTGTGATCAATATTCGAACATTTTATGACTTTTGTTTTGTAAATGTACCTGTTTTTATTTGTAATAACAGGCGATAGATAGATACAGCGATCGCACAACTTTATGGGCAGAAATAACAGAAAAGGACAAACATGGCTGTGCAGATGCTAATCACCTCAGATGCTATTAGCAGTGAGAGAGAAGCAGGCAGCCCCATAGTGGGCAGGCCGTACGAAAACTTTCCAGATCTCATGGCAAAGGACTCCTTACACCACTGCCATCTACGCCGAGTAGGAGCCCTCCTACCAAATACAGGGAAATCGAAAATGACTCTGCCAACCCTGGCATTCTCAACGCCATGAGAAACATTCCACCATTGAAAATAAAAAAGAGGCTATATCAAACTCGATTGAGTCTCTCCTAATGAAATCTCACTTGTGTTTATTTGGAGAACATGTCAAAATAGAATCAAAACATATATTAGAATAAGAAATGTAATAATAACTAGATTGTAATTTTCCATGAAGAAAAATTGTGTGCCTTGCTTCAGCAGTTTAATAGTATTTTTGTGGTAGTGGAAGAAGTTTTAAAAAATGTACTTAAGCAAAGTCTGATCACTTTGATAGATTACTATATCAACCCTATTTCTTTGGTGTGTGGGGCAGTTAGATCACATATTTCATCAGACTACACTTTTATACACTCTGTCACGGTCATTTACAGACGGGACGGACCAAGGCGCAGCGTGATAAGCATACATGTTTATTAAACGAATAAACACACGACAAAAACAACAAACGAAACGTGAAGTCCAAGGTAGCACACTAACATACCAAAACACGGAACAAGATCCCACAACTAACTGGTGCCAAAAGGCTGCCTAAGTATGGTCCCCAATCAGAGACAACTAGCAACAGCTGCCTCTGATTGGGAACCACACAGGCCAACATAGATCTACACATTCTAGATCTTAAACATAGAACATCGACATAGCAAACACAACACAGAAAATACACACCCTGACTCAACAAATACAAGTCCTCAGAGTCAGGGCGTGACACACTCTCCTACTAGAATACCCAATTATATGCAAACTGTAATAATATAGTACAGAACAACAAGGTGAAGTTTAAATAAATGTAAAAACGTTATTTTATCACAACGTATTTGGATGACAGCAGGATGTTCATGAAGTCCTCTCGGGGGGGGGGGGGGGGGGATCAATGGGGAAGAAGGACCCCCTTCTAATTGACATCATTTGAGTCAATTGGAGGTGTACCTGTGGATGTATTTCAAGGCCTACCTTCAAACTCAGTGCCTCTTTGCTTGACAAATACATTTAAACTCAGTTTTTCACAATTCCTGACATTTAATCCTAGTAAAAATTCCCTGTCTTAGGTCAGTTAGGATCACCACTTTATTTTAGGAATGTGAAATGTCAGAATAGTAGTAGAGAGAATGATTTATTTCAGCTTGTATTTCTTTCATCACATTCCCAGTGGGTCAGAAGTTTACATACACTCAATTAGTATTTGGTAGCATTGACTTTAAATTGTTTAACTTGGGTCAAACGTTTTGGGTAGCCTTCCACAAGCTTCCCACAATAAGTTGGGTGAATTTTGGCCCATTCCTCCTGACAGAGCTGGTGTAACTGAGTCAGGTTTGTAGGCCTCCTTGCTCACACATGCTTTTTCAGTTCTGCCCACACATTTTCTATAGGATTGAGGTCAGGGCTTTGTGATGGCCACTCCAATACCTTGACTTTGTTGTCCTTAAGCCATTTTTCCACAACTTTGGAAATATGCTAGGGGTCATTGTCCATTTGGAAGACCCATTTGCGACACAGCTTTAACTTCCTGACTGATGTCTTGAGATGTTCAATATATCCACATAATTTTCCTTCCTCATGATGCCATCTATTTTGTGAAGTGCACCAGTCCCTCCTGCAGCAAAGCACCCCCACAGCATGATGCTTCCACCCCCGTGCTTCACAGTTGGGATGGTGTTCTTTGGCTTGCATGCACCCACTTTTTCCTCCAATCATAACAATGGTCATTATGGCCAAACAGTTCTATTTTTGTTTCATCAGACCAGAGGACATTTCTCCAAAAAGTATGATCTTTGTCCCCATATGCAGTTGCAAACCATAGTCTGGCTTTTATGGGGGTTTTGGAGCAGTGGCTTCTTCCTTGCTGAGTGGCCATTCAGGTTATATCGATATAGGACTCGTTTTACTGTGGATATAGACACTTTTGTACCTGTTTCCTCCAGCATCTTCACATGGTCCTTTGCTGTTTTACTGGGATTGATTTGCACTTTTCACACCAAAGTACGTTCATCTCTAGGAGACAGAACGCGTCCCCTTCCTGAGCGGTATGACGGCTGCGTGGTCCCATGGTGTTTATACTTGCATACTATTGTTTGTGCAGATGAACATGGTACCTTCAGGCGTTTGGAAATTGCTCCCAAGGATGAACCAGACTTGTGGAGGTCTACAATTATTTTTCTGAGGTCTTGGCTGATTTCTTTTGATTTTCCCATGATGTCAAGCAAAGAGGCACTGAATTTGAAGGTAGGCCTTGAAATACATCCACAGGTACACCTCCAATTGACTAAAATGATGTCAATTAGCCTATCAGAAGCTTCTAAATCCATGACATAATTTTCTGGAATTTTCCAAGCTGTTTAAAGGCACAATCAACTTAGTGTATGTAAACTTCTGACCCACTGGAATCGTGATACATTGAATTATAAGTGAAGTAATCTGTCTGTAAACAATTGTTGGAAAAATTACTTGTGTCATGCACAAAGTAGATGTCCTAACCGACTTACCAAAACTATAGTTTGTTAACAAGAAATTTGTGGAGTGGTTGAAAAAGGCTTTTTAATGATTCCAACCTAAGTGTATGTAAACATCCGACTTCAACTGTATATTGCAACTACACCTCCATGTCTGTTGGACAGATGTGGATAGTTTCTAAGACACTTGTCTGTTCTGTTTAAACATGCGGTAGCCACTCAACTGTAAGTTGTTAGAAACCAAAGAGATAAAACAAACGAGTTTCTGTGAAACACAAAAAAAACAAAAAACAACTCATGGTGCCCAAGACATCATTGACGTGTGCAGACAATCCCTCCACATTGTGGTGAATAACTGTGAGCGTTGGAGTTGGGTGTGGTGTCAGTGCACTTCTCAGAAGTGGCATTGTGTCGTCAAACTTAGCTTTTCTCATGTTATCCAGCAAGTTACATATTTCAGGATCAGAATATATTTTATTCTTGTCAAAGTCGGTGATGCGTAATCCATGGAGCGAGGTAGTTAGACTGAGCGCCAAGTTAGCCATACCTGGTTAGACGTGCAGGCAAAGGCCAGTTTCATGAGGAACTGACCGCGAGCCATTCCCTTCCTGTTCAGATTTTCCTCTATTCTTTCTATGTACACTAGGTTATTAGGTCCGTGGTGAACTGGCAGTACGTGTCTCTCTCTCTCTGTCTCTCTTTTTTCTCCCTACGTCCACTACACTTGACTACTGCAGCAGCAGCTGAGCTGTCTGTGCTGCTAAGCCTAGCATCACTGGGACCAGAATACCAGGGGACCACACTGCCTGTGCTGGGCCGGCTACCCCTAGGTAACACTTTATTGTCCATAATAAACCATTTATATAATTTACAAACAGTTTGCTCAACATTTATAAATCATTACTCCCTCATTTGAAAATGTTAGCAAGCTAGTTATTCACACATGTATACAGTGGGGAAAAAAAGTATTTAGTCAGCCACCAATCGTGCAAGTTCTCCCACTTAAAAAGATGAGAGAGGCCTGTAATTTTCATCATAGGTACACGTCAACTATGACAGACAAATTGAGAAAAAAAAATCCAGAAAATCACATTGTAGGATTTTTAATGAATTTATTTGCAAATTATGGTGGAAAATAATTATTTGGTCACCTACAAACAAGCAAGATTTCTGGCTCTCACAGACCTGTAACTTCTTCTTTAAGAGGCTCCTCTGTCCTCCACTCGTTACCTGTATTAATGGCACCTGTTTGAACTTGTTATCAGTATAAAAGACACCTGTCTACAACCTCAAACAGTCACACTCCAAACTCCACTATGGCCAAGACCAAAGAGCTGTCAAAGGACACCAGAAACAAAATTGTAGACCTGCACCAGGCTGGGAAGACTGAATCTGCAATAGGTAAGCAGCTTGGTTTGAAGAAATCAACTGTGGGAGCAATTATTAGGAAATGGAAGACATACAAGACCACTGATAATCTCCCTCGATCTGGGGCTCCACGCAAGATCTCACCCTGTGGGGTCAAAATGATCACAAGAACGGTGAGCAAAAATCCCAGAACCACACGGGGGGACCTAGTGAATGACCTGCAGAGAGCTGGGACCAAAGTAACAAAGCCTACCATCAGTAACACACTACGCTGCCAGGGACTCAAATCCTGCAGTGCCAGACGTGTCCCCCTGCTTAAGCCAGTACATGTCCAGGCCCGTCTGAAGTTTGCTAGAGTGCATTTGGATGATCCAGAAGAGGATTGGGAGAATGTCATATGGTCAGATGAAACCAAAATAGAACTTTTTGGTAAAAACTCAACTCATCGTGTTTGGAGGACAAAGAATGCTGAGTTGCATCCAAAGAACACCATACCTACTGTGAAGCATGGGGGTGGAAACATCATGCTTTGGGGCTGTTTTTCTGCAAAGGGACCAGGACGACTGATCCGTGTAAAGGAAAGAATGAATGGGGCCATGTATCGTGAGATTTTGAGTGAAAACCTCCTTCCATCAGCAAGGGCATTGAAGATGAAACGTGGCTGGGTCTTTCAGCATGACAATAATCCCAAACACACCGCCCGGGCAACGAAGGAGTGGCTTCGTAAGAAGCATTTCAAGGTCCTGGAGTGGCCTAGCCAGTCTCCAGATCTCAACCCCATAGAAAATCTTTGGAGGGAGTTGAAAGTCTGTGTTGCCCAGCGACAGCCCCAAAACATCACTGCTCTAGAGGAGATCTGCATGGAGGAATGGGCCAAAATACCAGCAACAGTGTGTGAAAACCTTGTGAAGACTTACAGAAAACGTTTGACCTGTGTCATTGCCAACAAATGGTATATAATAAAGTATTGAGAAACTTTTGTTATTGACCAAATACTTATTTTCCACCATAATTTGCAAATAAATTCATTAAAAATCCTACAATGTGATTTTCTGGATTTTTTTTTCTCATTTTGTCTGTCATAGTTGACGTGTACCTATGATGAAAATTACAGGCCTCTCTCATCTTTTTAAGTGGGAGAACTTGCACAATTGGTGGCTGACTAAATACTTTTTTTCCCCACTGTATATATTTCTTTAAACATCCTGTGTTGTGTGCAGTGTTGCCATGTTCGCGGTTTTCCAGCAAATTTGGGGTACTTTGAAAACAATGTCGCGGGTGAAAATGTATTGGTCGCGGGTTGCGTGTTTTTGGGCTATTACTAAGTTCCACTGCGGCCGCCTGACATTTCTCTTTAAAAAATACAGTGCTATCAAAAAGTATTTGCCCCCTTTCTAATTTTCTCAACTTTTTCATATTTGTGATACTGAATGTTATCAGATCTTCAACCAAAACCTAATATTAGATAAAGGGAACATAAGTGAACAAATAACACAACAATTACATATTTATTTCATTTATTTCATAAACAAAGTTATGCAACACCCAATTCCCCTGTGTGAAAAAGTAATTGCCCCCTTACACTCAATAACTGGTTGTGCCACCTTTAGCTGCAATGACTCCAACCAAATGCTTCCTGTAGTTGTTGATCATTTTTTACATTACATTTTAGTCATTTAGCAGACGCTCTTATCCAGAGCGACTTACAGGAGCAATTAGGGTTAAGTGCCTTGCTTAAGGGCACATCGACAGATTTTTCACCTAGTCGGCTCGGGGATTAGAACCAGCGACCTTTCGGTTACTGGCACAACGCTCTTACCCACTAAGCTACTATCAGTCTCTCACGTTGCTGTGGATGAATTTTGGCCCACTCTTCCATGCAGAACTGCTTTAACTCAGTGACGTGTGGGTTTTCAAGCATGAACTGCTCGTTTCAAGTCCTGCCACAACATCTCAATTGGGATTAGGTCTGGACTCTGACTAGGCCATTCCAAATCTTCCAATTTGTTGCTTTTTAGCAATTTTCATGTAGACTTGATTGTGTGTTTTGGATCATTGTCTTGCTGCATGACCCAGCTGCGCTTCAGCTTCAGCTCACAGACGGATGGTCTGACATTCTCCTGTAGAATTCTCTGATACAGAGCAGAATTCATGGTTCCTTCTATTAAGGCAAGTCGTCCAGGTCCTGAGGCAGCAAAGCATCCCCAAACCATCACACCACCACCACCATGCTTGACCTTTGGTATGATGTTCTTACTGTGGAATGCAGAGTTTGGTTTTCGCCAGGCATTACTGGAACCATATCGTCCAAAAAGTTATACTTTTGAATCATCTGTCCATAGAACGTTCTTCCAAGAGTCTTGATGATCATCCAGGTGCTTTTTGGCAAACCTGAGTCAACTTTTTGGACGAGATGGGTCCCATTCAATTTTTTATTTGCACCAAAGAGGTGCAAATAAGGATTGATAAGGATAAAAACACATTTTTAAAAAGACGGTGTGCAGGTGTGGTTGGAAGCCCAAGGGCTTATATGAAAACCACACCACAAAAATACAACATACAATACATAAGTACAAAAATAAAAAAGGTTTGTTAAAACAGATAACAAAACCTACTAATTATAAATGTATAAATTAGTTGATCAGGTTTTGTTTAAATGTGTGTGTACATGTGTATGTGAGTGTGTGAGAGTTAGGCTATAAGGAGGAGATTACTGAGTGGTTTGGTTCATCAGGCTGACCCAAACTCTTCTCTTGAAGTTATTGAGGGATGATGATGTTTTGGCAATGTGAAGCTAAGAATTCCAGAATATGGTACCTCAATGAGTATGGCGCCGGAGGAGATGGCTGCCGTTTTATGGGCTCCTAACCAATTGTGCTATTTTGTGTGTTTTTTCGCATTGTTTTTAACAATATTGTTTCTGCCACCGTCTCTTATGACCAAAAGCGCTTCTGGATATCAGAACAGCGATTACTCACCTTGAACTGGACAAAGAGTTTTTTCTTTAACGAGTCGGACACAAAAGATTTACTGGTGATACCGGACCAGGCCCAAATCTCCGTCATTCGCATGAAGAATTGATGCCGATAGGGGACGCAGGTCCGGGTGCCTTGTGAGAATTTGTCGGCGAGTGGGTAACCCGCCTCTACCATCCGTCCTATTGGCCAACGTGCAATCATTGGAGAATAAACTGGATGAGCTCCGTTCGAGACTAACCTACCAATGGGACATTAAAAACGGTAATATCTTATGTTTCACTGAGTCGTGGCTGAACGACGACATGGATAATATACAGTTGGCTGGGATTTATGTGCATCGGCAAGACAGAAATGCTACCTCTGGTAAGACAAAGGGTGGTGATCTGTGCCTATTTGTCAATAACAGCTGATGTGCGAAATCTAATATTAAGGAAGTCTCAAGGTTTTGCTCTTCTGAGGTAGAGTATCTCATGATAAGCTGTAGACTACACTATTTACCAAGAGAGTTTTGATCTATATTTTTCATAGCTGTCTTTTTACCACCACAAACCGATGCTGGCACTAAGACTGCACTCAACGAACTGTATAAAGCCAGAAGCAAACAAGAAAATGCTCATCCAGAGGCGGCGCTCCTACTGGCCGGGGACTTCAATGCAGGGAAACTTAAATCCGTTTTACCTAATTTCTACCAGCATGTCACATGTGCAACCAGAGGAAAAAAACTCTAGACCACCTTTACGCCACACACAGAGACACGTACAAAGCTCTCCCTCGCCCTCCATTTGACAAATCTGACCATAATTCTATCCTCCTGATTCCTGCTTACAAGCAAAAACTAAAGCAGGAAGTACCAGTGACTCGCTCAATACGGAAGTGGTCAGATGACGCAGGTGCTAAGCTACAGGACTGTTTTGGTAGCACAGACTGGAATATGTTCTGGGATTCTTCTGATGACATTGAGGAGTATACCACATCAGTCACCGGCTTCATCAATAAGTGCATCGATGATGTTGTCCCCACAGTGACCTTACGTACATATCACAACCAGAAGCCATGGATTACAGGCAACATCCGCACTGAGCTAAAGGGTAGAGCTGCCGCTTTCAAGGTGTGGTACTCTAACCCAGATGCTTAAAAGAAATCCTGCTATGCCCTCCGATGAACCATCAAACAGGCAAAGTGTCAATACAGGATTAAGATTGAATCCTACTACAGCGGCTCCGACGCTCATCGGATGTGGCAAGGCTTTTTTTTTTTTTGGGGGGGGGAGTGGTAGATCAGCTTAATATTGCAGATAGATTGTAACTTCCATCAATGTAATTGTCTGCATCACTTCCAATCCCTCATGTTTTTTTTATATATATATATATATATATATATATATATATATATATATACACACATACATACATACATACACACATATATATATATATACAGTGGGGGGAAAAGTATTTAGTCAGCCACCAATTGTGCAAGTTCTCCCACTTAAAAAGATGAGAGAGGCCTGTAATTTTCATCATAGGTACACGTCAACTATGACAGACAAAATGAGAGAAAAAAAATCCAGAAAATCACATTGTAGGATTTTTAATGAATATATTTGCAAATTATGATGGAAAATAAGTATTTGGTCAATAACTAAAGTTTCTCAATACTTTGTTATATACCCTTTGTTGGCAATGACACAGGTCAAACGTTTTCTGTAAGTCTTCACAAGGTTTTCACACACTGTTGCTGGTATTTTGGCCCATTCCTCCATGCAGATCTCCTCTAGAGCAGTGATGTTTTGGGGCTGTCGCTGGGCAACACGGACTTTCAACTCCCTCCAAAGATTTTCTATGGGGTTGAGATCTGGAGACTGGCTAGGCCACTCCAGGACCTTGAAATGCTTCTTACGAAGCCACTCCTTCGTTGCCCGGGCGGTGTGTTTGGGATCATTGTCATGCTGAAAGACCCAGCCACGTTTCATCTTCAATGCCCTTGCTGATGGAAGGAGGTTTTCACTCAAAATCTCACGATACATGGCTCCATTCATTCTTTCCTTTACACGGATCAGTCGTCCTGGTCCCTTTGCAGAAAAACAGCCCCAAAGCATGATGTTTCCACCCCCATGCTTCACAGTAGGTATGGTGTTCTTTGGATGCAACTCAGCATTCTTTGTCCTCCAAACACGACGAGTTGAGTTTTTACCAAAAAGTTCTATTTTGGTTTCATCTGACCATATGACATTCTCCCAATCCTCTTCTGGATCATCCAAATACACTCTAGCAAACTTCAGACGGGCCTGGACATGTACTGGCTTAAGCAGGGGGACACGTCTGGCACTGCAGGATTTGAGTCCCTGGCGGCGTAGTGTGTTACTGATGGTAGGCTTTGTTACTTTGGTCCCAGGTCTCTGCAGGTCATTCACTAGGTCCCCCCGTGTGGTTCTGTGATTTTTGCTCACCGTTCTTGTGATCATTTTGACCCCACGGGGTGAGATCTTGCGTGGAGCCCCAGATCGAGGGAGATTATCAGTGGTCTTGTATGTCTTCCATTTCCTAATAATTGCTCCCACAGTTGATTTCTTCAAACCAAGCTGCTTACCTATTGCAGATTCAGTCTTCCCAGCCTGGTGCAGGTCTACAATTTTGTTTCTGGTGTCCTTTGACAGCTCTTTGGTCTTGGCCATAGTGGAGTTTGGAGTGTGACTGTTTGAGGTTGTGGACAGGTGTCTTTTATACTGATAACAAGTTCAAACAGGTGCCATTAATACAGGTAACGAGTGGAGGACAGAGGAGCCTCTTAAAGAAGAAGTTACAGGTCTGTGAGAGCCAGAAATCTTGCTTGTTTGTAGGTGACCAAATACTTATTTTCCACCATAATTTGCAAATAAATTCATTAAAAATCCTACAATGTGATTTTCTGGAGAAATTTTTTTTATCAATTTGTCTGTCATAGTTGACGTGTACCTATGATGAAAATTACAGGCATCTCTCATCTTTTTAAGTGGGAGAACTTGCACAATTGGTGGCTGACTAAATACTTTTTTTCCCCACTGTATATACATACACATTCACACACATATACACACATACACACACACATACACATACATATCCTTTAAAAATATATATATATTCCCCTTTATTACTTTCCAACCCCGCCACCCTTTCCCCACTCGGAGTAAACTAGTGAACAACAACGCCTAGGCCTCTACTTCCAGCCCATACCCACTATCTACATTTTATGGACACAGTCAATTTTACAGTAATTACATTTTGTTTGTTCTTTCTCCTGAACTTCTTCTACTCTCAACCTCTCCGATCATTTTCATGATGTCCATCCGGTTTGCTTCTATATGCCATATCTTTCTAACTGTGCTCCTTCACAAAAGCTCCCAACCTACAACCCTTACACTTATTATGGACACAGCGTGCCTACATTATTAGTTATCTTGTTATTGTTTGTTGTTAGTTGTTGTTAGTCCCATCCTTCAATTCCATTCAACACCTTCCATCTATCTTTTAACACCATCCATATAGGATTTCTATTTGCCATATATATTTCAACTGTACTGTGATGTCTTACAAAAGTTCTGAACCTTTCTATTCTCATTGTTTCTACAGATTGTGAATTGAAAATAAACATTTTTGCTAATAGTATTGTTATGTTATTGATCGATTGACTATGACTTTTCAGATCACCCAGTAGTGCTATCTGCAGGGTTAGCTCCAGGTAAATATTGCAATCCTTTAGCCATTCCTGGACCTGTGTCCAAAAACAAGCTACAAATGGACAGTACCAAAACAAATGATCTAATGATTCTGTCTCTTCGCAGCAAAATCTGCAGAGCTGGGAAGATTGTATCCCCCATATAAATAATAATAATATAATATGCCATTTAGCAGACGCTTTTATCCAAAGCGACTTACAGTCATGCGTGCATACATTTTATGTGTATGGGTGGTCCCGGGGATCGAACCCACTACCTTGGCGTTACAAGCGCCGTGCTCTACCAGCTGAGCTACAACATTCTATTGGTAGCAAGAATTTTATATAATAATTTAAATTGAAAGATTCTAAGTTTTGAATCCGGTGTTGTTTTGTGTATCAGTTCATAAACACTATGCCTTGGGATCGGTACGTCAAAAATCTCTTCCCAACTATTTTGCAATCTATATGGGATGGCTGTCAATCCTTTGGTCCTTAAATGAAACTGATATACCTTTTTATGTATCACAGTTTTCCTTAACCAATTATGTTATTTGTTACAAGGCCGACAGACAAGTTCCTTACTTTCTCCTCCTTCCACTTTCCTCTTCCAATTTTGCGGTAAGGCTGCAATTATTTGGTTGTAATTTTTGGTAGAGCAGACATTTCCATATGTTTTTGTTAGCTCCATGTGCGACATAACTCCACCAGTCCTACCGATGATATCATTTACAAAGATTATACCTTTTTTAAACATTTTGTCAATTAGTATATTTGAGTTTAACCACAATATTTGTTGCATTATTTGTTCTGTCGTTTCTGGAGGATTAAATTGAAATTGCAACCAACTTTCTATGGCTTGTTTTAGAAATAGTGATATCTGGGAGATGATTTCCTTTTCAAATAACTGAAAGTGAGTGGTTGTAATCTGAATAAAGGGAAAAAGGCCATTCTTGAACATTGGGTGAGACAATCTTACTAATTTGCTAGAGAACCAGTTCGGATTTAAGTATAACTTTTGTATGACTGAAGCTTTTAGTGATAGGTCTAATGCTTTAATATTTAATAATTTATGTCCTCCGAATTCATATTCATTATATAAATAGGCAAGGCTTGCAAACTATTATGAACTACAAAGGGAAGCCCAGTTGCAAGCTGCCAAGTGACACGAGCCTACCCAATTAGCTAAATGACTTCTATGCGCTTTGAGGCAAGCAACACTGAAGCATGCATGAGAGCACCAGCTGTTCCGGACGACTGTGTGATCACGCTCTCCATAGCCGATGTGAGTAAGACCTTTAAACAGGTCAACATTCACAAGGCTGCAGGGCCAGACAGATTACCAGGACGTGTTCCCCAGAGCATGCACTGACCAACTGGCAAGTGTCTTCACTGACATTTTCAACCTGTCCCTGACCAAGTCTGTAATACCTACATGTTTCAACAGACCACCATAGTCCCTGTGCCCAAGAACACCAAGGTAACCTGCCTAAATGACTACCGACCCGTAGCACTCACGTCTGTAGCCTTGAAGTGCTTTGAAAGGCTTCTCATGGTTCACATCAACACCATCATACCAAAAACCCTAGACCCACTCCAATTTGTATACTGCCCCAACAGATCCACAGATGATGCAATCTCTATTGCACTCCACACTGACCTTTCCCACCTACATGAGAATGCTGTTCAATAACTACAGCTCAGCGTTCAACACCGTAGTGCCCTCAAAGCTCATCACTAAGCTAAGGACCCTGGGACTAAACACCTCCCTCTGCAACTGGATCCTGGACTTCCTGATGGGCCACCCCCAGGTGGTATGGGTAGGTAACAACACATCTGCCATGCTGATCCTCAACACAGGGGCCCCTCAGGGGTGCGTGCTCAGTCCCCTCCTGTACTCGCTGTTCACCCATGACTGCATGGCCAGGCATGACCAACACCATCATTAAGTTTACCGACGACACAACAGTGGTAGGCCTGATCACCGACAACGATGAGACAGCCTATAGGGAGGAGGTCAGAGACCTGACTGTGTGATGCCAGGATAACAACCTCTCCCTCAACGTGATCAAGAAAAGAAGATGATTGTGGACTACAGGAAAAAGAAGAGGACCGAGCACCCCCCCCCCCCCCCCCCCTCCATTCTCATCGACTGGGCTGGAGTGGAGCAGGTTGAGAGCTTCAAATTCCTTGGTGTCCACATCACCAACAAACTATCATGGTCCAAACACACTAAGACAGTCGTGAAGAGGGCACGACAAAGCCTATTACCCCTCAGGAGACTGAAAAGATTTGGCATGGGTCCTCAGATCTTCAAAAAGTTATACAGCTGCACCATCGAGAGCATCCTGACTGGTTGCATCACTGCCTGGTATGGCAACTGCTCGGCCTCCAACCGCAAGGCACTACAGAGGGTAGTGTGTACGGCCCAGTACATCACTGCGGCCAAGCTTCCTGCCATCCAGGACCTCTATACCAGGCGGTCAGAGGAAGGCCCTAAAAATTATCAAAGACTCCAGGCACCCTAGTCATAGACTGTTCTCTCTGCTACCCCACGGTAAGCGGTACCGGAGCGCCAAGTCTAGGTCCAAAAGGCTTCTTAACAGCGTCTACCCCCAAGCCATAAGACTCCTGAACAGCTAATCAAATGGCTACCTGGACTATTTGCATTGTTCTCTACCTACATGTACACTACCAGTCAATTTTTTTACTATTGTAGAATAATAGTGAAGACATCAAAACTATGAAATAACACATATGGAATCATGTAGTAAACAAAAAAGTGTTAAACAAATCAAAATATATTTGAGATTTGAGATTCTTCAAATAGCCACCCTTTGCCTTGATGAGAGCTTTGCATACTCTGTCTACAGCACAGTCCCCAAAATATGATAACACAACAACAATTGATGGCAGAAGTTAACTGTAGCTAACTAGCCAGCTAACCTCTGTAGCTAGCCAGCAAGCTAGCAAGCAACGCTAAAGGGATTGCAATCAGGTTAGCATAACTGTAGCCAAACAAAACATATTTTTCTAAATATTCCCTAGCACGTTCCTCACACACTAGAAACGTATTTCCTCCAACGTAGAATGATTGCGTCCAGACTGAGGAGAAATCCGCACACAATGCATCCCTGACCACCTCCTGAAGTGGTCAGCTAAATCTGAAACACAATCAGACCACAAAGTGACTTTTATGTGTCTAGACCCGTCTTGTCAATGCGATCTTCGTATTCTGAGAGCAGAAGTTGCATGTAAGTGTCAAGTGTAGACATGACCTGAGAGAGCACTTTTCGTCTAAGATGCCGTACCCTCTAAGTTTTTGTCTAACGTGCTGCGAAAGTTTTCAAAATGTCAGTTGTTTGTAAAAAGTTGGATTTTTTGTTGTTGATGTGGTTACTAAACAACTGTATCGTTAGATTGGAAGCACATACTTTTAAAACTGATTTCAGATTTGAATAGCAGAGAAGTAAAGGAAGATTTCATACGCTCTAACTTTTTATATAACTTGTTGGGAAATTGTCAAAAGTTGCATCTATAGTGAATGGAATGTTGGAAGTCATGATGTTACAATGGAAGCTTTAGAACGTTGAAGAAATCCCATGAAAGTGGATGAGATTTAATACGTTTAAAAGTTTTAAAAGTATAAATAGCAGTGGTGTAAAGTACTTAAGTAAAAATACTTTAAAGTACTACTTAAGTAGTTTTTTTTGCTCTCTGTACTCTACTTTACTATTTATATTTTTGACAACTTTTACTTCACTACATTCCTAAAGAAAGTAATGTACTTTGTACTCCATACATTTTCTCTGACACCCAAAAGTACTAGTTACATTTTGAACGCTAAGCAGGACAAGAAAATGGTCCAATTCACGCACTTATCAAGAGAACATCCCTGGTCATCCCTACTCCCTCTGACCTGGAGGACTCACTAAACACAAATGCTTTGTTTGTAAATTATGTCTGAGTGTTGGAGTGTGCCCCTGGCTGTCCGTAAATAAAAAAGAAAAAAAGAAAATTGTGCCGTCTGGTTTGCTTAATATAAGATATTTGAAATGATTTATACTTTTACTTTTAGCAATTACATTTACTTTTGATACTTATGTACATTTCAAACCAAATACTTTTAGACTTTTACTCAAGTAGCATTTTACTGGGTTACTTTCACTTGAGTCATTTTCTATTAAGGTATCTTTACTTTTACTCAAGTATGACCATTTTTGTACTTTTTCCACCACTGATAAATAGTATAAAAATGTTGTATACAAGCACACTATTCCAGACCAGTCTGCACATTTTAAGTTTAAATGGCGTTTCTAGCTTAAAACGGTGTAAGAGGAGTAGTGTTGTAAAGAATAATAACGAGAAGTCAGAAATAAGTGCTTTAATACTTAAAGTGTGGCTGCTTTCGCAAGCCACATTCAATAAATTCATAAGGCAACTTTTGCACTCCAAGATTAAGGAAAGTATTTTGGAATACATATTTCAGACATTGAATGGAAGAAAGCTTGGTTGCTCCCCCACACATTTTGTATATCAAACAAAGTTGTTGTTTAAAATCTTGCACAAAATATATCCTCCGTGTCTAAATTCATGCACTTAGAGGATACATGTATTTTTGTGATAAAGAAGGGGGAAATTATACCCTTACCCACATAGGGTATGAGTGTGTAATAATTAACTCGATCTGGACCGAGCAAAGTATTTTTTTTAACTTTAATAAGATCTGTATTTACAAAGAAAGATTTATTGTTGTTATTATTCTGATGAAGACAAAGATACTGAATTAATTGTTAACTTCTTTATTCTCTCTGGTAAATAAACACAAGAACATATACTTGAAATATGCGCCTACAGTGCCTTCCCAAAGTATTCATACCCCTTGACTTATTCCACATTTTGTTGTTACAGTCTGAATTCAAAATGGATAAAATATATATTTTTCTCTCACCAATCTACACACAATACCCCATAATGGCAAAGTGAAAACATGTTTTTAGAAATGTTAGCAAATTTATTGAAAATGAAATACATATAAATATAAGATGCCATTGGAACACTTGTTAAGAGAAGATACGGCAGCATTATGACAACAAAAATATTTTTTATACTGATAGGCACTTATTATACGCCAGCAACACACAGTTGACCTGGCCCTATGTAACATGTGTTCAAATGATTTAAACGTTTATCAATTCACAACTCACAAGTGTTGTTTCAGCTATTCAGAATGGAAAATGTTGAAATCCTTGACTACTTCTCCCAAATTTGCCATGATAAACTAATAAGCTAATAACTGTTATCAACTCTGTGCTCAGGCCCTATCTATTCTGTTCTCTCTCCAGCTGCGGAAGAAGCTGATCCAGTGTGGCTATACAAGCTGCTTGCACCCTCTGCTGGCCTTGGTGTCTTCCAAGGACTGGCTGCTGCTGCAGGGCCACGGCCACTCGGTCTCAAAACGCATCCTGGAGGGCCCGTGAGACGAGAGCGCATTGAGGGAGGCCGTGGCCTATCTGTCCATCGCCATCATGGCCTCTGGTGATTGGCTCTTGTCATCTGATCAAGCATAGGGCATAGTTTTGGATCCATCATTATTTGTGTGTGTGTAGCTAGGTAGCTCCTCTGTGATAGTTAGGAATGTGATTTTTCCTTATTAATCAGAAATTCCTGCTTTTGGGACATTTATCCTACATTCTTATGTAATAGAAACTGACCCGTCCCATTGACAAAATTCAGATTTTCAAAATGTTCCACATCGTTGAAAAAGGGTTTCTAATTAAATCATGCTGCCAGATTATGAGGTTTATACAGTATGTTTTGACGGTAGATGCAGCTCTGAAGCGTGAACACTTGATAAAGTGTAGCTTTGCAGTGTAGCTTTGCCGTTATGTTACGAACAGTAACAAAAGTACAATGTATATTTTATGTATACAAAGATTCATGGTATTATAAGCAATATACTGTAGATAATGTAAGGTCTTCTCCTTGTAGGTGGTGAGGCAGCAGACTCTTTGCTGGAAAGGGCCAGATGTCATGCCTTGTTGAGCCAACGCATGACATCCATCTTTGATTTCAGCGCCATCTTGAAGGGGCACCCTGACCATGTACAGGCACTCTGTGGATGAGGCTTCACCTACCTCATGCTAAGCCAGCAGAAGGTACTAGGACCCCAACATGGGAGGTTCTTATCCGACTGTACATGCATGTACAAACAATAAAGACAACTAAAACATATCGACCAATCAGATTGCTTGGTCTGAACTAACCTTTTTATAATCACCTTTTTTTATCTCACGCAAGACAAAGTAATCAACTCTTATTACAAGACAAAACAATAAACTCTTATTACAAGAAAACGCAATTAACTCATATTACGAAACAAAACAGTCAACTCTCATCATAATATGTACTCACACAGTTGTCTGTGTTACTGTAGGCAGCAGCCCAGGGAGCAGGCAGTGCCCTGGCTCTCCTGACAGTGGCTGTGCGAGCGGGCCGTGGCTGACCTGGATCGGGTCATCCAGAGCCATGGGGGTCCCTCCGAAGCTGCCTCCCGAGCCCCAGAGGAGCAGCACATCTGGGACGAGGACCTGTGCCAGCAAGGCCGCAGCCTGGTGCTGTGCTCCCATGAGGGGCCCGCCCCCAACGACTTCACCCGGGCCCTAGAGCTCCACCGAGGCAAGGCCCTGCAGTGTGTGGAGGCCGGACTTGGGAGGTCCCGTCTGGCTGAGTGCTTCCTGTGGATGGCCCTGCAGCACTACAGAGAGCAGCAGCTCAGTAAGGCCTGGAGGCTGACCGAGAGTGGCCTAGTGGTGGACAGCGAGCACACGGAGCTGCGCAGCCTCAGGGCCAGGGTCAAGTGGGAGCACTGTACCATTGTAGTGGGTACCATTGTAGTGCCTCTGTCCCTTGAGATATCATTGTCGACAAAAAACCCTTCCAAGGTATAGCTCACTCAGAGTAAGCCTATGATTTTCCTGAGGAGATGCTTGAGTGATAATGTATGTTTGGGGGAGTGATTTTGGAAACTCAAATGACACTATACATACAAAAGTATGTGGACACCCTTTCAAATTAGTGGATTTGGCTATTTCAGCCACACCTGTTGCTGACAGGTGTATAAAATCAAGCACACAACCATGCAATCGCCATAGACAAATATTGGCAGTAGAATGGCTTTACTGAAGAGCTCAGTGACTTTCAACGTGGCACCGTCATAGGATGCCACCTTTCCAACAAGTCAGTTCGTGAAATGTCTGCCCTGCTAGAGCTGCTGTAAGTGCTGTTATTGTGAAGTGGAAACGTCTAGGAGCAACAACGGCTCAGCCGCAAAGTGGCAAGCCACACAAGCTCACAGAATGGGACCGCCGGGTGTTGAAGAGCGTAGCGCGTAAAAATCGTCTGTCTTCAGTTGCAACATTCACTACCGAGTTCCAAACTGCCTCTGGAAGCAAAGTCAGCACAATAACTGTTTGTCGGGAGCTTCATGAAATTGATTTCCATGGCCGAGCAGCCGCACACAAGCCTAAGATGACCATGTGCAATGCCAAGCGTCGGCTCGAGCGCTCCAAAGCTCGCCGCCATTGGACTCTGGAGCAGTGGATACGCGTTCTCTGGAGTGATGAATCACGCTTCACCATCTGGCAGTCCGACGGACGAATCTGGATTTGGCGGATGCCAAGAGAACGCTACCTGCCTGTTATGATGAGTTTCTCAGGTATCAAAGAATCAAGGATGCAAGGATATACTTAGACATTCTATGGAGATTTCATAGCAAGTATTTATTGAATCACGAGCTCGTGGGTTCATCTAACAAACGGACATGGCTTTGCCCTTCGTCAGTTGAACTAACTTGAACAAAGACACTCTACCTTATATACCCTTCTGTTACCATCTTCCTAACATACATCTGGCAAGTCTCCATGGGCACTCCCTGTCTTTGATGTTCATCACTCTTTACCCCAAGTCAGTATCCTAAACATCACTCATGCTATCCTAAATATCACGAATCTCCTTTGACATAATGGAATGTAGACTTCATGGCCCCAAACCACTCATCTCTTAACTCTTCCTCTGTCCTCACAATACTATGACATGACATCATTACACTGCCCCAATGCATAGTGCCAACTGTAAAGTTTGGTGGAGGAGGAATAATGGTCTGGGGCTAGGCCCCTTAGTTCCAGTGAAGGGAAATCTTAACGCTATAGCATATAATGACATTCTAGATGATTCTGTGCTTCCAACTTTGTGGCAACAGTTTGGGGAAGGCCCTTTCCTGTTTCAGCATGACAATGCCCACGTGCACAAAGCGAGGTCCATACAGAAATGGTATGTCGAGATCGGTGTGGAAGAACTTGACTGGCCTGCATAGAGCCCTAACCTCAACCCCATCGAACACCTTTGGGATGAATTGGAATGCCGACTGCGGGCCTAATCGCCCAACATCAGAGCTCGACCTCACTAATGTGACTGAATGGAAGCAAGTCCCCGCAGCAATGTTCCAACATGTAGTGGAAAGCCTTCCCAGAAGAGTGGAGGCTGTTATAGCAGCAAAGGGGGTACCAACTCCATATTAATGCCCATGATTTTGGAATGAGCTGTTCGACGAGCAGGTGTCCACATACTTTTGGTCATGTAGTGTATCTTATTCAAGGTAGCCAAGGTAGTGGGTTCGATCCCCTGGACCACCCATACACAAAAAAAATATAATAATAATAATAATTGTATGCACGCATGACTGTAAGTCGCTTTGGATAAAAGCGTCTGCTAAATGGCATATTATTTTATTATTATTATTATTCAAAGATAGGCCTAATAGAATAATGAGTGTTTCCTTGGGTAGTGTTTTGTAGACATTACTATTTGTAGACATGGAAAAGTCATGGAATAAATGTGTAATATGTGACTATTATGCAGTCATGATACTTATTTTGTTCCTGGTATTTAATAGAAAATTACGTGGAAACAATGGGTATTCCTTCGTGCTTACAAAGAACAATACTTCAACACAATATTGATACCTGGTACAACACAATATTGATACCTGGTGCTTGTTTGAAAGAATCCCAAAGGAACAAACAAGTATCACAAATTATTGCTGTGTAATTACATTTTGCTATTTTACTACATAACTAGTAAGACGGTAAACTATTTTCAAAAGATGCAACTACACACAAAGTTTTTTTATTTCAATTCATTTTCATTTATTTTTGAATTCCTGTGTAATAAACCAAATCGCTTCTACAGCAATATTTTTTTTTACATTCAATTTGTTACATTCAAGTTGAATAGTGATTCTGTTTAGTTTTTCCAGCCTCAATAACGTATCAGTGAGACAACTCATGATTGTGGTCTTTCACTATCAAGGGTGACCAAAGCACATGACAATTGATACAGAAATCTATACAATCCAAAATATCACCTTGAGATTAAATAGTTATTTTAGAAAGTGCCCATGTGCAGGTTTTACGTTTTAAGTCACTATGTGAAAGGGGCACACATTTTAGTTCACATAATTATAAATGTAATCTTATCTATTTTGGGGATAGCAAGTTACTTTAGAAACAATAAACACAGAAAATAAATACTGAATGAGATAAGATTAAAATGTGTAGTCTGCATAATACGTACGTTGTTTGAATGAAACCTGGTATGAAATAAGAGTGATGATATGATGATAATGATGTATAATGAATTATGTTTACATAAATACATATAGGAATGTACAGGTAACTGCCAAAATAATGGGAACACTTGAGTAATTGAGGGATATGTTGGTGTTTCCTTTATTTCGGAAGTTACCTGTATACGTTCATGAAAATCTTCCTCTGGTTTTGTACTAAGCGGACACAGTGATGTATTGAGGCTCCATGTTGCCAAAGTAGGATTTCTCCCACTCACTCATCAGGTCAAAGTGCAGTGGGCGGTCACAGAAGGTGCAGGAGACAGTCGCCGGCCCGTTCAGAAGGAGCCCCGTTTCTTGCCACACCTCCACGAGCCTCTCTGTCAATAAAAGTGAAACGTGTCAAACACAAAGAAACGTGAGTCACGGCTAACACAGCTAATAGTATTTGCTGCAGTATCTTATTTTAAGTCTACAGTGAATACACTGAGAAAGGATACTATTGGTAGTTGAAGTTTTCTTTCTCCAGACCCCCGATGTGTCAAATATGACCATTGACCATTAATGGGTTGAACACCACCGGACGTATTCACAAAGAGTCTCAGAGCTGATTTAGGATCAGTTTTGCCTTTTAGATCATAATGAATATGATTATATAGACAGGGGGGACCTGATCCTAGATCAACACTCCTACTCTAAGACGCTTGAACACAGGCCAATTCTACGGGAAACCCTGTCAGAGCAGTAGCAGCAGGTGGCTTTGTCACTCACCCACAAAGTACTCCATCATTGCGGGGTTGTGGTGAGGGGAGGGAGCCAGACGCAGCAGCTCCTCGCCTCGGGCTACGGTCGGGTAATTGATGGCCTGGACGTAGATGTTGTGTCGCTCCAGCAAGATGTCACACACCTTGGAGTTGAGCTCCGCATTACCAACCTGAGAAATGACAATGCATGCACACACACACAAATACAGTCTATGATCTCGATAATGAACTTAGTGTGCCGTGCTCAAACATGTTCAAAGTACATCCTTGCATCACTGTCATGTACAGAATGATCAGCCTGGGAGCCAGTCTGTTTCTGCTCTCTTGCCAACTCCTTATGGAATTCAATAAGGGTTTGCCAGAGAGCATACAGTAAACTGGCACTGAGGCTTCAGAGATAGCTTGAGTGGTAAAATATTTTGATAATAGATTACATGTTGTTTCTGGGGTAGGCAGTGGTAGAACAAGTACCCAGCTGTCATACTTGAGTAAAAGTAAAGATACCTTAATAGAAAATGACTCAAGTAAAAGTCACCCAGTAAAATACTACTTGAGTAAAAGTCTAAAAGTATTTGGTTTAAAATATACTTAACTACACTGCTCAAAAAAATAAAGGGAACACTTAAACAACACAATGTAACTCCAAGTCAATCACACTTCTGTGAAATCAAACTGTCCACTTAGGAAGCAACACTGATTGACAATAAATGTAAAATGCTGTTGTGCAAATGGAATAGACAACAGGTGGAAATTATAGGCAATTAGCAAGACACCCCCAATAAAGAAGTGGTTCTGCAGGTGGTGACCACAGACCACTTCTCAGTTCCTATGCTTCCTGGCTGATGTTTTGGTCACTTTTGAATGCTGGCGGTGCTTTCACTCTTGTGGTAGCATGAGACGGAGTCTACAACCTACACAAGTGGCTCAGGTAGTGCAGCTCATCCAGGATGGCACATCAATGCGAGCTGTGGCAAGAAGGTTTGCTGTGTCTGTCAGCGTAGTGTCCAGAGCATGGAGGCGCTACCAGGAGACAGGCCAGTACATCAGGAGACGTGGAGGAGGCCGTAGGAGGGCAACAACCCAGCAGCAGGACCGCTACCTCCGCCTTTGTGCAAGGAGGAGCAGGAGGAGCACTGCCAGAGCCCTGCAAAATGACCTCCAGCAGGCCACAAATGTGCAATTGTCTGCTCAAACGGTCAGAAACAGACTCCATGAGGGTGGTATGAGGGCCCGACGTCCACAGGTGGGGGTTGTGCTTACAGCCCAACACCGTGCAGGACGTTTGGCATTTGCCAGAGAACACCAAGATTGGCAAATTCGCCACTGGTGCCCTGTGCTCTTCACAGATAAAAGCAGGTTCACACTGAGCACATGTGACAGACGTGACAGAGTCTGGAGACGCCGTGGAGAACGTTCTGCTGCCTGCAACATCCTCCAGCATGACCGGTTTGGCGGTGGGTCAGTCATGGTGTGGGGTGGCATTTCTTTGTGGGGCCGCACAGCCCTCCATGTGCTCGCCAGAGGTAGCCTGACTGCCATTAGGTACCGAGATGAGATCCTCAGACCCCTTGTGAGACCATATGCTGGTGCGGTTGGCCCTGGGTTCCTCCTAATGCAAGACAATGCTAGACCTCATGTGGCTGGAGTGTGTCAGCAATTCCTGCAAGAGGAAGGCATTGATGCTATGGACTGGCCCGCCCGTTCCCCAGACCTGAATCCAATTGAGCACATCTGGGACATCATGTCTCGCTCCATCCACCAACGCCACGTTGCACCACAGACTGTCCAGGAGTTGGCGGATGCTTTAGTCCAGGTCTGGGAGGAGATCCCTCAGGAGACCATCCGCCACCTCATCAGGAGCATGCCCAGGCGTTGTAGGGAGGTCATACAGGCACGTGGAGGCCACACACACTACTGAGCCTCATTTTGACTTGTTTTAAGGACATTACATCAAAGTTGGATCAGCCTGTAGTGTGGTTTTCCACTTTAATTTTGAGGGTGACTCCAAATCCAGACCTCCATGGGTTAATAAATTTGATTTCCATTGATAATTTCTGTGTGATTTTGTTGTCAGCACATTCAACTATGTAAAGAAAAAAGTATTTAATAAGATTATTTCATTCATTCAGATCTAGGATGTGTTGTTTAAGTGTTCCCTTTATTTTTTTGAGCAGTGTATCAAAAGTAAATGTAATTGCTAAAATATACTTAAGTATCAAAAGTAAAAGTATAAATCATTTCAAATTCCTTATATTAAGCAAACCAATTAATCTCTAGAAATGCTATAGAAATGACCCAGTTAAATGAGAGGTGCACAGACAATCCACATGCTTAGAAGCTTAATTTGTGTCAACTAGATTATTATTTGAGATGATTCAACTATCAGGATGTGATGATTTTTAAAAATGTTTAACAGGTGGCTTGAGAAGGAACTATCAATGTCTTGGTGCAGGAGGACAGAACTACCAGAGAAACAAGAAGTTGAGAAAATGGCAGGGCCATGACACAGTAACTCTCATTACAGGAGTGAAATAGCTAGGGTATCCACTGCTCTTAACGCTGTAGTAGTAATAGAACATGTACTACAGTACCCATAATGCTCTGCACAACATATACAATGGTCTCCCTCCTGTCTCCTTATCAACACAAATGATGAAGTAGCAGTGTAAATGTAGTATCTCTTACAGTACCTTTATTGGGATGATGTGGCTGGGGCAATTGACCACAGGCAGTCCTTTCTCCAGGAGCAGCTGTCTCATGTGTTTGACGTTCCTCTGGTGGGCCCTGCGCAGCGCCTGGCCCTCAGAGCTCCTCAGGACCCTCACAGACTCCAGGGCCCCAGCCAGCACCATGGGGGGCAGCGAGGTAGTGAAGATGAAGCCTGCAGCGAAGGAGCGCACTGTGTCCACCAGCGCAGCGCTACTGGCAATGTAGCCCCCCACGCAGCCAAAGGCTTTACCTGCAGCAATGGTGAAGAAGAAGAAGAAGAAGAAATAGAAGAGGAAACAGAAGAAGAAGAAGAAATAATTATTCAATGGAATGCTTTGTATATATACAATAAAGCCATATACAGTATCTATAACTTACAGATATAGTATAACAAACACACCTCAAATCACAATGAACCATTATGGTTATGGGAGTTAGTGTACACTATTACTGGATTTTGGAAGCGATGGAGTATTCCTAGTTCAAATAATGTTTATCAAGTTTGAATGTGACCCAATGTGACCTAGCTAGGTTGACAACCACATACTCTGAAATAAGTATGCCAAAGACTAGATTTGCTAAATACCCCCTTGTCATCTAAGGTAGCCTTTATAAGCGCTGATCTAAAGTAATATTGAGTTCTACCTTCAAATGGTGAAGGTTAGGATTGAGAGAAGGTAAGCTGACCTTAGATCTGTGCATAAAAGGCAACTTATTCCTTGAGCTATCCACAGAAACTGCTCTTAGAGAGACTTATCAGCATGACCAGACTGGGTGTGTGGGAGCACTTCCACAGCTGATACGTATATCCCCTGGCCTGCTTTCTCTGTCGTGCCCTCGGTTAACCAACACCAGCGCATGATGAAAGTTGTTACTGCGATGTCAGCAATATAAATGTGTCAGTTAGTGCATGATGACCAGCATTAATTGGTTAAATGGGACCTATTCCAAGGAGAGACTCAAATCTATCTCTGCTGTGAGGGGCATTTCCCTAGCTCTGAGACAAGCTAAGACAGACAGAGACTAAATGGTTATAGCTATTATGGAACCTGCTTCCCTGTAAGTGTGTATAATAACAATAATTAAATGAATTAATAAAAACATATTACTAGTTCACTTTGTGGTAGTAGTCACAAAAAATCTAGACTTTTTTAGATTCTTGAAATAAAACAAATGAAATAAGTGGGAATCAACTGATGTCCCTCGTTGGGCTAGGGAAGAACTGTCCTTGTTTAAGCAGACACATCTGTTTATTTGATCTTTTATTTAACAAGGTGAGTCCCGTTGACATATTCATCTCTTTTTTAGGTGAGCCATGGGCAAGAGGAAGCACCAATAGTACAGAATAAAATGCAGTACAGCATGGTACAAAATATACTTATAAAAACAACAACAAATCCATAAAACATAGATACTCTTATCAAACCTGTTTATTGCTTACCCAAGGTTCCAGAGACAATGTCAATCTTGTGCATGATGTTGTCTCTCTCTCCCACACCGGCCCCTTGGGCTCCATACAGGCCCACAGCATGGACCTCATCAACAAACGTCAAGGCCCCATAGCGATGGGCCACATCACATAGCTCCTCCAGGGGACATATAGCACCTGAGAGCGAGTGAGATGAAATAGGATATACCACCTTTTACTGTAAATAACTGAGAGACCGTGGATATCATTACTGAGGCACTAAGCAATACAGAATTACGAAATGTGTAGCACTCAAAATTAACACTGACTGGGATATTATATTTTTTGAACGTAATATATTAATATGAGAGGATGTAACATACAATATTAGCAACAAATAAATAATACTGCTTGCTTATCTCATGTTAAACCACCACAAACCCCTAGCAAAATATATATTATGAAAGAAAACCAAAGATAAACCAACACGCAACATGAGCGTGTAGCCCATTTCGTCACACTTACCGTCCATTGAGTGCACGGTCTCAAAGGCCACGATTTTGGGCGTCTTGGGGTCGGAGCCACTCAGCAGTTCCTCCAGGTGTTGGCTGTCGTTATGGCGGAAGATGAAGCGCTTGGCGCCACTGTTCCTTATGCCCTGGATCATTGAAGCGTGGTTCCCCATGTCAGAGTAGATCTCACAGCCTGTATTTCAAAGCAGAGAGCCCACAAGGCAGAATTAACATCTACCAGCAATTATAGAGTGTGTGCATTATAGTACAAAGAACATATTTTGGAAAATAGATTGGTGGCACTAATGTGACCACATTGCCCTTGAAAGCAATGCTGAAGTTCTGATTAGAATGAAACGTTATAAGTATTGACTATTCCTCTCATTGCTACCTCTCATCTAGCCTGGTCCCAGATCTGTTAGTGCTATCTTGTCAACTCCTATGGTCATTGTCACAAGTTAGCAAGATAGCACAAACAGACCCTGGACCATGCTACCTCTTATCCTCTGTCAATGTTTGACTTTTAGCATGGAGACCAGGGAGGGCCCTGTGTTTAGGTTAACCTGGCAGCATTTTGGCTAGGGTGAAGAGGGTGGAGTCGTTGGCCACGAAGCAGGATGAGAAGACCAACGCTCCATCTTTCTGGTGGAGCTGGGCCAGTTCTTTTTCCAGCAGCACATGGAAGTTACTGGTGCCAGAGATGTTCCTGGTGCCTCCGGCACCCGCGCCATGCCTACTCAGGGCATCCCTGAGAGAATCCAAGAAGAATCACAGTCAAACATCACATCTTACACTAACCTCATCTCCAACACGTCAAAGAAGATATGTTATGGTTATTATTTTTATTTTTTCATAACAATTATAAAGACATTAAAATAAAATAATATATGTATATATATACAGCTCTGGAAAAAATTAAGAGACCATTGCAAATGTTTCTTAAATCAGCATCTCTACATGTATGACAGCCATTCCATACCAATGTCTGTTGAATTCCAACACAGGCACACCTCATTCTACTGAATTAGGTACTGATTAGGTGATCACATCCCAAATCTTATTTAACGAGGAAAAGTATAAAAACGACTGCTGTGGTCATCACTATCCTCTTGCAATAGGACCAGCTGGATGGCAAAAACAGTGCTAATAGTACCTCAAAAGTAATATTAATAAAAAAATAACTATTGACCATGCCAAAAGAGCTGAAAAGGAAAGTTTTGAGTGAGGAAAAGAAGGGTTCAATTCTGGCTTTACTAGCAGAGGGATACAGTGAGCGTCAGGTTGCTTCCATCCTTAAAATTTCAAAGACGGCGGTTCATAAGAACAAGGTCAAGCAGCAGACATTGGGGACAACAAAGTTACAGACTGGCAGAGGGCGAAAACGACTCTCTACTGACCGGGATGACCACCAACTCATTCGAATGTCACTCAACAACCATAGGATGACATCAAGTGACCTACAAAAAGAATGGCAAACGGCAGCTGGGGTGAAGTGCACGGCGAGGACGGTTTGAAACAGGCTCCTAGGGGCAGAGCTGAAGTCGTGCAAAGCTAGAAAAAAGCCCTTCATCAATGAGAAGCAAAGAAGAGCCAGACTGAGGTTTCAAAAGACCATAAGGATTGGACCATAGAGGACTGGAGTAAGGTCATCTTCTCTGATGAGTCCAATTTTCAGCTTTGCCCAACACCTGGTCGTCTAATGTTTAGACGGAGACCTGGAGAGGCCTACAAGCCACAGTGTCTCGCACCCACTGTGAAATTTGGTGGAGGATCGGTGATGATCTGGGGGTGCTTCAGCAAGGCTGGAATCGGGCAGATTTGTCTTTGTGAAGGATGCATGAATCAAGCCACGTACAAGGTTGTCCTGGAAGAAAACTTGCTTCCTTTTGCTCTGACATTGTTCCCCAATTCTGAGGATTGGTTTTTCCAGCAGGACAATGCGCCATGCCACACAGCCAGGTCAATCAAGGTGTGGATGGAGGACCACTAGATCAAGACCCTGTCATGGCCAGCCCAATCTCCAGACCTGAACCCCATTGAAAACTTCTGGAATGTGATCAAGAGGAAGATGGATGGTCACAAGCCATCAAACAAAGCCGAGCTGCTTGAATTTCTGCGCCAGGAGTGGCATAAAGTCACCCAACATCAATGTGAAAGACTGGTGGAGAGCATGCCAAGATGCATGAAAGCTGTAATTGAAAATCAGGGTTATTCCACCAAATATTGATTTCTGAACTCTTCCTAAGTTAAAACATTAATATTGTGTTGTTTAAAAATGAACATGAACTTATTTTCTTTGCATTATTCGAGGTCTGACAACACTGCATATTTTTTGTTATTTTGACCAGTTGTCATTTTCTGCAAATAAATGCTCTAAATGACAATATCTTTATTTGGAATTTGGGAGAAACATACCTATAAATAGTAAAACCAGAGAAACTGATAATTTTGCAGTGGTCTCTTAATGTTTTCTGCAGCTGTATATAAAGATAACAAATACCAAATAGCAGCAGGTACAATTATCAGCAGCAAATGCAATTAATGTACAGTAGTTAGCATTATAACTTGGTGACAAATAGCAGCAGATACAATTTCATAATACAGTTATATTTTCAGAGCTTTTCGGATCAACTAGTACAATTATTATTTATATTTGGCATGTGATTAAGGAGTGGTTGTATGAATAGATCACCAGAAATCCATTATCTTATTGCATTGGCAAAATACTGTAGGTGCAAAAAGGTTCCTTTTCTGGTCCAACATTTCGGGCAATTTGGTGAGGTGTCTGGGAACATACGATTTCATTTAACATTCCAACTTGAAAATGAATTTGTAGTTACTTTCCTTAATATTCAAACTAGTAAGTGGGTAGTGTATCTTATTACAGATCTCAAGCCAGACCTCCTCATCAAATTCCATACCTAAATCATTTTCCCACATCCTTTGAAGAGGAATAAAGGTGGATTCCTATTGTCTTGATAATGTGAGGTACATCTTAGCATTTATTCCTTTGATAGATATAGAATAATTATTAATTCTTCAACTTCTTACAACTGAGATCTCAGCTTTCCTTCTTTGATAATCATAAGGAAAACATTTCAGATTTGAAGATATCTAAAAAAAATCTGTACCAGGAATGTTGTATTCAGTACGGATTTCGATAAATTACTTAATTGTATTCTATCCACTACGGACCAGGTCAGCAAACCTCACAAGACCCAGCAAGCACCACCTATAGAGGTCGACCTTTGAGAACGCATTGGGCAGGTCAGGATTACAAGAGATAGACACAAGTAAAGAATACGTGTTTGAAATACCTAAGTACTTTCTACAGTCTGCCCATGCCATTAATGTGTTGTACATAGTAAAGGTCTTATTGTTATCACAAATATGTTAGAACCGATTAACAAACATAAGATTCTTTAGAGGTAAAAGGTGGCTAAATTGAGCTTCAATCTGAATATAGTGTCTGTCCAAAGTTCAAGACAACAAATTGCGAGTTTGGGCTGACCAATAATACAATTGGAAATTGGGCAGACCCAGACCCCCCATAGATTCAGGTTTGAGCAGAGTAGAGAACTTGATTATTTTTGTTACACCATATAAACCTTAATACAATTATTTTTTTAAAGAAAATAAAGAATAAGGTAAATAACAGGTCAACATCTTGATTATGTTTATCCTTCCAATCATAGTTACTGGGAGAGTGGACCAACGAATCAGGTCTTCTTTAATTTAGATAATTCTTTAGAACTGGGGTAACATTTATTCTCAAATATTTGAATCCATTTGGTTTCCAAGAGAAAGGACAGACCAAACTCAACTAATCTGTTAGCTGGCTTTTAGCAAACAGGCATTAGATTTGATAAAATTAGCTTTGTATCTAGAGAATGTACCAAATTAGGCATTAGTATCAACGATATGTGGAATGGAGTTCACTGGATTGACAACATACAATATAATATCATCTACATATAAAGATAGCCTATGTTCCTGATCTGCAATAATGGGACCTCTGATACTCTCATTAGAAAGTATGGACTCTGCCAGCGGTTCTACGGCCATCGAGAAGAGAAGGGGAGACAGAGGACAGCCTTGCCGGGTCCCTCTACTCAGGGGAAATTCTTGTGACCTTAAACCATTGGTGGAGACCATAACTCTGGGACTGGTATAAATCGCTTTGACCCATTTGATGAAATTAGCATCCATATGACATTTTTGCAAAACAGAGAAAAGGAAATTCCATTCAACTCTGTCGAACGCCTTCTCAGCATCTAATGACAACAATATAGAAGGAGTCTTATGCTCATTTAAATGGTTGATAACATCAAACAGACGTCTAACATCCGATGAGTACCTGTTTTTTATAAATCCCGTTTGATCGGGTTTAATAAGCGAGGGTAATAGAACCTCTAGTCCTCTGGCTATCAATTTAGTTACCACTTTGTAATCAAAATTCAACAAACTTATCCGTCTGAAAGAAGAGCATTCTAATTGGTCCTTCCCACTTTTAAGCAAGACACTGATACAAGCTGTATTCATAGAATCAGGCAAAATTCCCTTAATATAAAAGTAATCTATCATAGCCATAAATATAGGACATAGTTCTGGCCAGAACTGCTTGTAAAATTCACCTGGGAAGCCGTCTGGGCCTGGGGATTTATTATTAGGCATAGATTTAATTGCTGCAAATACTTCCTCAGGAGTAAAAGGAGAATTGAGAAACGGCTGCTCTGGTTTGGATAGTTTCGGGAGAGAAATGCTGTCTAAATATGATTGTAGGTCATGAGGTGAATAGTTGGATTGTGATGTATACAAAGTATCATAAAAGCCATAAAAGGCTTTATTTATCAAAATTGGGTCATAGGTGACTGAGTTATTCTGTAAGCTAATGGCGTTAATCGTGCGTTCGGATTGTTTCTTTTTTTTTCAATTGATAGGCAAGGAGCTTACTTGGTTTATTATCATACTGGTAATGTTTTTGTCTAATGCGGAACATTTTATCATTAATACAGCAAGTTTGTTCATGATTTAGTTTAGCCCTGGCTATGGTCAACTGCTTTGAACTTTCTAATACAGTACTTGAACTTTCTTGAGCTTTCTAATACAGTTCTGGGGGTAGCGTAAGAATATAATGTAGTATGATGAGCCATACATGTAGAATATCTAATAGAATATCTAAGGAATTGAGTCGGTTGAATTTCGACTTTGGTCTTTTTGCACTGGGTCATGGGCTCAATCTCAATTTGTGTTTCTATGATTCCTCACATCCTATCTCCTCGCCGCCTTCTCAACCATATTGGAAGAGAAGGTCCAAACTCCCTCCCCTTCTCCAATGTGTTTTGAGGAGGCAAGGAGAGAGGATGTGAGGGATCAAGAAAAGATGAATTGAGAAAGAATTCTGATGTCTGGCTTACTGAATCCCGTTGAGGACCCGGGGGTGGCTACCCATGCCTAGGTAGTCGTTACTGCACCAGACAGACACCTGGGAGCCTTCCCGCCCGGCAATGGAGTAGTCTTCGGCAAAGGGAAAGACGTCAGCGCGCCGATTCACCGTCTTAAAGATGCGGTAGGTGTGGTCATTCTTCTTCTCAAAGATCTTCCTGTAGAAGAAGCCATCGTAGTCGAAACTGGGGCCAACTGGAGGGGTTAAAAGTATAATAGTGTCAGCGATATTCTGTTGTGAAACAGACATACATATAGTTTCTCAAATTATGTGATTTTAAATCCAATAACTTGGTTAATTTGATGAAGAATGAATCATCATGTATCCATTGAATGAAAAGAAAATTGGGTCCCACTCTACATACCGGTAGTAACTTGATACATCTGTGATACCTGATTGTGGTTTATGCAACTATGCATTGACATACCATTTACAAATCAACTCAAATTGCTTGCGTTTAAACCTCATTTCGCTGTGCATAATTATTGCATAAGATTACTTGATTGTAAACAGGCATATACTTGGTAATCTGTTCCCTTTTAAAGCTGTGCAAACAGATAAGTTGTATGTAATACAACGTATGTAAATGTATTTACACAGTACCTGCCAATGAAATAATCATTAAATTGGTATCAAATTACCACTTAATATAAAGTGTGACTGAAAACAGTTCTGGGTGATGTACTGTATTATATCAGTATAATTTATTGTAGAACTACAGTGTAACTTCTGCTCTGATTGAGTCAATGCAAAAGAGTCACACTGGTATTATGAACTGATTCACCTATGTTGTCCTTCAGGAGGTGGGACACACTGGGGGTTTGGACCATCGGCATGATGGAGTCCTCGAGTTCCTTCAAAAGAGAACTCTGCATACCTGTGACAGAGAGCAGGGGTATAACAGTCTGTACTATACTGTATTTCTCATTTATTTTTACCCCAGTTTGTTTCTTTGTCTTAAGTGGGGCAAGTGTACATTGTTTCACTGTGTTTAGAACTTGGACCTGTTGTTTGTGTCTACCAAAGTGTGTCTGCTGTGTTTGCGCTGGTGTTTGTGTCCATTGAGCAAGTTTTGGAAGCTAAACACCTAGGTATAACATTACATGGTCAATTATCATGGTCAAGTCATATTGACAAAATTATTGTGAAGATGGGGAAGGGTATAAAAATATGTTATAAAAAGATGTGCATTTTTTTACACAATAATCAACTGTACTAGTTGTTCAGGCTCTGGTCTTGTTCCATCTTGATTACTGTCCGGTAATAGGGTCAAGTGCAGCAAAGAAAGATATAGTAAAGCTACAGAGCAGCACACCTTGCCCTTAACTGCACATACAGAACTAACATCAACAACATGCATGCCAGTCTTTCCTGGTTGAGGGATTAACTGCTTCTCTTCTAGTTTTTATGAGAAATATTGCTGTGATTAAAATTTCGGATTGTCTGCATAATCAAATAACATTCAGGTCAGACACCCATACATACCCCACAAAAAGGAAACGGGAAAGGGGGATACCTAGTCAGTTATAAAACTGAATCCATTCAACTGAAATGTGTCTTCCGCATTTAACCCAACCCAAGACCACCAGAGGTCTCTTCACAGTTCCCAAGTCCAAAACGAATTCACGGCAATGTACAGTATTATACAGAGCCATGATCGCATGGAACTCCATCTCCAATTACTCAAGCAAACAGCAAAATTACCTTTAAAAAACGTATTAAACAACATCTCATGGAACGGCGGGGACTGTGAGGGGACACACACACAAACACACACACACACAGACACACTCTAACACACATTATTTTGTTGTTGTATTCTTTGTATTCTTTTTTAGTTGTATTGTTTGTATATCATTGTATTTAAATTTGTGTGTCTGCCCTTGTCTATCAGTGTATCAGTGTTTTGTTACTTGTCATGTTTTGTGTTTTTTGTGGACCCCACGAAGAGTAGCTGCTGCTTCTGCAAAAGCCAATGGGGATCCAAATAAACAAATAAACTACTATTGTGTTGTCTTTACCTGGGTTAGACTCTGTCGGGACGTCCTCCTGAACCTCAGGGCTCGCTCTTACCATGCCAATCTGGTTGGAGACAAAGGGACATCCCTTGGACATGGAGACAGCCACCTGGGTTGCTGATTGGGCAAAATGACGCTTTGAGTCCACCCTCAGGGGCAGGAGGCCTGCTGACTGGGTAGAATGGATGGTTGTCTTCCTCTCCTTGGGGATTGAGGCACAAACAGTGATCTGGCGGGCAATCATGGGGCATCGGTCGGCCATGGAGAGGAGAGTGGCCCCAGTTCTCAGCAAAACAGGCTTGGGGGCCGACTTCAGGAAGGGGCAGTGGTGAAGGAAAGCGGCCATGGCTCTTGAAGCAGTTTTGACTCTGGATCAACACATAAGACATAGGACATAAGACCTTTCAAACATCAAATTCGGACACTTTGTATGGTATAGATGTAGTATCTATGCAACATCTAATTTACACCAGTTTAGGGCTACTTTGAATCGAACTGTCAGCAATATAAGGTTTTAGGGATTTGAAATTGTTTCTGAAATGTGGGAACAGTGTGGCCCATTATTTACGTTTGAAGAAAATACAGAGTGGATGGAATAGGTGCGCCTGCGGGCGCGGCTTATCTTGTCTGTTCAGGCGCGCGCTTTTCATGCTCTGCGAGGTGCAGAAGCAAGATTCCGACAAAAAGACGTCATTGCTCAGGGACTGTGGACGATTATTAGTGAGCATCAGTGTATTTAAAAATCGAATCTTAGGAGACGACGTGGATGTCTTTTAGTTTTTGATGACAAAACACAGAAATATTTGGCCTATACTATTTCTGTCACCGTGACCAAACTAGTTTGTAAAGTCTTAGCCTAATTAATAAAAAATCCAAACCAGCCATTTCGGATTATTATAAGAATAATAAAGGTTTCCGCACGCATTGGTTTAGTGGTTGTTTTGTTTGGAACTAACTAATCCTTAGCTTTAACGAGCATTTCATGTAAAGAATATAGGCTACTCAGCTGGAATGCGGTTAGGAGATAAGAAGCCAATTCTCAGCATCTGTGGTTTATTCTGGTGGTTTAAGGTTTGATCTCCAAGTTAGTCTATCTAGATCCACAGCAGCTGAGCTCTATGAGGCCATTATTCGGTCAAACGTCCCAGGGAAGTAAACCATTGATCCTAATGCTTGAGGAGTAACGACCAAACACAGCTTACATGTATTCACATTCAAGTGACACACTATGTGCATTCCTGTAGTTCATCTATGGTTTTAGGGTTAGCTTCTTTATGTATTTTCTATAGCTTTCTTTATGTCTTTGTTGTTGTTGTTGTTTAGCACTTAGAGATGATAAAATGAGAAGCACTACATGAAATGTATTTGGCTGTTATCTATTATTTATGTGAACTGGACATGTAGGCTAGATGTCAACGACCATATATACACACAGCAGGCCTACTTAATAGGTTCCTTTAGCCTGTAAGTGTAGAATTGCCTAATTTGAAGTATCATACGCAATAATATTATGCTAACGAAATTGCTTAGGGCCAATCAAATAGAATAATTCAGAACATCTTACCTGTTGACCTGCACTGAGGACGAACTTCAAAACAGCAATAGACAGAGATGCATCTGTCGTCAAAAGTTAGGGCAGTGACGTTGTCAGCATTATGCAATATTCTGCGAAAATGATTCTTGTTCACACCCATACTTTTTCACGTAGGGGGCCAGGCTGGGGACTAGGAGTAACCAAATTGTAAAAGGACATGATGGATTTTAAGGATAGCCTAACCCTAATGCTTTTTGTCCAATTGCTGCGGTTTGTGATGTAGGGCCTATAGGCAATTAATAAAAGTGTAATTACTGTCAAATATAGGCCTACAAAAACAAACACGTCTGTGCAATTTATATTTAATCTTAACCTTAATATACTGTATGAATAAAATACATATTCAGTCCAGCCTATAGTGGTATCTGAATGTTAAATTTGTGTTTAACATTGTGTCATACCAAAGACACAAAGTGCTCATTATTATTATTATCGGCTCTCTCTCTATCACTCACACACATCTTTATCATATAATTAAATATAACACTTTTATATAATTATAAAGATGTAGCAATATAATGTATCTCTATGATCATCATTTTCCTCCTTTTCAATTGCAGTTTATTCAAAGGCTCTCGTTAATTAGACAGGTTGGGTGTCATGGCCTTATAAAATGTGGGCTACACAAGTGCTCGCCAGCAGATGGTGCGTTCCACATATCTTTTCATCAGCAATTCGCTCGTTACAGTGGAAAGGCGGAGCCGGAGTTTCTTATGTTGTCAAATCAAATTGCTGTGCAAACTGGCCAGCAGCCTCCTCGAACGGAAAGCGAGACGGTAGCCTATCTTCATATGAGCAGAATCAGAGGATAGACCACGGTCATCATAAACAGGACCAAGGACTGTCATTCATTCAGAGTTAATTAATTGCATCCAAATAGATTCTCAAGATGCTGGCATGCACAGAAATGATCACAATGTGTCTTCAGTCTGCTAAGCATGACCACCACAGGAAACAGCAGCAGCTCCAGCAGAAGAACCAAAACCAAGGAATCTCTATCTTCCAAGATGTAAGTAGCCCAGTCTGCATCCATCGTCAATATTTTAAATAAATGGAAGCATTTTACTGAGTATGTCGCATCATTTGACATAATTTTTTATCATGTTGTCAATGGCATTATGCACTTTGAAATTATATGCCAGGCAGCTGTCAAAGCGTTCAAAGATGCTGCAGGTCGACATTAAAAGTAATTTATCTGTTGAACCAACAAAAAAAAGCCATTAGAAATTCTATCAAATAATGCTATAATGATTTTTTATTTGTTTAATTGCACTCTTGCATGTTATTGTTAGTGTGAAAATCATCTGATGTTAACAATACCACGAAATCTCACATCAAATTAACACATCTGCTCGATGTTTTATTTTAAGACCCATAACAAAAAAACGGCTTTAGGCTCTGTTATATATATAGCATACCATTTCGCCTACCATTGGATCTCACATGGTCATAAGGGTCATGACATTGGCGGTAGAATAAATGAATGAATGGATGAACAAAGGAATAAATGAATGAATAAATGAATAAAATATTAACCAATTCACTAATTCAAGATCATCGTTGACGTAATGCTTTTTTCTTTGTTTTTGTTCTATTCTTTTATGTGATATGTTTCTATTGTACATCACAGGAAAGAGGAGGAATAAGGAAACCTTGCATGCCTAAAGTGTTTGGATTTTACTGCTATTAACTTGACCTAGATTGACAATGGTCTGTTGAGGCATCTTGGCCAGATTTTGGGTTGGATTGGTCATGCTTGCTCCAGCAGCATAACAATGCTCATTATTAATGTTACTAATTATCTAAACTCCATGTCCGAAAAAGGAGTAGCCTGTTCTGATAGGCCTCTAGCAAGAAGTATTGGTCATTAATAATTTACATAAAAGCCAGCCTACAGTACACCATTGCCTTCAAGTCCCGTTTCCGCAGTAAAAACAATTAAATTACCCTATCTCTTTATAGAGTTTATGCTAAGGCGAATGTAGCCTACACTGTTCTGGCTAGTAACAAAAAATTCGAAAAAATATATATGATTTCAATAAATTAGGTGATGGAGTGCTTTTGCATATGCATTTTGATTATATATTTGCCTTTAGGTAGGCTATTACATAATAAATAATCCTATAATAAGTGCAAGGCATGAAATTGTAACCAATGGAGGACTTTTGTGTGCATTTTGATTGTTTGCCTACAGGTAGGCTATTACATAATAATAATAATATGATGAAGAGAAGATGACACTGCAAGTAACCAATGACCCTCAATAGCGTCACTGTCTTGTTGCCTCAGCCAGATATCCCTCCAATCGGATTTAAAGAAGAGCGTTTTCCACATTTAACTGATTCAGGTAATTGGCATATAACAGGAGCAGTAAGTGCAGTATAAGTGCACATTAAAGGATGAAATGCAATCGACTCCCATTCACTGAGTCCACTGTAATATATGAGATGGCATCTCCAAAAAAGGCTTTTTCTATGGTTGGGTAGTGGATGTTCATCTATCCTACTGTATCCTAATGAATGCACATTGAGCAGTTTACATGCATAGAACAATCTGTGCTTGACGTCTAACCCACAGGGTTGCCAATTTAATGTTCTCCAGTTAGACGAAGCCCAAACCCTTTAAAGCACAGTTGGCAGAACTAACAATTCACTTGAATGACACATGCTGTCATTGCTTTATCAACACATGTATTGTTCTCCAGCTAGATTAAGCAGTTGAAGCCAAAAAAAACTCACAGTAGTGCAAAAGGCAAAACTGTCTCACCTCAGTTTATGTGGTCTGGACAATTCTGTCACCACCTCAGGAGATGTTTACAATCTGGCTGCCGGTAAACCAAAGTCTGTTAGAAATTGATTGATCTAGGAAATTTGTGTAGTCTACAGTGTGTGTTGGACCAAAGAAGAGATCGACAACCAGAGATTTAATACGATGTGCACAAAGGAGAAGCAAGTTCTGAGGGACCCAGAGTCTTGTCTCATTTTATATCCAGAACAGAAAACAATGGAACAATAGCCTAACAATATGTTTTCATGACAGCAACAGTAGGGGTAAAATAATAAAACCAAGGCCAACATATAGCCTACAATGGCGGGGCGTTAATTATATCTATGCTGGAGCTGGGGTTAGGTTTACGTAGGTATAGTGTTGAGGTTGGGATTAAGGGGTAAGGTAAGGTTAGGGTTTGTGGACAGTAAGTTTAAAGTGTCTTCACATCCCTTTCACTGTTATCACATTTTGCTGCTTCAACTTTAACACTAGCCAGCTATTTATTGCAGATCAACAGAGTTGCATTTGATAGTTTGTTGACAGTTTGAGCATGTAGACGAGAGACAATCTATAGGGGACTATCCAATAGCCTAACTATCCAATACATTTGGACTTCCAATAGGGTTCCGCGAATGAGGATATTGACTAATAAAAAGCGAACCAAGGTTTAGTAGGTGTGTACAACCAGTAAGTATAAATATGTTAAAGATAAATAGTACTGTAGGCTAGGTCTGCATATAAAAGATGTAGCAAAGAGTTGACTTCATTTTTCCATGTTTTAAATTATTTTCACTACACATGGGGATGGGATTGTATTTTTATGCCTGATGCTTACAGCAGTTGTTTTCCCCCTCGTTTAATTTTCCTTCCGATTTAACGAGGGAACGGCGCTGCACTCTCAGTACAGTGTTGCAGGGAAATGTTCCTACTTATTTATTCTGCCTTCTTCTCAAAGGCCTCATTAGAGTTGAGTAAGGGCTCTATTCAATCTGTATAGCTGAAGCGTTACAGATTGCGTGATAGAAATGTAAAGGTAATTCTGAATGAGCCGACATATGCAGCAATTACCGTAAAGCAGCCTCCGCTAACGCGGGAACATTGCATTTCAATTTCAATCACGCTGTAACGCTGAACTTTCGCGATACGCATTGAATAGTTTCCTCTGCCTCTCTCTGGTATTATTGGCGGTGATGCGCATTGCACTGAAGGTTTGAGGGTTGGTTCACTACATTTTGCTGAGTAGGCTAGTAAGAGTTTATGATAAACAAGCTTCAAGACATGTTGCACAACACAATGTTATTTTCGAGCTTAATATTTCCCTCTGAAGCTGTTGGGGACAAGGACACGTTGTGTGAGCGGTTAAAACCCTAAATTGGGGTATAATCTGTGTACCTCTTTGAGTTCTGTTGACCTGGATAAGAATCAGCATGACAGGCTCACAGTTTGGCACCATGTGGAATGTCTGAAGGTGAGTTGGTAGATACCATATCAGCCCCTCATGACATGGACTAAAATGTCCGCAGGAGAACCTTTTATAGGACAGTTCAGATGTCATTTACATAGATATGCGCCAGGGTTGGGGTCAATTCCACTTCAATTCATGAAGCAAACCGAAATTCTAATTCCAATTCCAATATTCCTCATTGAAAAGCAGTGGAAATTGGATTTGTAATTTCAGTTTACTTCCTGAACGGACTGAACTGAAATTAAACTCAACCCTTATAGCAGGGGTGTCAAACTCATTCCACGGAGGGCCGAGTGTCTGTGCGTTTTTGGTTTTTAGTTTCAATGAAGACCTAGACAACCAGGTGAGTTCCTTTCTAATTAGTGACCTTAATTCATCAATCAAGTACAAGGGTGGAGCGAAAACACTCGGCCCCCCGTGGAATGAGTTTGACACGTGCCTTATAGGCACCCCAAAATAGCTAGCAGGACATACCAACCATTAGAACTTACCCACTGGGCACAGACTTCAATTCAATGTCTATTCCACATTGGTTCAAAGTCATTTCATTGAAATGATGTGGAAACACCGTTGATTCAACCAGTGTGTGCCTAGTTGGTACCAACCATTGAGCTACAGTTGAACAATGTTGGGAGTTAAGGAGCTGGTCTTAGGTGTTTTCTGAGACAGTTATTCACTATGGGGTGCTCAGTAGATCTCACTTGAATGAAGGTATGATGTTGTTTTAAATGGACACCCAGCAGTGCATGTCTTGGCTTCACAGCCGAGTGTGTTTGATAGGTAGCCATTATGAACCGGTGTGCAACGCTCTCAATACTGCACTCAGCCAACCATTGGACTCTAGGTCTTTGAGTGGATTTTGTACTGACTTAAATGCACAAAGGAGTTTCAATGGATATAGAGCTAAATTAATTGGACAAAGTGTCACTAATGTAACACTTGATGAAGGGCCTGATTGGACATGTGTGCTAACACAACATTCAGCCCTCATTTGGGCAAATATTTTCCCTGCGGTGCTTCAGCCTGGTCTTAGAGCGAAAAGTATTATAGTTGACAAAAATCCGTGCCACTCCATTTAGTATGATATCTTACTTTACATTAGGTTACATTACATTGGCCTACGTAAATCCTGGACACTCAAATTAGTATGATATGTTACATTTGGTATGACAGTAGGTTACTTAAGGCGAAAATGAAAGAAGGGTGGTTGGTCTGTGTAAGGGTTGGGGTGAGGTGTGACCCAGGTGCAGTGCAGGATATACAGTAGGCAGTAGGCAGAGATGGTGAAACAAGTATCTTTACTGGTGGTCCCGAAGCCAAAATACAAAATAACGGACTTATCACGATAAAAGAAAGGCGGAGCAAATAAGTCTCCAAAAACCGTCTGACAACCAAAATACGAAATACTACCTAAGACTGAAACAAATAACGAAACAGGGAGAACACTTCTCACGTACCTGTACATAGATCTCCGATCAGACACTGAGTAGTACTGCTGGACATAGAGAAACTAGCAGAGAAAACTGAGCAAGGGAACACAGGGAAGTGAGGGCATAAATACACAGGTGAACCGATAGACACAGGTGACACCAAAAGGATGATGATTAGTCCCGACAGTGATTGAGGAGGTGCCTAAGGTTGTCGGAGGATGACACCTAGTGGGTCGCTCCGAAACTGCGACCCCCTCCTGTAACAGGTCTGGGTGGATGGGTAAGCATATAACGCAAATGTCTAGCAACCTAAAGGTTGCAGGTTCGAATCTCATCACGGACAACTTTAGCAACTTTGCAAATACTTACTACTTTACAAATACTTAGCATGTTAGCTAACCCATTAACCTAACTCCTAACCCTAAGCTTAACCCCTAACCTAACGAATCATATCATACTAAAGCAGTCGAACGTAATACAGTGGGGAAAAAAAGTATTTAGTCAGCCACCAATTGTGCAAGTTCTCCCACTTAAAAAGATGAGAGAGGCCTGTAATTTTCATCATAGGTACACGTCAACTATGACAGACAAAATGAGAAAAAAAAATCCAGAAAATCACATTGTAGGATTTTTTATGAATTTATTGGCAAATGATGGTGGAAAATAAGTATTTGGTCAATAACAAAAGTTTCTCAATACTTTGTTATATACCCTTTGTTGGCAATGACACAGGTCAAACGTTTTCTGTAAGTCTTCACAAGGTTTTCACACACTGTTGCTTGTATTTTGGCCCATTCCTCCATGCAGATCTCCTCTAGAGCAGTGATGTTTTGGGGCTGTCGCTGGGCAACACAGACTTTCAACTCCCTCCAAAGATTTTCTATGGGGTTGAGATCTGGAGACTGGCTAGGCCACTCCAGGACCTTGAAATGCTTCTTACGAAGCCACTCCTTCGTTGCCCGGGCGGTGTGTTTGGGATCATTGTCATGCTGAAAGACCCAGCCACGTTTCATCTTCAAGGCCCTTGCTGATGGAAGGAGGTTTTCACTCAAAATCTCACGATACATGGCCCCATTCATTCTTTCCTTTACACGGATCAGTCGTCCTGGTCCCTTTGCAGAAAAACAGCCCAAAAGCATGATGTTTCCACCCCCATGCTTCACAGTAGGTATGGTGTTCTTTGGATGCAACTCAGCATTCTTTGTCCTCCAAACATGACGAGTTGAGTTTTTACCAAAAAGTTATATTTTGGTTTCATCTGACCATATGACATTCTCCCAATCCTCTTCTGGATCATCCAAATGCACTTCAGACGGGCCTGGACATGTACTGGCTTAAGCAGGGGGACACGTCTCGCACTGCAGGATTTGAGTCCCTGGCGGCGTAGTGTGTTACTGATGGTAGGCTTTGTTACTTTGGTCCCAGCTCTCTGCAGGTCATTCACTAGGTCCCCCCGTGTGGTTCTGGGATTTTTGCTCACCGTTCTTGTGATCATTTTGACCCCACGGGGTGAGATCTTGCGTGGAGCCCCAGATT
This sequence comes from Coregonus lavaretus, assembly GCF_964263955.1. Classification (NCBI taxonomy): domain Eukaryota; kingdom Metazoa; phylum Chordata; class Actinopteri; order Salmoniformes; family Salmonidae; genus Coregonus; species Coregonus lavaretus. The sequence goes on from NC_140007.1 coordinate 17,663,397, forward strand.
GAGGGAGATTATCAGTGGTCTTGTATGTCTTCCATTTCCTAATAATTGCTCCCACAGTTGATTTCTTCAAACCAAGCTGCTTACCTATTGCAGATTCAGTCTTCCCAGCCTGGTGCAAGTCTACAATTTTGTTTCTGGTGTCCTTTGACAGCTCTTTGGTCTTGGCCATTGTGGAGTTTGGAGTGTGACTGTTTGAGGTTGTGGACAGGTGTCTTTTATACTGATAACAAGTTCAAACAGGTGCCATTAATACAGGTAACGAGTGGAGGACAGAGGAGCCTCTTAAAGAAGAAGTTACAGGTCTGTGAGAGCCAGAAATCTTGCTTGTTTGTAGGTGACCAAATACTTATTTTCCACCATAATTTGCAAATAAATTCATTAAAAATCCTACAATGGGATTTTCTGGATTTTTTTTCCTCAATTTGTCTGTCATAGTTGACGTGTACCTATGATGAAAATTACAGGCCTCTCTCATCTTTTTAAGTGGGAGAACTTGCACAATTGGTGGCTGACTAAATACTTTTTTTCCCCACTGTATGTGATACTAGAGTTGTCGAACGTAAAATATCATACTAAATGGGTCAAAGCAAACTGGTGCGATCAAGATGTAGGATACTATATGTCCTACAATTCATATTATATTGTAAATTACGACCACTATTACATTGGTAGGGCAATGTAATGTAGCCTAACTTAAAGTAGCATATCATACTAAATGGAAAGGTTCAGATTTGAGTAAAATATAATACGTTTTGCTCTGAGACCAGGTTGAGTGCTTATGCAACCTTTCCGGAACAGCTCTATTATAGTTTTGCCTGGCAAAAGACCAATGTTCCTCAAATGACCAATAATCATTTGCCTAGCAAATGACAAACTTTCCTCCAGAGCTACATCCTGGTAAACATTTATGTCACTGTTTATAATTTCCTGAGATGACATCTCTCTCAGATACAAATAATACTTGTGGATATTATAGTTCATCTTTAATGTTTTCTTGTGCACCAACGCAGTATGCTAAAACATTTATTATGATATTATACATGGACTCTGATTCATAAATACATTAATTTTCCTAACGTGCCTCAAAGTTCTTTTACATCCTGGTTAATTTGTCAAGGTAGAATCTCACCCTTTTATTTTGTGTAACATTTTCCACATAAGGAAGTTTTCCAGATTTTTTGTGACACTTTTTACAGCATGTTTCACAATGTTGTTATTTGAAGCTTTAAACATGAATTATGTAGATTGTTTGATTGAATGTTTGTTGTTTTTTCATTTCCAGATATTTCGCCGTGCAGACAAAAATGGTGAGTACAATTTATGATATTAAAAAGATAGTCACACTAATGATTTGCTTTCAAGGTTTTTTAAATGGCCTCCTTGCATGAACTGTATGTGTCTGCAACGTGGTCTCAGAGCATTTCGTATTATTCTGTAAATCCAAGACTCTCCATTTAGTATGATATGTTACGTTTCATATGTACACTACCGGTCAAAAGTTTTAGAACACCTACTCATTCAATGGTTTTTCTTTATTTTTACTATTTTCTACATTATAGAATAATAGTGAAGACATAAAAACTATGAAATAACACATATGGAATCATGTAGTAACCAAAAAAGTGTTAAAAAAATCAAAATATTTTTTATATTTGAGATTCTTCAAATACCCACCCTTTGCCTTGATGACAGCTTTGCACACTCTTGGCATTTTCTCAACCAGCTTCACCTGGAATGCTTTTCCAACTGTCTTGAAGGAGTTCCCACATATACTGAGCACTTGTTGGCTGCTTTTCCTTCACTCTGCGGTCCAACTCATCCCAAACCATCTCAATTTGGTTGAGGTCGGGGGATTGTGGAGGTCAGGTCATCTGTTGCAGCACTCCATCACTCTCCTTCTTGGTAAAATAGCCCTTACACAGCCTGGAGGTGTGTTGGGTCATTGTCCTGTTGAAAAACAAATGATAGTCCCACTAAGCCCAAACCAGATGGGATGGCGTATCGTTGCAGAATGCTGTGGTAGTCATGCTGGTTAAGTGTGCCTTGAATTCTAAATAAATCACAGACAGTGTCACCAGCAAAGCACCCCCACACCATAACACCTCCTCCTCCATGCTTTACGGTGGGAAATACACATGGGGAGATCATCCGTTCACCCACACCGCGTCTCACAAAGACACGGCGGTTGGAACCAAAAATATCAAATTTGGACTCCAGACCAAAGGACACATTTCCACTGGTCTAATGTCCATTGCTCGTGTTTCTTGGCCCAAGCAAGTCTCTTCTTCTTATTGGTGTCCTTTAGTAGTGGTTTCTTTGCAGCAATTAGACCGTGAAGGCCTGATTCAACAGAGTTAACTCTGGGTCTTCCATTCCTGTGGCGGTCCTCATGAGAGCCAGTTTCATCATAGCGCTTGATGGTTTTTGTGACTGCACTTGAAGAAACTTTAAAAGTTCTTGAAATTTTCCGGATTGACTGACCTTCATGTGTTAAAGTATTGATGCTGTCGTTTCTCTTTGCTTATTTGAGCTATTCTTGCCATAATATGGACTTGGTCTTTTACCAAATATGGCTATCTTCTGTATACCCCCCCCTACCTTGTCACAACACAACTGATTGGCTCAAACGCATTAAGAAGGAAAGCAATTCCACAAATTAACTAATAAGAAGGGACACCTGTTAATTGAAATTAATTCCAGGTGACTACCTCATGAAGCTGGTTGAGAGAATGCCAAGAGTGTGCAAAGCTGTCATCAAGGCAAAGAGTGGCTATTTGAAGAATCTCAAATATAACATATATTTTGATTTGTTTAACACTTTTTTGGTTACTACATGATTCCATATGTGTTATTTCATAGTTTTGATGTCTTCACTATTATTCTACAATGTAGAAAATAGTACAAATAAAGAGAAAACCCTTGAATGAGTAGGTGTTCTAAAACTTTTGACCAATAGTGTATGTATTAATTTGTGGATGTCCATCATCCATTTCGTATGATATGTTACGAATGACAATTCGTATGATATGTTACAAAATTAAATTCTTATGATATGTCACAAATGACTATTTATTGTGGCTAACATTAGCTAGGCTAAGGTTTAGGGGTTAAGGTTAGGGTTAAGGCCAGGGTTAAGGTTAGGGTTAAAGGTTAGGGTTAGGGTTAGGAGTTAGGTTAAAGGGTTAAGGTTAGGGGAAGGGTTAGCTAACATGCTAAGTAGTTGCAAAGTAGCGCCCTCCTTTTGTTTTTGCCTTAAGTAACCTCCTGCTTATGTATCCCTACCAAACGTAACATATCATACTAATTTGAGTGTTCCAGATTTACGTATACTATGTTACATCTAGTCAATGAGACCAGTCTGGTGACTCAATATGTTTACTCTTACAGTACTTCATGTGTTGGTTGGTGGTAATATTGTCTTATTATCAGCAAAATATAAAATACAATTAGCAAGGATTTAAAATGCAATGGTTAATAAGTGATTTCTGAAAAATCTTGAATTAGAACAAAAAGCTGTAGCCTAACTCTCTTCTTGATATAACCAATCATTAAAAACATCCTTAATTGTTTGCGGCTCTCAATCTTAAAGGAGTAATTCTAGTTTATAGTTGGCACAGAAAATGAGGGACTGTGATGACTTCAAATTAAAATCTAAAGCCTAGGGTAATGTTCATCGGGTAATGTTAATTCTTGTTCATCGGATACAAAAGCAGCAGAGCATTATCTATCTATTTTGCTGAGATCTATCTCAAACTTGGGAGCAAAATCTTGCAGCGATGGCAAAGGGGCGGTCCGTCTTATATCTGGAACATGAGGATTGACAGGGCAGGCCTTTTAGAGATTCAGGGATTGAGTGGATCCTCTTGACTGAGCCTATCCACCATGCAATGCTCAAGTCAGCCATCCAGTCTGTTGTATAAATTGTCAGTGGAAAACAACCAGAACACTACTTATGTGTTTTTTGGACTATATTGTTTGAGATTTTACCCGTTATCTGAAAATTAGCTACTGCTCCAGACCCCAGACAGATAATTTGCTCTTGCTTTGTCATATCTTGTGCAAACATGGAAGAAAGCAACATGGTCGGAAAAACACTAGAAATAGACCTGAAACAGCTATTGAGTGAAATTAAATACAGCACAAAACAATAGTAGACTAAACTATAGCATCCATGTTCCGTCCCCTTTAAACAAAATGGTTTCTCTGGTTTTAGATTGGTTTTTCATTAACTTGATTTATTTGTGACTCAAACACAAAGTGAGTGCCGTCACTAAACTCCACGGGGAAAAACACATTGAAACGTTTGGCTGTGGGAAATTACAGTGACAAATAGGCGTTTGTGTTTCCTCCTCATGTTTTATTCATGCCTTGCATTAGAGCGTAATGGGATGTGAAATGTAATAAGGATGGTGATTAATGCATGTATGAACACTGGACAGCTTTATTTGGAGAGCGTTGTTATATAACAGAGTGTTAATGATGCAATACATGCTCCCTTGAGCAGAGGTTATCCAAGGACACTTGCAAATCTCACATGGGCTCTTTCTCATTCCTCAATTCCTCGCAACCTCTCGCCTCGTCTCCTTCTCAAAATGCATTACAGCAGAAGGCCTGAGCGGAGGGACCTTGGATCTTCTCCTCAAATATGGACAGAAGGAGACAAATAGGATGTGAGGAATCACAGAAACAAACCCATTGGTCGATCATGTCATCCAAGACATGCAGCCCTAAAAGATGCCCTTTTGCCGGTCGGGGTGATGGGCTGTTGTATATAGGAGAGGCAGAGAATGTACAACACTGACTTCCAGGAGAAAATATGGACTCTTTGCTTATTATACATTTGACCCATCTCTGCCAGAGAGTGACTCTTTGGCTCTGTAGGAAAACAGAAGAGCAGCATCTTGGAGCGAGTCACTACAGTGGGTAGTGAACTAAACCTGTGACTTACATAAGGGGCCTTACATTGGTATGGAATACATTGCAATAATGAGCCTAGAATTTAACATTAACATATTGGATGCTGTCAATTTTTTCTCCTAGCTCCTTAACAACCTGAACTTTTATTCACCTGAAAAACATTAATTAGTTGCTTTTTCCACTTTGCTGTAAAAACGGAACTCGAGTATGTGTGCTGCACTAGTTATCTTCAATTTGCAGCAAAAAAGCCCTCCATGGTTTTCATCTAACTCGCTGAGTCCTGCACCCTGGAGGAAAATGTCTCCTTCTGAGCAACACTAAGTGGGCCGCCATGATACGCCGTGAGCACTGCAGATTTACCACATTATGAGAGCTGGCTACTTGCCATACCAAGTCCTTCTCCCTATGCTACTGTAATGAATAATGTACTTTCTTAAGGAGCTCAACGATCCGCCATTTTCTCGGTTTGGTCCAATAAAATATCATAATGTGTTTAACACGATGAGGTCCACTTTTTCAGGATAGATAAATTGGGCCATGATAAAGTGAACAGTTACGGTGATCTGCTCATCAAATTAAGAGCTTTAACGAAATGCCTTAAGTGCCTTAGACATGACTTTCTGAGGGCCAACTGAGGGCCAATGGAGGCCATAACTCTGGCATGTTTCCTAGGTTCTGTCCCAAATGGCACCCTATTCCCTATATAGTGCGGTTCTTTTGACCAGAGCCATATGGGCCCTGGTCAAAAGTAGTGCACTATGTAAGGACTTGCCATTTGAGATGCATATTATTGAGTCCGAAGACATAGAGAGAGACTTAGCTATGGACAAATCCTAACTTGAAATACTTGTGCATATTTGCATGAAAAATCCACATGTACATAAACGTAGATTAAATGCAACCTTACATACATTTGTTCACTTATTGTACTTTGCTGTGATCAAATCCCTAAGACAGTTTATGGATATGTGTTTTTGCTTACTTAGGTATTTTACTTTATTGCTGTTTAATCCACTTTTGAATTGTTTTATGATGCATCGAAACATCACATTCTCTGCCGGAGTCTGGTCTAGTGGTCTAGTGTAGTGCTGCTGCCTCCAGACCACACACTGCCCCTTATGGCATGGGTTCAAACCCCGCCTGCGGCTTCATATCTATGTCTACCCCTCTCACTCATGACTTTCTATCTCAGTACATAGAAAAATAACTCAAGATCTGAAAGTGATAACATGATAGTCACTTTTCCTTTGTTTTTTTAACGTATACATTTTTCAGAAATGTATATATATTTGAAATGAGTTGTATTGCAGTGTTTTTTAAAGGTGTTTTCAGGATGAATGGGACTCTATGGTGATACTGACAACACACAATATGACTATCAAATACTATTTATTTTTTAAATAAAAATGTATTCCAAAAAAGTATTGGGGATTCGACTACAGCCATGGTAAGTGGACAAATCATGTAAGGTTGTATTTTGAGTGGAAGATATCTTTAACATTATAAGGTGCTATATAAAAAGTATTAAGGGATTAATTTCATATGACCTGGACAGGCAGAAACACTGGTCAGGGCCCAGTATTCATAACACATTCCACACGGCACGGCATATTCTCTTCAATGATACTTAATGTCAGTAAGTGTTGTCATAGCCAGTGGATGTATTTGCATACCAGGTGTATGTTGTCCATCAAGTGAGTTGATGGGCAGCATCAATTTACAGATGTGACAGATGTGTGGGTGAGAGCGTGGTTGTGGGTATAAGTGAGTGTGTGTGTGAGGGTGTGTTGTTTGTACTTAAGTCTTCAGCTTGTCAGCCTCTACACTTTCCAGACAAGAAGAGAACTTCATCCATTCAGGTTTGTTCATTTTGGCTCTGACTTTGTTTTTTATGTAAGAAACAATGATAAATAATATTTGTTGAATTGATTAATTTCAATAGATGTGTTGAATACATTAAGTGGGTTTACATGCACACTAATAATTTGATATTAAACTGATTATGGCAAGAATAGGCTGAGTATGGCATTAGTCATGTAAACGCCTTATTCTGATAATCTTAATTGGCGTAAGGTCATAATCGAAGTAAGCATACAGCGATTACAACACCTAGATTTGTTTAGCAATCGTTCGAATAATAGGACATGTAAACACCTTAATCAGAGTTCCTGCTGTGCATTCAACCTGGTCTCATAGACTAGACGTAACATAGTAAATGTAAATCCGGGACACTCAAATTACTTAGATACTTAGACAGAAGGTTATTTAAGGCAAAAACAAAAGGCGGGTGGCTGGTCAGGATGGATGGGTGGGTGTAGGAATGTCTAGCAACCCAAAGGTTGTGTGTTTGAATCTCATCATGGACAATTTGAGCTAATTAGAAACTTTGCAACTAATTACAACTTTTTAGCTACTTTACAACTACTTAGCATGTTAGCTAACCCTAACCTTAACCCTTTAACCTAACGCCTAACCTTAACCCCTAACCCCTAGCCTAGCTAACATTAGCAACCTAGCTAATGTTAGTGTTAGCCACCTAGCTAACATTAGCATTAGTCACCTAGCCACTAGCTAACATTAGCAACAACAAATTGGAATTGGTCACTGTGATAGAATGTTTATTTTGATGATTTTCTGTATTTTTTAAAGTCCCATCAGGTAGCCTGATTATCAGATGTGTCCATGTAAACAGGATTATTAAGGAGATCGTTTTTCTTGCATAGCATGTAAACATTTTAATCAAACGTTACATTAATTTGAGTATTCACAATAATCGTAGTATTGTGTGCATGTAAATGTAGTCATTGAGTGACAATAACACATATCATTTTGTGCTGATATTGATGCATGTCCTGAATTGACTGAGTTAAAATGGAATTGAACCCTGGTTAATTTGATTGTCTGATTTACTGTGCTGTTGCAACAGGAAATAATCCTAGTGACAACTCTTTATCGTTGAAGAATATCGAAGCTCACACACCAGTACAGAAGGGGAAGACATGAACATCTCAGAGACAAACAGCTCTTCAGCAGCTGATCTTTTAGAACGCGTCAAACCCATGTACACTGCCTCCTGTGCAATCAACATCATCCTGGGTCTCCCCACCAATGTCTGCGTCCTGTGGCTAATATTGACCGGAGCAGGAGGAACGATGGCCTCACAGTTCATTACTCTCAACCTGACCGTGTCTGAGATCCTCTACTGCCTGTTTTCTCTCTTCAGCTTTCTCTGCAAGCTCATCCAAACAACTGCAGTTCCATATATTGAGGCATTTTCAGTTGGTTTATTGCACACTGGCCGACCACTGTTTCAAAGCTGCATCTGTGTGGAGCGCTACCTGGCTGTGGTCCACCCTGTTTTCTTCCTGAAGTACAAACCCCTCAGATACAGGGTGGGGTGTTGTGTTGTTATCTGGCTGATTGTGTTTGGGTCCTCTTTGTTCTGTATGCTTCCGTTTGAAAGGTCTTTACTCTATAGCCTATTCAACTATGCTATCTTGGTTCAGGACCTCATCCTGATGTTTGTGATGTCATTCTGCTGCCTTTCAGTTCTCAGGGCTCTGATACAGCCTGGGCTGGGGGATGGGGACAGAGAGAGGGAGAGGACAAACAGCATGAAGATGAGGGCGTTTAAGATCATTTTGATTATCATGGTGGCTATGATGGTGAATTACCTCCCTGAGATGGTAATTATGACTTTGTACGATGTCCTCGATGAGGCTGTGCGACTTCTGTCATTCTATATTTCTGACTCCATCACTATGATCTTTGGGATTGTGCAGCCCCTCCTCTACCTCCACAGGGTTGGGAAACTGCCCTGTATCAGTGGTCTCTGAGGAAGAGGTGACAATCTAGTATGGGTTGCTCACACAACTCACAGCGGCCAAGCTACCTCAAATTAATAATTTTCTATAGGAGGAGACTCAATGAGACATTCAGCAATTTAACCATTGGCGACTAGATAGCTTGTGACCAAAGTTGAGGAAGTTAAAACTTTAGGCAAATCATCAGTGATGCGTGGGGGTATTGTTTATCAGAAATGTATTCACTGTGTTAAAAAAAAAACTATAATGGCATGTAAATAGTTATTACTCTGTAGATTTCCCCTCAGATTTCTATTTTCCAATAAAGGTTGAAGCTGAACTACACATGCTTGGCTGTCTTCTTAGATAACAATACATGCATAATTTTAAATGGTTGTGAGTATTTTATGGAACCAACATTTATACTGTACAATGAAACTATGGAAAAGGACTAGCCTATAGGACCTCCTCATGTAAATATGATTGGTGCAGTTTTTTCGTGAAGGTCGCTGATCAATTGGTGAAGGATGGACAATTTAGCTGCCAATGCCACCAATTCCAGTTGACAGTCTGAGTATACTGGAACATGAGACGCTTTAGGCTTTCTGGCTATGATACTCACATATCCAGTGTCCCCTTGAAACTAGGCTGGTGATGGGGCTTATGAATTATTCAATGTGCTACTTTGGTCCAGACTCTTAGAATCCATTTTTGTCTGCCTTACTTTAGGAGACCCTCAAAGAACTGTGTTCCTGGTAGGATTGGATAGAGACACAGTGTTGTAGTGGGGATTGCTTTGATTTATGCCAGGGCTCTCCAACCTTGTTCCTGGAGAGCTACCCTCCTGTAGGTTTTCACTACAACTCTAATCTAGTGCACCTGATTCTAGTAGTTAGCTGGTTGATAAGCTGAATCAGGTTAGTTACAACTGGGTTTGGAGCGAAAACCTTCAGGAGGGTAGCTCTCCAGGAACTCTTACCAGCAGTGGTTTAATATAGACTTGTCAGCCACAACATGTTTTGATGGAAGGACATTTGATTAATTCCTTAATATTATAGGTTGCCATGGCGCCGTGAGGTCACTTAGGCAGAGAGCTCCTGTAAATGTGTAAATATTTTACTGTTTTTCTGTGTTTTTTTATAAAAAAATATTTAATCAACTTCTTATTTGGTTAGCTTAGTAATGATTGATTATTTATATATTGATTCAACTGTATATTGAATACAATACAATATTGACAATTCTAGCTAGCTTCTTTATTTATTTTTTAAACTGGAGATGGCACAGGCTTGGACAACACAGAGGATTGTTGTAATTTTGAGTGGATCTCTCCCTCCAAGGTGGACTATCCCAATAATTGATGTGTATTAAGCCTCTGGCGCCCTAGCAAAATCTAATGGACACCGGCTGCACCCTGTTGGGTGCTATATGTTGTTTGAGGAGTATCTACCCATGAAGTCGGCAGAGAAGCTGGGGACGACAAGGGGTGGCCTGATGATCTTACTGCTGGATGTGACCACTGATTCCCCCCTACTCAAGCCTGCTTCAGGGCATCAGAGGAGCTGAGAATGGCGTGGCGGAGGAGAGTGCTGAGGATGGAAAGTGAAGGTTCTTCTTGATTGACTTTCAGGAGACTGTTGCCAGGCTAGACCTTTGTGCAGCCTACCAGAGTTGGATGTGACCTGGACACGCCAACCTCTGTTGAAGATAATTTTCCAGCCCAAGAACTACATGTACTTTTGTTTTTGTTTAGTTTTTTTTTTTTTATTCTTTGAGATTATCAGTATAATGAAAAGCGCTATAAAAATGAAATATATTATTATTATTATTATTATTATTATGATGATTAATAATCACAATTCACTTTTTGACAGATGAGTGATGGCAGTTTTCCTCAGACAGCTTGTTTCATCAGTTAGCAGAAACCTGGCAGATTGAAATAAGGGCAGTGCCTGAATTGGGCCGGTCCATGCCGGTACAGAGTACGGGTACCTCTAATGTTCTTCTGCTTCTATAACAGTACTGGTGCCTCTTTTAGAATATTCATTTTAAAATATGAACACTGGTAATGTACAATATATTTAAAATGAGTACAGACACCTTTTACTTCCACTTCCAAGCACTGAATAGTTGTCTTTCTTCTTCACTACCCTTGGTGATGGGACAGTAAACCTAAGAATGACCTGAAAACAGAACATTTAGCATTCTCTCTACGCAGTTACTGTACTATGAATGAAATAGAGCAGGCTTTGCATTTGGAATACTAAGGAAGTTTGAAGAAATTGGTTTGGTCCTTTATATGTCAGTTACGTTATTCTTTCAATTTGAGGTCAATCTGACCAGACTTAAAATTCTAGTACGAGTTAGGTCAAACCTTTTTCCTCTTCCAGGGCTAAAAGAGCTCTCTTCCTCAGATGCTCTAAAAGCAGCATTTCCAGATGTAGTTGTGTATAAGAAATTAAGATTAACAATATGATTTCATAAATGAAGCCCACTTGAGTGACATTATGGTTACTTACAGTGCCTTGCCCTCATTAATTAAATTCATGACATGGCATTAGGCCAGAATGATGGCACATTTCCTAACAGATGTTATTATTTACTGTAGGCCTACCTGTCTGATGTCTGTTGACTGGTGGATCTCTATCTCTCTCAGAGCTCAGTCTCTAATGGTAGTCAGGGTTTGTGGAGCAGAGCTGGGATAGATCTCATTAATCCACAGTCAGCCTGTCAGTGAGCCTAGACTGCTCTAACCACCCCACACTCTGCCTGCCTATCCCCCAGGTCCTCCACAGGCTCTCTGCAGAGCCACCAGCACGACTTACCATAGGAATACACTGTACTTAACTTTGTTTTACAGACAAATGTTTGTGACATGGTCACATGGCTGCATATACATTACCTTAAAGGGATAGCTCACTTTTTTACATTTATTTTATTTTGACAGGCAATAAAAGTGAACAACCTCTTTAAGACTATAAGAGAATGTTGAAATATTAGAAGATGAAGAGAATCAAATGATTGTCAAATGTAAATCATAATTCAATTGTTGATCAAAGTTATTACTTCCATATCATTGGAGAAGATGAAAGACACTGTGATGTACTGTAAAGGAAGAAAGAGGAAGACAAAGAAAGAATCTGATTTCTGCATACTTCAGTTTCAAGAGGAAAAACTCTTAGAAGTAAATATTGCCTTGAGAAAGGGTTGCCATTGACAACAGTGGTTTTGTCTTCTGAATATTTTGTCTCAGAACATGGGGTTATGTGAAATAATTGGAAGTTAAACAACGGGTGGGTCTAATCCAGGATGCTGATTGGTTAAAACCGCATTCCAGATGGTGTCTATTCCACAAGTTACCCCCGGCTAAATCTATGACGTTGAAATGCCTATTTACTCTGTTCCATCTGACTGCGCAATCCACTGTCTCATCAGCTCAGCCAGGCAATTTATATACTATATAGATCTACACTGTAAAAAGCATCTAGACATTATCTCCCATTTCTTTTACATGTTAGCAGACGCTCTTATCCAGAGCGACTTACAGTTAGTGAGTGCATACATTATCCCCCCCCCGTGGGAATCGAACCCACAACCCTGGCGTTGTAAACACCATGCTCTACCAACTGAGCTACATCCCTGCCAGCCATTCCCTCCCCTACCCTGGACGACGCTGGGCCAATTGTGCGCCACCCCATGGATCTTTTAGACTAGCATTTGGTTTTCAACAGCGGAGATTTGTAATAACCTTGCTGTCTGTCTCTCCGACATTTGCAACATTGTTTCAATATTGAAATTCGAACTCCAGCTGTCCTATGGTAAAAAACTCATGAATCAGCATGATTTGTATTGATATACAGTTGAAGTCGGAAGTTTACATACACTTAGGTTGGAGACATTAAAACTCATTTTTCAACCACTCCACAAATTTCTTGTTAACAAACTATAGTTTTGGCAAGTCGGTTAGGACATCTACTTTGTGCATGACACAAGTAATTTTTCCAACAATTGTTTACAGACAGATTATTTCACTTATAATTCACTGTATCACAATTCCAGTGGGTCCGAAGTTTACATACACTAAGTTGACTGTGCCTTTAAACAGCTTGGACAATTCCAGAAAATTATGTCATGGCTTTAGAAGCTTCTGATAGGCTAATTGACATCATTTTAGTCAATTGGAGGTGTACCTGTGGATGTATTTCAAGGCCTACCTTCAAACTCAGTGCCTCTTTGCTTGACATCATGGGAAAATCAAAAGAAATCAGCCAAGACCTCAGAAAAATAATTGTAGACCTCCACAAGTCTGGTTCATCCTTGGGAGCAATTTCCAAACGCCTGAAGGTACCACGTTCATCTATACAAACAATAGTATGCAAGTATAAACACCATGGGACCACGCAGCCGTCATACCGCTCAGGAAGGAGACGCGTTCTGTCTCCTAGAGATTAACGTACTTTGGTGCGAAAAGTGCAAATCAATCCCAGAACAACAGCAAAGGACCTTGTGAAGATGCTGGAGGAAAAAGGTACAAAAGTATCTATATCCACAGTAAAATGAGTCTTATATCGACATAACCTGAAAGGCCGCTCAGCAAGGAAGAAGCCACTGCTCCAAAACCGCCATAAAAAAGCCAGACTACAGTTTGCAACTGCACATTGGGACAAAGATCATACTTTTTGGAGAAATGTCCTCTGGTCTGATGAAACAAAAATAGAACTGTTTGGCCATAATGACCATCGTTATGTTTGGAGGAAAAAGGGGAACGCTTGCAAGCCGAAGAACCTCATCCCAACCGTGAAGCACGGGGGTGGTAGCATCATGCTGTGGGGGGTGCTTTGCTGCAGGAGGGACTTGTGCACTTCACAAAATAGATGGCATCATGAGGAAGGAAAATTATGTGGATATACTGAAGCAACATCTCAAGACATCAGTCAGGCAGTTAAAGCTTGGTCGCAAATGGATCTTTCAAATTGTCACGACATCCGCCGAGGCTGCCTCCCCTCCTTGTTCAGGCAGGCTTCGGCGTTCGTCGTCACCGGCTTACTAGCCATTACCGCTCCATTATTCATCATTCCACTTATCTCCTCATTAGTCCGTGTATAAGTGTTCCCTCTGGCCCCCTTGTCCTTGTTTATTTGTGAGAGTAGCGTAGCTCGGTGGAGCTACTCGTACCTTGTTATTGCCGGGGTAGATATTTCCCCTGTGCCTGTTATTGTTGGAGCTACCGTTACCTTGTATTGCCAGGGTAGATTTTCCCCTGTGCCTGTTTCGCTTGTCACTATCCAGCTCTATTTGTGTACGACGGAATAAACACTGCATTCGGTGATTACCCTCCTGCGCCTGACTCCTTCTATTACACTCATCACACAAATGGACAATGACCCCAAGCATACTTCCAAATTTGTGGCAAAATGGCTTAAGGACAACATAGTCAAGGTATTGGAGTGGCCATCACAAAGCCCTGACCTCAATCCTATAGAACATTTGTGGGCAGAACTGAAAAAGCGTGTGCGAGCAAGGAGGTCTACAAACCTGACTCAGTTACACCAGCTCTGTCAGGAGGAATGGGCCAAAATTCACCCAACTTATTGTGGGAAGCTTGTGGAAGGCTACCTGACATGTTTGACCCAGGTTAAACAATTTAAAGGCAATGCTACCAAATACTAATTGAGTGTATGTAAACTTCTGACCCACTGGGAATGTGATTAAAGAAATAAAAGCTGAAATAAATAATTATCTCTACTATTATTCTGACATTTCACATTCTTGAAATAAAGTGGTGAGCCTAACTGACCTAAAACAGGGACTTTTTACTAGGATTAAATGTCAGGAATTGTGAAAAACTGAGTTTAAATGTATTTGGCTAAGGTGTATGTAAACTTCCGACTTTAACTGTATACAAAGAAATGTCAATAGAAAAACACGAAATGCAGCTAGTTTGCTGTCATTCCAGCTTCAGTTTGAAGTGATTGTGTTTGCTGTGTAGTTGGCTATCTGTTCTGAACAGTTGCCTGGCGAGAGAGCAAACGTTCTATGCCAGGCGAAATTTGCTCATTGTTATGGATGTATCCTAAAGAAATCACAAGAAAACTGCTTAAACAAATGCAAATGCAGCTACTTTGGAAAGCGCCAGTAAGCCAGTGACTCAGCCCCCGTAATAGGGTCAGAGGCAGAGAATCCCAATGGAGAGACAGGAACCGGCCAGGCAGAGACAGCAAGGGCAGTTTGTCGCTTCAGTGCCTTTTCGTTCACCTTCGCAACCCTGGGCCAGACTACACTCAATCATAGGACCTACTGAAGAGATGAGTCTTCAGTAAAGATTTAAAGGTCGAGACCGAGTCTGCATCTCTCACATGGATAGGCAGACCATTCCATAAAAATGGAGCTCTATAGGAGAAAGCCCTGTCTCCAGCTGTTTGCTTAGAAATTCGAGGGACAATAAGGAGGCCTGCGTCTTGTGACCGTAGCGTACGTGTAGGTATGTACGGCAGGACCAAATCGGAGAGATAGGTAGGAGCAAGCCCATGTAATGCTTTGTAGGTTAGCAGTAAAACCTTGAAATCAGCCCTAGCCTTAACAGGAAGCCAGTGTAGAGAGTCTAGCACTGGAGTAATATATTTTTTGAGTCTTGAACAAACTGAGTCGTGAATACTCCTTTATCGTCTTCTCTGTTTCAGTAGGTAGTTAATGTGTCCCTGTTTTCCCTCTCTCAGACGACGGCAAGCTATCCCTGGAGGAGTTCCAGTCGTACTTTGCCGACGGTATCCTCACCCCGGAGCAGATGCAGGAGCTGTTTTACTCCATTGACAGGCAGCAGACTAAGTGAGTGCATCTTATTTTCCTCTGGGAATCCTCTTCAGTCGCCATCTGTAACTCTGCCACACAGGCAGGACGTCTACACTTCAAAGAGGATGTGTCAATATTTCAGCAAGGGGGCATAGAATCTGTACCCACTGGGCACAGACGTCAGTTCAACGTCTAGTTTTGATTTACGTTTTGGTTGAGTTGTCAACTAATGTGAATTCAACGTGAAATCAACAAAAAATGTCAACCTGTCATTGGATTTAGGTTAAAAGTTTTCCATGTTGATTCAATGTCACCACATTTTATTATTTTGTTG
This sequence comes from Coregonus lavaretus, assembly GCF_964263955.1. Taxonomy (NCBI): domain Eukaryota; kingdom Metazoa; phylum Chordata; class Actinopteri; order Salmoniformes; family Salmonidae; genus Coregonus; species Coregonus lavaretus. The sequence goes on from NC_140007.1 coordinate 17,679,240, forward strand.
AAATGACGTGGAAACAATGTTGATTCAACCAGTTTTTGCCCAGTGGGTAGTTTTAGTAGTCTAATGAGGGCTCCAGGTGAGTTGTGAAGCTTAAGGCTGAGGGTGTCCTAAAATGTACACCGTACCCTAACATATTTATACACAATAGAATATAAAGACAGAGGAAAGAAAGAAAGACAATGTGGTCAAACAATGTCCTCATCAAATCAAATCAAATCAAATTGCACATATACGTGTTTAGCAGATGTTATTGCGGGTGTAGCGAAATGCTTGTGTTTCTAGCTCCGACAGTGCAGTAATATCTAACAAGTAATATGTAACAATTTCACAACATATACCCAATAAACACAAATCTAAGCAAAGCAATGGAATTAAGAATATATAAATATATGGACGAGCAATGTCAGAGCGGCATAGACTAAGATACAGTAGAATATTATAGAATACAGTATATACATATGAGATGAGTAATGCAGATATGTAAACATTATTAAAGTGGCCAGTGATTTCTAATCTATGTACATAGGCAGCAGCCTCTAATGTGCTAGTGCAGGCTATTTAACAGGCCTTGAGATAGAAGCTGTTTTTCAGTCTCTCGGTCCCAGCTTTGATGCACCTGTACTGACCTCGCCTTCTGGATGATAGAGGGGTGAACAGGCAGTGGCTGGGGTGGTTGTTGTCCTTGATGATCTTTTGGGCCTTCCTGTGACATCGGGTGCTGTAGGTGTCCTGGAGGGCTGGTAGTTTGCCCCCGGTGATGCATTGGGCAGACCGCACCACCCTCTGGAGAGCCCTGCAGTTGCGGACGGTGCAGTTGCCGTACCAGGCAGTGATACAGCCCGACAGGATGCTCTCAATTGTGCATCTGTAAAAGTTTGCGAGGGTTTTAGGTGCCAAGCCAAATTTCTTCAGCCTCCTGTGTGTGCCTTCTTCACCACACTGTCTGTGTGGGTGGACCATTTTAGTTTGTCAGTGATGTGTACGCCGAGGAACTTGAGGCTTTCAACCTTCTCCACTGCGGTCTCGTTGATGTGGATAGGGGGGTGCTCCCTCTGCTGTTTCCTGAAGTCCACGATCATCTCCTTTGTTTTGTTTTGTTGACGTTGAGTGAGAGGTTATTTTCCTGGCATCACACTCCCAGAGCCCTCACCTCCTCCCTGTAGGCGGTCTCATCATTGTTGGTAATCAAGCCTACTACTGTTGTGTCGTTTGCAAACTTGATGATTGAATTGGAGGCGTGCTTGGCCACGCAGACATGGGTGAACAGGGAGTACAGGAGGGGGCTGAGCACACACCCTTGTGGGGCCCCAGTGTTGAGGATCAGCGAAGTGGAGGTGTTGTTTCCTACCTTCACCACCTGGGGGCGGCCCGTCAGGAAGTCCAGGACCCAGTTGCACAGGGCAAGGTTCAGACCCAGGGCCTCGAGCTTAATGATGAGTTGGTGGGTACTATGGTGTTGAATGCTGAGCTATAGTGTCAGGTCGTGTTGTAGGTGTGGTGTAGGAATCAAACGCAGGAAGCAGACTGAATTCCAAAAAGCTGTATTCCTGCCTAAACACAGGCAACAGGACAAAATAAGCCTGACAGCAAAATACGCACGAAGGCGAAAAGACAATGCGCACAAACAGGTGCGTCAGGATGAAAATAAGTGCACACACAAGTGCAACGAACGCTCCAGCAAACAGTGGAGAAAACAACGCTCAACCGAGCAATACACAGACTGACGGTAACAATCACACACAACACAAGACAAACACAACGAGAAACTTATAGGACACTAATTACTACAAAACAGAAACAGGTGTGGAAACAAACAGACAAAAGCAAACGAACATGAAACATCAATCGGTGGCAGCTAGAATTCCGGAGACGACGAACGCCGAAGCCTGCCCGAACAAGGGAGAGAGGCAGCCTCGGCCGAAACCGTGACAGTACCCCCCCCTTGACGCGCGGCTCCAGACGCGCGCCGACTCCGGCCTTGGGGACGACCCGGAGGCCGCGGCGCAGGGCGCGTCGGATACCCCCGATGGAATTCCGTCAGGAGCGACGGGTCCAAGATGTCTCTCCTCGGCACCCAGCACCGCTCCTCCGGACCGTACCCCTCCCACTCCACTAGATACTGAAGACCCCCTCTCCGACGTCTAGAATCCAAGATGGATCTCACGGTGTACGCCGGTACCCCCTCGATGTCCAACGGGGGCGGGGGGGTCTCCAAGATCTCATGTTCTTGGAGTGGGCCTGCTACCACCGGCCTGAGAAGGGACACATGGAACGAGGGGTTAATACACTTATACTCAACTGGTAACTGTAATCTATAACATACCTCGTTCAACCTTCTCAGGACTTTAAATGGCCCTACAAACCGCCGACCCAGCTTCCGACAGGGCAGGCGGAGGGGCAGGTTTCTGGCAGAGAGCCAGACTCGATCTCCAGGTGCGTACACTGGCCCCTCACTGCGGTGTAGGTCGGCGCTCGTCTTCTGTCGACGTATGGCACGCTGCAGATGGACGTGTGCAGCGTCCCACGTCTCCTCCGAGCGCCGCACCCACTCATCCACAGCGGGGGCCTCGATCTGGCTCTCATGCCATGGTGCCAGAACCGGCTGGTACCCCAACACACACTGAAAAGGGGTTAGTTGGGTGGAGGAGTGGCGGAGAGAGTTCTGTGCCATCTCGGCCCAGGGCACATATCTCGCCCACTCCTCCGGCCGATCCCGGCAGTACGTTCTGAGAAACCTACCCACATCCTGGTTAACGCGTTCCACCTGCCCATTACTCTCCGGGTGGTAACCCGAGGTGAGGCTCACCGAGACCCCCAACCGCTCCATAAAAGCTCTCCAGACTCTGGAGGTGAATTGGGGACCTCGGTCAGCCACAATGTCCTCGGGCACCCCGTAGTGCCGGAACACATGGGTGAATATAGCTTCGGCGGTCTGCAGGGCAGTAGGAAGACCCGGCATGGGGAGCAAACGACAGGCCTTAGAGAACCGGTCCACAACGACCAGGATGGTAGTATTCCCTTGAGAGAGGGGAAGGTCAGTTATAAAATCCACCGAGAGGTGGGACCATGGTCGTTGTGGAACGGGCAGGGGCAGTAACTTACCCCTAGGCAGATGTCTAGGCGCCTTACACTGGGCGCACACCGAGCAGGAGGAAACATAAACCCTCACATCCCTGGCCAACGTGGGCCACCAATATTTGGCACTAAGACAGTGCACTGTCCGGCCGATACCCGGGTGTCCAGAGGAGGGTGACGTGTGAGCCCAATAGATCAATCGATCCCGACACTCGAGCGGAACATACTTCCGACCCTCCGGGCATTGTGGTGGACTAGGGTCGGTGCGTAATGCCCGCTCGAGCTCAGAATCGAGCTCCCACACCACCGGTGCCACTAGACACGACTCCGGCAGTATGGGAGTGGGCTCCACGAACCTCTCCTCCCCGTCATACAGCCGAGACAGCGCATCTGCCTTCCCGTTTTGTGACCCAGGGATGTAGGTGATCTTAAAAGAGAAACGGGTCAAAAACATACTCCATCTAGCCTGCCGAGGGTTCAGCCTCCTCGCTGCCCGGATGTACTCCAGGTTACGGTGGTCCGTCAAAATGAGGAAAGGGTGTTGAGCCCCCTCAAGCCAGTGCCTCCACACCTTAAGGGCCTGTACCACAGCTAACAGCTCCCTGTCCCCTATGTCATAATTTCGCTCCGCCGGGCTGAGCTTCTTGGAATAGAAGGCACAGGGGCGGAGTTTAGGTGGCGCGCCTGACCGTTGTGAAAGCACGGCGCCAATACCGGCCTCAGACGCGTCCACCTCTACCTGAAATGGTAAAGAGGGATCCGGATGCGCCAGCACCGGAGCCGAGGTAAACAGGTCCTTCAGCCTCCCAAACGCCCTGTCCGCCTCGACTGACCACTGCAGACGCACCGGACCCCCCTTCAAGAGAGACGTGATGGGAGCTGCCACTTGCCCAAAACCCCGGATAAACCTCCGGTAGTAATTCGCAAACCCCAAAAACTGCTGCACCTCTTTCACAGTGGTTGGTGTTTGCCAATTACGCACGGCCGACGCTCGGTCTACCTCCATCTTCACCCCTGACGCTGACAACTGATACCCCAAAAAGGAGATAGACTCCTGGAAAAACAGACACTTCTCTGCCTTCACATACAGGTCGTGCTCCACCAGCCTCCGCAACACTCTGCGCACCAGGGCCACATGCTCGACACGGGTAGGTGAGTACACGAGAATGTCATCTATGTACACAACGACTCCCTGTCCCTGCATGTCCCTGAAGATCTCATCCACAAATGATTGGAAAACCGACGGAGCATTCATCAACCCGTATGGCATGACTAGATACTCGTAATGGCCCGAGGTGGTACTAAAGGCTGTTTTCCATTCATCATCCTTCTTGATGCGCACCAAGTTGTACGCGCTCCTGAGATCTAATTTCGTGAAGAAACGCGCCCCATGCAACGACTCAGTCATGGTCGCAATCAGCGGGAGTGGATAACTATACTTCACCGTAATCTGATTGAGACCACGGTAATCGATGCACGGACGCAAACCACCATCCTTCTTCTTCACGAAAAAGAAACTCGAGGACGCGGGGGAAGTGGACGGCCGTATGTATCCTTGTCTCAGCGATTCGTCTATGTAAATCTCCATAGCTTTCTTCTCCTCCTGAGACAGAGGATACACATGACTCCGTGGGAGCGCAGCTCCTGCCTGAAGGTTTATCGCACAATCCCCCTGCCTATGGGGTGGCAACCGCGTCGCCCTCGCCTTACTAAACGCGATAGCCAAATCCCCATACTCAGGTGGAATGTGCAATGCGGGCACCTGGTTTGGACTCTCCACCGAGGTAGCCCCTACGGAAACGCCCAAACATCTACCCACACACTGAGCAGACCACTCCATCAGAGCCCTCTCCTGCCACGAAATCACTGGGTTATGGGTACTCAACCAGGGCATGCCCAGCACCACCGGATACGCAGGAGAGTCAATCAGGAACAGCTGAATCATCTCCTGATGATCCCCCTGCGCACACATCCTAAGTGGCGCCGTGACCTCCCTGATCAAGCCCGTACCCAACGGACGACTATCTAGGGCGTGAACGGGAAAAGGAACATCAACAGGAATGAGGGGAATCCCTAACGCTAAACAAAACTTTTTATCAATAAAATTCCCAGCTGCGCCTGAATCTACCAGCGCCTTATGCTGGGCATGAGGTGCTACCTGTGGAAAACATACAGGCATACAGAAATGGGCAACAGAGAGCTCTGGGTGAGTGGGGCGCCTACTCACCTGGAAGGAATCCCCAGTGCGGGACCTGTCGTCATCTCCCCTAGGAGGCCATCCCCAGCACCTAGCCGCGGTGTGTCCTCCCCGACCACAGTTGGTGCAGTGGATGGACCCCCTAGTCTGCCGACTCCTCCTATCTCTAGCGCCAGCGCCCCCGAGCTCCATAGGACACGGCTCGGATGCGCTGGAGGATGGAATGGACGGACCCCCCTCAGGACGTCCGCGGGTAGCCAATAGGTTATCTAACCTGATTGACATGTCGACCAGCTGGTCGAAAGTGAGACTGGTGTCCCGACAGGCCAGCTCCCGACGGACGTCCTCTCTGAGGCTACATCGGTATAGATCGATGAGGGCCCGCTCATTCCACCCTGCATCTGCCGCTAGAGTACGGAATTCGAGTGCGAATTCCTGGGCACTCCTCCTCCCCTGCCTGAGGAAGACCAGACGCTCCCCCGCCGCTTTCCCCTCCGGGGGATGGTCGAACACCGCCCTAAAGCGGCGGGAGAACTCGGTGTATGTAATAGTCGTGGCGTCGATCTTCCTCCACTCCGCGTTGGCCCACTCCAACGCTTTACCGGCCAGGCAGGAGATCAGGGCGGACACGCTCTCATGCCCTGAAGGTGCCGGATGTACTGTGGCCAGGTACAGCTCTACCTGGAGCAGGAATCCCTGACACCCAGCTGCGGTCCCGTCGTAGGACCTCGGGAGAGATAGTCGGACTCCGCGAGGTTCCGGCGCTGGACTGGGTGGGCTGGCCGATGGTGCTGGCAGGGCGGCTGGCGGTGGAGGCGGACCCCAGCCTCGGAGGGTGGTCATCACCTCCTGCAGGGCGGCCCCCATCTGCAGGAGCTGCTCTTGCTGTTCCCGAACCTGGGTTTCCAGTCTTGAATGTGCTGCTTCGGCTCCTGCTGATTCCATACTGTAAGGTGTGTGATTCTGTCAGGTCGTGTTGTAGGTGTGGTGTAGGAATCAAACGCAGGAAGCAGACTGAATTCCAAAAAGCTGTATTCCTGCCTAAACACAGGCAACAGGACAAAATAAGCCTGACAGCAAAATACGCACGAAGGCGAAAAGACAATGCGCACAAACAGGTGCGTCAGGATGAAAATAAGTGCACACACAAGTGCAACGAACGCTCCAGCAAACAGTGGAGAAAACAACGCTCAACCGAGCAATACACAGACTGACGGTAACAATCACACACAACACAAGACAAACACAACGAGAAACTTATAGGACACTAATTACTACAAAACAGAAACAGGTGTGGAAACAAACAGACAAAAGCAAACGAACATGAAACATCAATCGGTGGCAGCTAGAATTCCGGAGACGACGAACGCCGAAGCCTGCCCGAACAAGGGAGAGAGGCAGCCTCGGCCGAAACCGTGACATATAGTCAATGAACAACATTCTTACATAGGTATTCCTCTTGTCCATATGGGATAGGGCAGTGTGCAGTGTGATGGCGATTGCATCGTCTGTGGATCTATTGGGGCGGTAAGCAAATTGAATTGGGTCTAGGGTGGCAGGTAAGGTAGAGGTGATATGAACCTTGACTAGTCTCTCAAAGCACATCATGATGACAGAAATGAGTGCTACGGGGCGATAGTCATTTAGTTCAGTTACCTTTGCTTTCTTGGGTACAGGGACAATGGTGGCCATCTTGAAGCATGTGGGGACAGCAGACTGGGATAGGGAGAGATTGAATATGTCTGTAAACACACCAGCCAGCTGGTCTGCGCATGCTCTGAGGACGCGGCTATGTATGCCATCTGGGCCGGCAGACTTGCGATGGTTAACACACTTAAATGTCTTACTCACGTCAGCCACAGAGAAGGAGAGCCCACAGTCCTTGGTAGCGGGCCGCGTCGGTATTTGATACCGTTGGTCAGGAAAAGTAGAGGTATAAGGCTTTCTTTGAACACAACATGTGCATTATAAAGGAAAAAACACATACTATGTAATCCTTTGTTTCCTTTCTTTTGCTCCTCTGCACACACATCATGTCCCCATATGGCCCAAGGCCCTTTGTGTTACTCCACAGTGTCCTGATTCCCAATCAACACCTCCTTGTATCTCCAGGGAACGTTTCACAAGATAACAATAGCGGCTTTCAGTAGCCCTTTCCTGCAGTCAAATGACCTAGTGGCCTCATGGGTGGAAGGTTATTAATATATTTGGTACAGGTGTCTTTTTTCTTTTAAGACCATAACCATGTGTGTGAGGTGTATACTTTTGTTTCAAAGTAGATTTCTTTAAGACTACCAAGAAACACTCTGTGTGATCCTGATTTAGCCCACTGCAGTAAAAGGTTAAAGCGGTTTGATGAGATTTTTGGACACTTTAATCCTCCCTGATTCCATTAATGTTTTTGTCCTCTTCTTCCTCTGACAATTTCCCTCCCTTTCAGCAACCTAGACACAGACAAACTCTCAGGTATTTCTCTCAGAATTCTCTGTTTTTATTGACTGTGTGCTGTCAAAATGCCCTCTCAAGGCCTTTACCATATTCTAATCCTGTCTTTTACAGGATTTTAAATTACAAAGGCCTACGTGTATTTAATATTGTATCTGACAGCTCTTTGTATATCCACCCCCAGAATACTTCTCTCCACACCTGGGGGAATATCTGAATGTGCTTTCTGCTCTGGAGAAGCTGAACGTCGCCATCTTGAAGGCCATGGACAAAACTAAAGAGGTTTGTGGCCAATACAGTACAGCATGTTTAAAGGGATAGTTCAGTGAAATTAGATATTTAGATATGTGTTTCCTTACCTCGAAAATAGTCTATGGACAAAGTGTGACTGAGATCCACACTTTGCTTTTGTTAAATTAGCCACAGACAACAAATGCTAATATTGCTGAACTATCTCTTTAACCTATAACATTACAATCAACTGTCTGGGATTCTTAACTGCAGCTCTCATTTGCAGAACTGCAGAACTCATTTGGTAAGAGGAACTCACTTGGCCATCTCTTTCCATTACATTTCTCTGTTGTTACCGTTCGCTGTTGCACACATTTCACGCGACAGATTTGTTGATGTCTACTGAGAATTTAAAGTGCGCAGCAACACAATAGCCAGTTGGTCCGCCTTTATCCGCTTATGACATTTAGAAAAAATCAAACCACCCCTTTTCCCCAGTAGGATTTTGGATAGGCTTTTGTTAGGGCCACTGCTGTCAGTTTGAAATGGCCTTTGAAGCGTCTGAGATCTCTCAGCTGTGACAGTGATATGACAGTATGGAAAATGGATCTGCACAACTGAGTCCTCTTCCTCTTTCTGTTTGAACACGCTGCATTTTAAAACGATGGGCTGAAACCTGCAGGAACCCTTCCCTAACACTTGAACTTCAACCATGACTCAAGGACAGGTATTTTCATTGTGAACTGTGGTGTCTGTCTGAGGACCGACATATCTCTAGTTGGACAGGTGCTGTAAATACGGAAGTTCTTAAACAGAATCCCCTCCAAACCCAGCAAAGAACTTCTGGTTGGTAATTTCTGGCCTATCTTGGGTCACACTCTTTAGTTATCATTTCAATAGTTTAAACTACTATCAGGATCCAAGCATAAAGTAAATACATATAAAACCATGGCTGCCTTCTCTGCCCGGCAAAGGTGGCTGGTGGCAACTTAATAGGGGAGGTTGAGCTCATAGTAATGACTGGAACGGAATAAATGGAATGGTATCAAACACATCAAACACATTGTTTCCATGGTTTCCATGTGTTTGATACCACTCCATTTACTCCATTCCAGCCATTATTATGAGCCGTCTTCCCCTCACCAGCCTCCTGTGCTGCCTGGGCATTGCTTCCCAAAACTAGACATCACTTCAAATAATCATGCTTGTTTGTGAAGAAACAAACTAAAAAGAGAATTGGTAATACTATTTTTAAGACATGAAGCAGAACGGTGTTAATTTGGTGCAATCTATACAGGATTTCTGCTCATAGCTCATACGGAGGCAGACTGGAGCCCTGGATGAGCTTAGTGAAATTATTGCTTTAATAAGCACAGTGTTCAGATCATAAGACTTAATCAGTACCACTGCGTACACTTGATCCTTGATGTTGGGATCAGGCTAATCTTTATTTTTCTTCAATTTCAAAAACACATTAAATTATAAGCGGACTGTGCTGTGAAAAGATTTAGGCAACTTGTGTGGACAGATGCAGATGTAACATTATTGATTGGTCCATGCTATGCTGTGTCTCCCCATCCCCACTGTGCTATTTGTGTCGGTATTGCTGCTATAGTGACACAGCAGTGTGTATGGGTGAGTTAGGGCAGGGTTTCCCAAACTCAGTCCTGGGGCCCCCCCTGGGTTTTGGTTTTGGTTTTTGCCCTAGCACTACACAGCTGATTCAAATAATCAAAGCTTGATGATGAGTTGCTTATTTGAATCAGCTGTGTAGTTCTATGGCAAAAACCAAAACGTGCACCCAGAGATGTTCGATCGGATTCAAGTCTGGGCTCTGGCTGGCCACTCAATGACATTCAGAGATTTGTTTCGAAGCCACTCCTGCGTTGTCTTGGCTGTGTGCTTAGGGTCGTTGTCCTGTTGGAAGGTCAACTTCCGCCCCAGTCTGAGGTCCTAAGTGCTCTGGAGCAGGTTTTAATCAAGGATCTCTCTGTACTTTGCTCCGTTCATCTTTCCCTCGATCCTGACGAGTCTCCCAGTTCCTGCCACCACCATGATTCACAATAGGGATGGTGCCAGGTTTCCTCCAGACGTGACGCTTGGCATTCAAGCCAAAGAGTTCAATCTTGGTTTCATCAGACCAGAGAATCTTGTTTCTCAAGGTCTGAGAGTCCTTTAGGTGGCTTTTGGCAAACTCCAAGTTGGCTGTCATGTGTATTTTACTGAGGAGTGGCTTCCGTCAGGCCACTCTACCATAAAGGCCTGATTGGTGGAGTGCTGCAGAGATGGTTGTGCTTCTGGAAGGTTCTCCCATCTCCACAGAGGAACTCTGGAGCTCTGTCAGAGTGACCATCGGGTTCTTGGTCATCTCCCTGACCAAGGCCCTTCTCCACCGATTGCTCAGTTTGGCCGGGCGTCCAGCTCTAAGAAGAGTTTGGTGGTTCCAAACTTCTTCCATTTAAGTAGGATGGAGGCCACTGTGTTCTTGGGGACCTTCAATGCTGCAGACATTTTTTGTTACCCTTCTCCCAGATCTTGCCTCGACACAATCCTGTCTCGGAGCTCTACGGACAATTCCTTCGACCTCATGGCTTGGTTTTTGCTTTGATATGCATTGTCAAGGAGTCTGAATACTTTCCGAATACACTTTAGACAGGTGTGTGCCTTTCCAAATCATTTCCATTCAATTGAATTTACCACAGGTGGACTTCAATCAAGTTGTAGAAACTGAGCTCAATTTCGAGTCTCTTAGCAAAGGGTCTGAATACTTATGTAAATAAGCTATTTCTGTTTTAATTTTTAATACATTTGCAAACATTTCAGAAAACCTGTTTTTGCTTTGTCATTATGGGGTATTGTGTATAGATTTATGTTTTATTTCATCCATTTTAGAATAAGGCTGTAACGTAACATGATAACAACACACGCACACACACACACACACACACATATACACACACACACACACCAGATAAAGATTGTGATCTCATCTGTGAACGGAGGGATGATGTGACAATAACCAGTGCTGACATGAACCCCCCAGCACTCCTACTGTCTGACGTCAAACAGACTCTAGATAGTAGAACTGCACCAGAGCTACAAAGCTGTTTATCATCTCTGTCTTTCTCTCCCTCTCTATCTATCTACCTCTTTCTCCCTCCACCGGAGTGGAAGGTTCTCCCATCTCCACAGAGGAACTCTGGAGCTCTGTCAGAGTGACCATCGGGTTCTTGGTCAACTCCCTGACCAAGGCCCTTCTCCACCGATTGCTCAGTTTGGCAATCTCTCTCCCTATCTCTTTCACCCTCCCTACCTCTACCTTTCCCCATCTATCTCTCTATGTAGCCATTTCTTTCTCCCACCCTCCCTATCTTCCCCCTCTCTCTCTCACACAGTCCCCCTTCTCCTTTTCCATTCTGTCATTAATCTGCCCAACATCGGTTTTGATTCACCGCAAGGAGAAGTTATTGCCTTAAGGGCTGTACTGGGATCAACTTTGCCTTCCCCCAGTCCTAGCTTGACTGGCTTGAGGACAACCCCTATCAACACTCCTCTTTATATCTCAGTACTAGTTGTGTTAATCTGTCTCTTCTTGGAACACTAAAGTGGGGGTGAAAATCTGTGTGTTTCTACAGCCATGTTGTTGATAACATTCAATCAAATTCAAATTAGCTTTCCACAGCGCTGGTCCCATATTCAAAAAGCATCTCAGAGTAGGAATGCTGATTTAGAATCAGGTCCCGCCTGTCCATACAATCGTATTCAGTATGATCTAAAAGGCAAAACTGGTGCTATATCAGCAATCCTATTCGAAGACTCAAAATGTATTTTACAGATCTTATAGAAAGAGCAGCATGTATTTTATCCATGAGGAGTTACAATTGATTACTGTAGAATTATTTTATTTATTTCAGTGGAGTGCTGAGATAAAAATATAAAAATAATAAATCACCTATTTTCAACAGAAAATCTGCAATGCAGATTTTCTGTCAAGAAGAGAAATGGAGAGGAAGTATTAAAATGAATATTCTTCCTTACTCCTGAATTGTACAGTATGCTGGGAGGGAGAAATAAAAAAATAGGAGAATATGGAAGGAAGAGATACAATAAACTGCTTCCATAGGTTGCATTTTTTAAAAACACAGCACACCTTCAAGGCACTGCACACTCAATTTCGATAACTCCATTTCATAGCGCCATGGGGCATTTTCAGTACCTACAAAAATAAAACAGATAGAATCATACAGAGATCAGTGAGAACACAGCAGGCTTTCTCAGCTAGTGAAGTGATACAAAACATAAATGTATAATGAACAATATTTTTACAATGTTACTTGTCACACACCATTACAAATGACACATGTAGCAAACTGTCTCAAATAAGATCCTACATCTGTATATATATACAGTGAGGGAAAAAAGTATTTGATCCCCTGCTGATTTTGTACGTTTGCCCACTGACAAAGAAATGATCAGTCTATAATTTTAATGGTAGGTTTATTTGAACAGTGAGAGACAGAATAACAACAAAAAAATCCAGAAAAATGCATGTAAAAAATGTTATAAACTGATTTGCATTTTAATGAGGGAAATAAGTATTTGACCCCTCTGCAAAACATGACTTAGTACTTGGTGGCAAAACCCTTGTTGGCAATCACAGAGGTCAGACGTTTCTTGTAGTTGGCCACCAGGTTTGCACACATCTCAGGAGGGATTTTTGTCCCACTCCTCTTTGCAGATCTTCTCCAAGTCATTAAGGTTTTGAGGCTGACGTTTGGCAACTCGAACCTTCAGCTCCCTCCACAGATTTTCTATGGGATTAAGGTCTGGAGACTGGCTTGGCTACTCCAGGACCTTAATGTGCTTCTTCTTGAGCCACTCCTTTGTTGCCTTGGCCGTGTGTTTTGGGTCATTGTCATGCTGGAACACCCATCCACGACCCATTTTCAATGCCCTGGCTGAGGGAAGGAGGTTCTCACCCAAGATTTGACGGTACATGGCCCCGTCCATCGTCCCTTTGATGCGGTGAAGTTGTCCTGTCCCCTTAGCAGAAAAACACCCCCAACGCATAATGTTTCCACCTCCATGTTTGACGGTGGGGATGGTGTTCTTGGGGACATATGCAGCATTCCTCCTCCTCCAAACACGGCGAGTTGAGTTGATGCCAAAGAGCTCCATTTTGGTCTCATCTGACCACAACACTTTCACCCAGTTCTCCTCTGAATCATTCAGATGTTCATTGGCAAACTTCAGACGGCCCTGTATATGTGCTTTCTTGAGCAGGGGGACCTTTCGGGTGCTGCAGGATTTCAGTCCTTCACGGCGTAGTGTGTTACCAATTGTTTTCTTGGTGACTATGGTCCCAGCTGCCTTGAGATCATTGACAAGATCCTCCCGTGTAGTTCTGGGCTGATTCCTCACCATTCTCATGATCATTGCAACTCTACGAGGTGGGATCTTGCATGGAGCCCCAGGCCTTCTCACCAAGCTGCTTGGCGATGGTCTTGTAGCCCATTCCAGCCTTGTGTAGGTCTACAATCTTGTCCCTGACATCCTTGGAGAGCTCTTTGGTCTTGTCCATGGTGGAGAGTTTGGAATCTGATTGATTGATTGCTTCTGTGGACAGGTGTCTTTTATACATGTAACAAACTGAGATTAGGAGCACTCCCTTTAAGATTGTGCTCCTAATCTCAGCTCGTTACCTGTATAAAAGACACCTGGGAGCCAGAAAAATCTTTCTGATTGAGAGGGGGTCAAATACTAATTTTCCTTATAAAAATGCAAATCAATGTATAACATTTGTGCCTCTTAAAGAAGAAGTTACAGGTCTGTGAGAGACAGAAATCTTGCTTGTTTGTAGGTGACCAAATACTTATTTTCCACCATAATTTGCAAATAAATTCATAAAAAATCCTACAATGTGATTTTCTGGATTTTTTTCCCTCAATTTGTCTGTCATAGTTGACGTGTACCTATGATGAAAATTACAGGCCTCTCTCATCTTTTTAAGTGGGAGAACTTGCACAATTGGTGGCTGACTAAATACTTTTTATCCCCACTGTACTTATTTCCCTCATTAAAATGCAAATCAATTTATAACATTTTTGACATGCGTTTTCCTGGATTATTTTGTTGTTATTCTGTCTCTCACTGTTCAAATAAACCTACCATTAAAATTATAGACTGATAATTTCTTTGTCAGTGGGCAAACGTACAAAATCAGCAGGGGATCAAATACTTTTTTCCCTCACTGTATACAGTATATATATGTATACACAGTGCCTTTCGAAAGTATGCATACCCCTTGACTTATTCCACATTTTGTTGTGTTACAGCCTGAATTCAAAATTGATTAAATAGATTGTTTTCCTCACCCATCTACACACAATACCCCATAATGACAAAGTGAAAACATGTTTTGAGAAATGTTTGCAAATGTATTGAAAATGAAAAACAGAAATATCTCATTTACATAAGTATTCACACCCTGGGTCAATACTTTGTAGAAGCACCTTTGGCGGCGATTACATCTTTGAGTCGTCTTGGGTATGTCTGTATCAGCTTTGCACATCTGGTTAGATGGGGAGCCGCGGTGAACAGCAATCTTCAAATCTTTCCACAGATTTTCAATGGGATTCAAGTCTGGGCTTTGACTGGGCCACTCAAGGACTTTCACATTATTGTTCTGAAGCCATTTCAGCATTGCTTTGGCTGTATGCTTGGGGTCATTGTCCTGTTGGAACGTAAATCTTCGCCCCAGTCTAAGGTAATTTGCACTCTGAAGCAGGTTCTCATTAAGGTTTTGCCTGTATTTGGCTCCATTCATTGTTCCCTCTATCCTTACCAGTCTCCCAGTCCCTGCTGCTGAAAAGCATCCCCATAGCATGAAGCTGCCACCACCCTGCTTCACGGTAGGGATGGTGTTAGACGGGTGATGAGCTGTGCCTGGTTTTCTCCAGACATAGGGCTTTGCATACAGGCCAAACAGTTACATTTGACCACAGAATCGTTTGCCTTATGCTCAGAGTCTTTCACATGCATTTTTGCAAACCCCAGGTTTGCTATAATGTGCCTTTTCCTCAGGAGTGGCTTCTGTATGGCCACTCTCCCATAAAGCCCAGATTGGTGAAGAGCTCTAGAGACTGTTGTCCTTCTGGCAGGTTCTCCCATCTCTGTAGATCTTTCAGAGTGGTCGGACGGCCAGCTCTAGGCAGAGTCTGGGTCATTCCATATTTTATCCATTTCCCAATGGTGGAGATCACTGTGCTCTTGGAAACTTTCAACACTCTATAAATTGTTTTATATGCCTTATTTACTTAGTAGTTGACGTGTACCTATGATGAAAATTACAGGCCTCTCTCATCTTTTTAAGTGGGAGAACTTGCACAATTGGTGGCTGACTAAATACTTTTTTTCCTGTAATTTTCATCATAGGTACACGTCAACTATGACAGACAAAATGAGGAAAAAAAATCCAGAAAATCACATTGTAGGATTTTTTATGAATTTATTTGCAAATTATGGTGGAAAATAAGTATTTGGTCAATAACAAAAGTTTCTCAATACTTTGTTATATACCCTTTGTTGGCAATGACACAGGTCAAACGTTTTCTGTAAGTCTTCACAAGGTTTTCACACACTGTTGCTGGTATTTTGGCCCATTCCTCCACGCAGATTTCCTCTAGAGCAGTGATGTTTTGGGGCTGTCGCTGGGCAACACAGACTTTCAACTCCCTCCAAAGATTTTCTATGGGGTTGAGATCTGGAGGCTGGCTAGGCCACTCCAGGACCTTGAAATGCTTCTTACGAAGCCACTCCTTCGTTGCCCGGGCGGTGTGTTTGGAATCATTGTCATGCTGAAAGACCCAGCCACGTTTCATCTTCAATGCCCTTGCTGATGGAAGGAGGTTTTCACTCAAAATCTCACGATACATGGCCCCATTCATTCTTTCCTTTACACGGATCAGTCGTCCTGGTCCCTTTGCAGAAAAACAGCCCCAAAGCATGATGTTTCCACCCCCATGCTTCACAGTAGGTATGGTGTTCTTTGGATGCAACTCAGCATTCTTTGTCCTCCAAACACGACGAGTTGAGTTTTTACCAAAAAGTTATATTTTGGTTTCATCTGACATTCTCCCAATCCTCTTCTGGATCATCCAAATACACTCTAGCAAACTTCAGACGGGCCTGGACATGTACTGGCTTAAGCAGGGGGACACGTCTGGCACTGCAGGATTTGAGTCCCTGGTGGCGTAGTGTGTTACTGATGGTAGGCTTTGTTACTTTGGTCCCAGCTCTCTGCAGGTCATTCACTAGGTCCCCCCGTGTGGTTCTGGGATTTTTGCTCACCGTTCTTGTGATCATTTTGACCCCACGGGGTGAGATCTTGCGTGGAGCCCCAGATCGAGGGAGATTATCAGTGGTCTTGTATGTCTTCCATTTCCTAATAATTGCTCCCACAGTTGATTTCTTCAAACCAAGCTGCTTACCTATTGCAGATTCAGTCTTCCCAGCCTGGTGCAGGTCTACAATTTTGTTTCTGGTGTCCTTTGACAGCTCTTTGGTCTTGGCCATAGTGGAGTTTGGAGTGTGACTGTTTGAGGTTGTGGACAGGTGTCTTTTATACTGATAACAAGTTCAAACAGGTGCCATTAATACAGGTAACGAGTGGAGGACAGAGGAGCCTCTTAAAGAAGTTGTTACAGGTCTGTGAGAGCCAGAAATCTTGCTTGTTTGTAGGTGACCAAATACTTATTTTCCACCATAATTTGCAAAGTAATTAATTAAAAACCCTACAATGTGATTTTCTGGAGAAAAAAAATCTCAATTTGTCTGTCATAGTTGACGTGTACCTATGATGAAAATGACAGGCCTCTCTCATCTTTTTAAGTGGGAGAACTTGCACAATTGGTGGCTGACTAAATAATTTTTTTCCCCACTGTAAAATAATGTGGGAAATGGTTGGTGGGGACTTAAAGAACAATCATGTCGAATTCGTTACTATGTTGTGATGTCATTAAAGACGGTGGAACAACATAACTGTATCTCTGGGGGTGTACACTTCCCAGTTATGAGATTTGCATCTAATTGTTGTATAAAACAAATGATTAAGGATAATAACACTTTTGTGAAGATAACAATGTGATTTTATCATTCTAGATGAGATTATTGTTTTCCATATTGATTTGTTCTCAGTCAGTGTCCACGCCCAGATGAGCACAAACATGATGGAATGCCCCTTTTACCCCGAGTGCATAAAAAGCCTCGTGACGAAATTCACCTCAGACCAGGAAGCCCATGGCTTAAAATGGTTGACACTCTACAAGACCAGCAGACGTGAGGCTTGAGCTAAACGTTACAAAATGGTTTAAAATTACAACTCCATTACCAAAGGAAGACCAAGCATACTACGGTATAAGCCGGATGTTGCAAATGGTTGAATTTCTACAAGACCAAGAAGCGTGAAGCTGAAGCTACACGTTACAAAATGGTTAGACCAGAAAGACCAGAAAACGTGAGACGTTAGTCCACACGTTTGAAATGGAGAAACTCTGAAACTCTCAACCTCTACACGAGGTGAAGAAGAAGACAATGCACTAGACCTTATCATTTCAGTCTGCAGCTGGCATGTATAGTCGTCTAGAGAACTTTCACTAAAGACACGAGAGGAGAGGACAATCCCTCTAAGACAATGGCCGGCAGGGATGTAGCTCAGTTGGTAGAGCATGGCGTTTGCAACGCCAGGGTTGTGGGTTCGATTCCCACGGGGGGAAAAGATAATGTATGCACTCACTAACTGTAAGTCGCTCTGGATAAGAGCGTCTGCTAAATGACAAAAATGTAAAGAGAACCACTGGTACATCTGAAGGATCCATTCTAACCCCCACTACGACCAGAAACTCTACCAAGGACATTGGGATCTCTGGTGGGCATACCAGAGTCCTACATCATCAGCTCAACTATCAACGACAGCAACACGTAAATACATGTTGCATTTCTAATCCGACTGAGCGTTTAGTGGGGTTTTAAGCATTTGTATATCGGTGAGCATAGTATCCAAAGTAACCACAATAGTTTGAATCTATCTCTCCCTTCCACTCTGACCCTTCTTCTACCCAAGCATTCATGCCATTGTTAGTCCAGTCCACTAGGGACCTGTTTTCATTGTATTATGATAATAATCAACAACCTATGTGTGTCTGTGTTTGTATTGTATATTATTTAGTTAGATAGTATTTGTGTATTGCTGATTCATCAATAAGGTGAGTGTTCTTGCAGGTTCAAGGATTATGCGATGTTCAGAATGAGACTGATAAGAGGTAATTATTTAATAAGTGACTTTTATCGATATATAACATACATATCGTCTAACAGTTTAATTCGGGAGATGGTAACTCGTTAAACAACTTCTTCCGTGGTGCCCCAAATTCATAATGAGTTAATTGTTACATGATTAATGTAATCGAGTGACAATTAAACATAGTTAGGTGATTCGATAAATTACAGACCTACATTAAAAGAAGTCACGTCACGACAGCACCTAAAGGACTCTCAGACCATGAGAAACAAGATTCTCTGGTCTGATGAAACTAAGATTGAACTCTTTGGCCTGAAGGCCAAGCATCACGTCTGGAGGAAACCTTGCACCATCCCCACGGAAAAGCATGGTGGTGGCAGCATCATACTCTGGGGATGTTTTTCAACGGCAGGGACTGGGAGACTAGTCAGGATCGAGGGAAAGATGAACAGAGCAAAGTACAAAGAGAACCTTGATGAAAACCTGCTCCAGAGTGCTCAGGACCTCAGACTGGGGCGAAGGTTCACCTTCCAACAGGACAACGACCCTAAGCACTAAGCCAAGACAACGCAGGAGTGGCTTCGGGACAAGTCTCAGAATGTCCTTGAGTGGTCCAGACAGAGCCCAGACTTGAACACGATCTCTGGAGAGACCTGAAAAAAGCTGTGCAGTGACGCTCCCCATCCAACCTGACAGAGCTTGAGAAAATCTGCAAAGAAGAATGTACACTACCGTTCAAAAGTTTGGGGTCACTTACAAATGTCCTTGTTTTCGAAAGAAAAGCAATTTTTTTGTCCATTAAAATAACATAAAATTGATCAGAAATACAGGGTAGACATTGTTAATGTTGTAAATGGCTACTGCAGCTGGAAACGGCTGATTTTTTAAATCTACATAGGCGTACAGAGGCCCATTATCAGCAAGCATCAGTCCTGTGTTCCAATGGCACTTTGTGTTTGCAAATCCAAGTTTATCATTTTAAAAGGCTAATTGATCATTAGAAAACCCTTTTGCAATAATGTTAGCACAGCTGAAAACTGTTGTGCTGATTAAAGAAGCAATAAAACTGGCCTTCTTGTTGAGTATATGGAGCATCAGCAATTGTGGGTTCGATTACAGGCTCAAAATGGCCAGAAACAAATAACTTTATTCTGAAACTTGTCAGTCTATTCTTGTTCTGAGAAATGATGGCTATTCCATGCGAGAAATTCCCAAGAAACTGAAGATCTTGTACAATGCTGTGTACTACTCCCTTCACAGAACAGCGCAAACTGGCTCTAACCAGAATAGAAAGAGGAGTGGGAGGCCCGGTGCACAACTGAGCAAGAGGACAAATGCATTAGTGTCTAGTTTGAGAAACAGACACCTCACAGGTACTCAACTGGCAGCTTCATTAAATAGTACCCGCAAAACACCAGTCTCAACGTCAACAGTGAAGAGGCGACTCCGGGATGCTGACCTTCTAGGCAGAGTTGCAAAGAAAAAGCCATATCTCAGACAGCCCATCTTAATCTTTTCTTTTTATTGCCCAGTCTGAGATATGGCTTTTTCTTTGCATCTCTGCCTAGAAGGTCAGCATCCCGGAGTCGCCTCTTCACTGTTGACGTTGAGACTTGTTTTTTCTGGAACTATTTAATGAAGCTGCCAGTTGAGGACCTGTGAGGCGTCAACCAGATCCAGATCCTGTACCCATGCAGCTCGGCCGGGCCCGTCTCTCTCAGAGGAGAGGCAACGATGAATCGGCGCTAGGAGCTGCCTATACTGTGGCCAGGTTGGTCACTTTGTCTCCACTTGTTCCCTGCATCCAGCAAAAGAGGGGGGCTCGGCAGCAGTGGGGGATATACTGTTGAGCCAAATCGCCTGCCCATTGTGTGGCAGAGCCAGGCTTTTCCTCTGTCTGCTCTCATCGATTCGGGCGCCGACGAGAGCTTCCTGGACCGAGGTGTCGTTACCCAGTTGGGCCTGGACATGGTCCCACTCGATTCACCCCTCGATGCCAACACTCTCAATGGACAGCTCCTCACCCATGTCTGTGAGAGAACCGTCCCAGTCATCCTGCGTCTCTCTGGAAATCTCCAGGAAAAGATCCGTTACCACATAATCGACGGTCCTTGCTCTCCCCTGGTTCTTGGACATCCATGGTTAAAGCTACACAATCCACAGATTGACTGGACCGCCGGAAAGGTAACCACTTGGAGTTCATTTTGTCATTCTAATTGTTTACATTCTGCCCTTCCCCCTGCCTTGTCTGTGCCCCAGTTCATTCCAGAACCTCCGGACCTGTCATCAGTTCCTCCCGAGTATCACGATCTAGCTCCTGTGTTCAGCAAGCACCACGCCCTGTCGCTGCCACCTCATCGGCCATACGACTGCGCCATTGACCTCCAGCCTGGAGCTCCTCTCCCCAGTAGCCGGTTGTTTAACCTCTCTCGTCCCGAGCAAGAGGCTATGTTGTACATCCAGGATTCTCTGGCTGCAGGACTTATCAAGCCATCTTCCTCCAGTTCATCGTGGAGGTGGACGCCTCTGACACCGGGGTAGGTGCTGCTCTGTCTCAACCTTCCCCCTCTGATCAGAAGGTCCACCCATGTGCATTCTTTTCCCGTAAGCTCTCACCAGCAGAGAGGAATTTTGACATTGGAAACCGGGAACTCCTGGCAGTTAAGCTGGCTCTGGAGGAATGGCGTCACTGGCTGGAGGGCTCTGTAACCCGCTTCATCGTGTGGACTGACCACAAAAACCTGTCCTACATCCAGACGCCAAAAGTTTTAACTTCTGGCAAGCCAGGTGGGCCTTTTTCTACGGTAGATTCAATTTCACACTCACTTATCGCCCCGGTTCGAAGAATACCAAGCCTGATGCCCTCTCTCACCAGTTCACCACCGACAACACGGGTACCGAGCCAGAAGCCATTGTGCCATCCACCTGCATCGTTGCCGCCGTCACCTGGGAGTTCGAGTCCCATATCCGCCAGGCTCAGCAGAACCAGCCTGACCCGGGTAACGGTCCCAGATTGTGTTCGCTCTGATGTTCTTCAGTGGGGCCATTCTACCCACCTCACCTGTTACCCTGGTATGATCCGGACCCTCGCCTTCCTGCGTCAGCGCTTTTGGTGGCCCACCATGGAGCACCATGGAGAGAGATGTCCGGGAGTTTGTCTCAGCCTGTTCGGTTTGTGCCCGGAACAAAACCTCCACTAAACCCACTTCCGGTCTGCTCAGCCCCCTTCCCATACCCAGTCGCCCCTGGTCACACATAGCTCTGGACTTCATCACAGGCCTTCCCCAATCTAACGGTAACTCCATCATCCTCACCATTTTCCAAAATGGCTCACTTCATTCCCCTCTCAAAGCTCCCGTCCTCCAGGGAGACTGCGGACCTGTTAGTATCCCATGTGTTTCATCTGCATGGCATCCCCACTGACATCGTTTCCGACAGAGGACCCCAGTTTACCTCCCAGGTATGGAAAGCCTTCTGTTCAGCTCTTGGTATCAATGTCAGTCTTTCTTCTGGATATCACCCCCAGACCAACGGCCAGACCGAACGGGCCAACCAAGAGATGGAGACTCCCCTACGCTGCGTGACTTCTGCTAACCCTTCCCCCTGGAGCGCTTAGCTACCCTGGATTGAATATGCCCACAACACCCTCACCAACGCCTCGTCAGGTATGTCACCCTTCGAGTGTGCTCTGGGTTACCAACCCCCCTTGTTCCCCGCCCAAGAGGTTGAGGTTGAAGGTTCCTTCTGTCCAGGACCATCTGCGCCGTTGTCACCGTACCTGGAGGAAGGCCCGGGCTGCCCTTCTTCGTGCCTCCGACAGGACCCAGTCCCAAGCCAACCGTCACCGGGCCTCAGCTCCAGTCTACACCCCGGGTCAAAAGGTATGGCTCTCATCGAAGGACCTGCCATTGAAGGTGGCATCGAAGAAAACTTCCCCCCGTTTCATTGGTCCCTTTGAAATTGACCGTGTCATTAACCCCTCTACGGTGCGCCTGAAACTCCCAACCTCTCTCAGGATCCATCCTACCTTCCACGTATCCCTGATTAAACCTGTCTGCTCCAGTCCCCTGTCTCCTCCTGCAGCAGCTCCCTCGGCTCATAGATGACCATCCTGCCTATACCGTTCGGCGGTTTCTGGACGTGCGCCGTCGGGGTCGTGGCTGGCAGTACCTGGTGGACTGGGAGGGATACGGGCCTGAGGAGCGCTGCTGGGTGCCCCGCCGTCACATTCTGGACCCCTCCCTCTTACGGGATTTCTATACCTCACACCCAGATAAGCCTGGTCGGGCGCCAGGTGGCACCCGTAGAGGGGGGGGGGGTACTGTCACATCTGCTCCTGCAACGCCCTCTACTGCTCATCCTGTGTCTCCTTGACCTGCCGCCACCTCCACACTGCCAGATCGTAATCTCTGCTCATTCTGCCCGCTCTGACTCTCGTCCCTGACTCCAGTCCCACGTCTCGTCATCCTGCTACTCTGTCCTGGATTCCCCACTCTACTACTCCCTTGGATTCCCCTCCAGACCTGCTCACCCTGTCTCAACCCCCCTCACTCCAGCCACAGCCTCTGCACCTGGTTTCCAGCAGTTTACCCTGACCTGCACTCCATCTCCCCCCTGTGTCTCAATAAATACCTTGGTTACTTCATCCCAGTCTCCTCGTCTGAGTCTGCTCTTGGGTTCCCCTGTTCCACTCCGCATAACAAGATCTTCTGTTTCTTGGCAATTTCTCGCATGGAATAGCCTTCATTTCTCAGAACAAGAATAGACTGACGAGTTTCAGAAGAAAGTTATTTGTTTCTGGCCATTTTGATCCTGTAATCGAACCCACAATTGCTGATGCTCCAGATACTCAACTAGTCTCAAGAAGGCCAGTTTTATTGCTTCTTTAATCAGCACAACAGTTTTCAGCTGTGCTAACATAATTGCAAAAGGGTTTTCTAATGATCAATTAGCCTTTTAAAATGATAAACTTGGATTAGCAAACACAACGTGCCATTGGAACACAGGACTGATGGTTGCTGATAATGGGCCTCTGTACGCCTATGTAGATATACAATAAAAAATCAGCCGTTTCCAGCTACAATAGCCATTTACAACATTAACAATGTCTACACTGTATATCTGATCAAATTGATGTTATTTTAATGGACAAAAAAATTGTTTTTCTTTCGAAAACAAGGACATTTGTAAGTGACCCCAAACTTTTGAACAGTAGTGTATATATTATTATTATTATTATGATTATTATGATTATTATTATTAATAATTGAAATGACCATTGAATAGTATTTGTTTTATTGAAGCTTTCTTCCCACTCTTCCTCCACCCCTCACCCCCTCCCTGTACAGGAGTACCAGGGCTCGTCGGTGTTGGGCCAGTTTGTGACGCGTTTCCTTCTGCGAGAGACCAACACCCAGCTGCAGTCCCTGCAGTCGTCATTAGACTGCGCTATGGAGGCCGTGGATGAGCAGAGCTGCACTGGCAGGTAGAGTAGCACCGCAATGACTATCTATCTTAATCACTCTCTCACTGTGCACTGCTACACCAAGTAGTTGGTTAACTGTAGCTCAGTTGGTAAAGCATGGCGCAAGCTTTGGAGGTTGCAACGGCAGGCTTTATTTGTGTCTGTAAAATGTATTATACGAGAAATGGCAATGGAAACGCATTTATGTGCAAATATTGATATAAGAACCATCATTTCGAAGTAATCTTGATATGTTGTGTGGTCCTCCCAAACAAAGTATTCAGTTTAGACTACAGATTAAATAAGTTATGAACTTCAAAGGGTGCTGAAACTGCACGGTGATGACCTAGATGCTGCTTTCCAATAAGATATTGAGGGTCTTATTCTGGTGACATGATGATCAATGTTTGGCTGCCGTTTGACAAATACAAATAATCTTGCTCTTTTGTCCATAATATTCTCATCATGTAGGCTTTACCCGCACTGTATCGGTGAGCTGTTGGCTAGAGCGCACGTGTCAAGACCAGAGTGGGCACATTCGCAATATAATGCAACGTTTGTTGTGACAAAACCATCATTAGAATTGAATATGCATTGAAAACCCATTTAACTTGTATTTTTTATTTGGTACATGGGAATTTAACTGCAAAAGTTATTATTATGTGCACTACATCATCACACACAGCCTTTTATCCGCAACAAGTCAATTTGATGGAAAAACATATCTTGTGGGAACATTTGCATATTGTTTTTATGCAGATTTGTTAATATTCGCATGAAAATCTGTTGCCAATTGGATGGAAACCTAGCTAGTAACAATGATAAGGATGCTGCTGCTGTTGATGATGATAACAATGTTGTTGTTGATTATGATGATGATGATGATGATGATGATTGTGTCCACTGCAGGAAGATGATAAAGAAGCCAGAGGATCTTTCCCTCCAGAGAATCGCCAAACGCCCAGGCCGTCGCATTCAAAAGAACCTGTGTCTCTCCCCCACAGACCCCTACTCTGGCATGCTCACTACAGGTACACATTGACACCTGTGTTTTGCCTCATTCTATTCCTCATTGAAGGGTCTGTTTCAATTTAAAGGTAGCAACATGTATTTGATTGCAATTACGCATATGGCCTATAGGCCTATGGCAATTTAGGAAAATCAATTTAGTGCAGTTTTGAAATATGAAATTGTACAATTGAATTATTTGCCACATTGACCAGGGGTGAGTTCCCTGAAAACATAACGATCACCTTTAGCACTTAGGTAATCTTAAATGCATTGGTAGGCAATGGACAAAAATGATCTTATTGGTTAAGATGATCTTCATGTTTTGGGGAAATTCACCCCGGATCAGTTATTTTTAAGTCCTGTGTGTAGTGATGATCTGATATTCTGTTTACTTGGTTAAGGTGTCAGTGTGGAGCCAGACAACCACCACTGGAGCTCCCAGGTCAACCGCCTGCAGCAGCTTATAGACAAGCTGGAGTATGAGGTGAGGTTCAATGGTTAGCTGGAGTATGGGGAACGAAGTTCACTATTTGTTAGCTGGAGTATGGGGAACGAAGTTCACTATTTGTTAGCTGGAGTATGGGGAAGGAAGTTCATTATTTGTTAGCTGGAGTATGGGGTACGAAGTTCACTATTTGTTAGCTGGAGTATGGGGAAGGAAGTTCACTATTTGTTAGCTGGAGTATGGGGAACGAAGTTCACTATTTGTTAGCTGGAGTATGGGGTACGAAGTTCACTATTTGTTAGCTGGAGTATGGGGAACGAAGTTCACTATTTGTTAGCTGGAGTATGGGGAAGGAAGTTCACTATTTGTTAGCTGGAGTATGGGGTACGAAGTTCACTATTTGTTAGCTGAAGTATGGGGAACGAGATCCACTATTTTTTTGCTGGAGTATGGGGAACGAGATCCACTATTTGTTTGCTGGAGTATGGGGAACGAGATCCGCTATTTGTTAGCTGGAGTATGAGGAACGATATTCAGTAGTTGTTAGCTGAAGTATGAGGTTCAGTGGTTGTTGAGGTATGGTATTTTTTAAATTATTATTTATGATTATTATTATTATTATTATGTATGTTTTTTACAATACAAAACATACACATACAAACGACAACATACAGATGCACACAAACATCCACAACATCACTCCTGCCCAGACCCACCTGCTCACACCCCCATCTCCAGCTCCTGCATCACTCTCCACCACATGGCCTCAAACTGCACCATTTTCTTTCTCTCCGTCGCCCACACTTTCAACATTTAGATAATAAAGCATTTGACCGATGGAGGATTGGTTGATTTTCCAGTTTTAAGTATACATTTTTTCAAGATGATTGACGAGAAAAGTATCGTACAACACATCGGGTATCTCACTGCACCCTCATATGGCATGACTTGAAATATGCAGACAGACGGATTAAAAGTACATTTACATTGTAATACTTCTGACATCCAACTTTCTAACTCCACACATATGGTTTGGACTTTATAGCATTCCCAGAAGGCATGGATTATTGAGTTATTGTTAGTTTTACACTTAAGACTTGACTCTGCCATTGTGCTGTAGAATCTCTGAATTTTGTCTCTTGTGTAATAAATTCTATACATTAGTTTATACAGGATTAACTGTACATTTTCATTAAATGTAACTTTGTTAGTTATGTTCCAACATTCCCTCCATCTTGTGCCAAAATCAGTTATTTTTAAGTTTATATTTTTTTCTATGAGATTGTCAGTTGGATAGGCTCTCTATAAGGTTTTGTATATATTATCTATCATATGAATATCCTTTTCGGACTCAAATAGGATTCCCTCAAGATTGCTCTGATGTCCAAAAGATTTGAAATCAAGCTACTAAGCTAACATATGGAATTGTTTTAAGAAGGTCATACCATTCATTATTTAGGTATTTAATTTAGCATTTTAGGACGGCTGTATTTGATACACTGCCGATTTTGCAGGTTTTCCTACTTACAAAGCATGTAGAGGTCTGTAATTTTTATCATAGGTACACTTCAACTGTGAGAGACGGAATCTTAAACAAAAATCCAGAAAATCACATTGTATGATTTTTAAGTAACTGTACCTGTTTGAACTCGTTACCTGTATAAAAGACACCTGTCCACACACTCAATCAAACAGACTCCAACCTCTCCACAATGGCCAAGACCAGAGAGCTGAGTAAGGACATCAGGGATAACATTGTAGACCTGCACAAGGCTGGGATGGGCTACAGGACAATAGGCAAGCAGCTTGGTGAGAAGGCAACAACTGTTGGCGCAATTATTAGAAAATGGAAGAAGTTCAAGATGACGGTCAATCACCCTCGGTCTGGGGCTCCATGCAAGATCTCACCTCGTGGGGCATCAATGATCATGAGGAAGGTGAGGGATCAGCCCAGAACTAGACGGCAGGACCTGGTCAATGACCTGAAGAGAGCTGGGACCACAGTCTCAAAGAAAACCATTAGTAACTCACTACGCCGTCATGGATTAAAATCCTGCAGCGCACGCAAGGTCCCCCTGCTCAAGCCAGCGCATGTCCATGCCCGTCTGAAGTTTGCCAATGACCATCTGGATGATCCAGAGGAGGAATGGGAGAAGGTCATGTGGTCTGATGAGACAAAAATAGAGCTTTTTGGTCTAAACTACACTCGCCGTGTTTGGAGGAAGAAGAAGGATGAGTACAACCCCAAGAACACCATCCCAACCGTGAAGCATGGAGGTGGAAACATCATTCTTTGGGGATGCTTTTCTGCAAAGGGGACAGGACGACTGCACCGTATTGAGGGGAGGATGGATGGGGCCATGTATCGCGAGATCTTGGCCAACAACCTCCTTCCCTCAGTAAGAGCATTGAAGATGGGTCGTGGCTGGGTCTTCCAGCATGACAACGACCCGAAACATACAGCCAGGGCAACTAAGGAGTGGCTCCGTAAGAAGCATCTGAAGGTCCTGGAGTGGCCTAGCCAGTCTCCAGACCTGAACCCAATAGAAAATTTTTGGAGGGAGCTGAAAGTCCATATTGCCCAGCGACAGCCCCGAAACCTGAAGGATCTGGAGAAGGTCTGTATGGAGGAGTGGGCCAAAATCCCTGCTGCAGTGTGTGCAAACACAATAAAATGCAAATTAATTACTTAAAAATCATACAAGGTGATTTTCTGGATTTTTGTAAGTAGGAAAACCTGCAAAATCGGCAGTGTATCAAATACTTGTTCTCCCCACTGTATATATATATATATATATATATATATATATATATATATATATATATATATATATATATGACTATTATTTGTTAAAATATTGAACTTGGCCTTTACTACTATAGCCCATATTAACACACTGAATAACACATTCATTCATAAATGGCAAAAACTACAATAAAAAAATTAATTACAAGGAATACGTTTTTGAAGTGTCTGTCCTATGTCTAGGACATATAAGAAAACTCATGAAATATTTTTGTTTTTTAACCCCTTATTTTAGTTGGCACAAAACTACCTCCATACTTCCATTCATTTGTATGGGTTACTTTCAGACGAGTCCCTTGACACTTGTGGGGGACGTAGAGAAAAAAGGAGAACACCTTCATGTTTGTGAGAGTCTTATATTTCCATAGAGTGGTCATATTAGTCTCATGGCCTGACAAACACCACTGTAGCTCGGCCACCTTCCACCACAGATGCGAAAGGCCGACAAGCGGCTGAGGTGGATTGAAAAAATATATCTCTAGCTTAAACTGCTGGATTTTGATGGGGGATTTTTTTATTATGTTACTTAGATTGACACACGGATGCGTCAATAGACTCTTAAGGAGTTTTTAACTATTTGATGCATGTAAAAGCCCTGGGTGGCGAGTTGATACAATTCCAAGTCTGGAAGGTTAAAACCACCCTCAGATTTAGGAAGATGTAAAACCTTTTTATTCTATGAGTTTTATTTGCCCATATAAAGTCTGTTATGACCGAGTATACTTTTTAAAAGAATGTCTTTGGTGAGGTAATTGGTTTTACCGAGAATAACTATAAAAACTTTGAAAGCCATGCCATTCTGAAGAGGTTTATTCTACCTGTAAGATTTATGGGAAGATTGTTCCATTTAATTAGATCTTCATATTGTTCAGTAATGGGATAAAGTTATCTTTATATATTTGATGTTTGTTGTAACTTATTAAGCATCTTTGGTACTTGATCTTTTTGTGGTCCACTTAAAGGATTGCTGAAGATCATGAGTTATTATTTTTATTTTTCCTCTTGCCATTATTACATGTTAATTTTATATCCTGAGATTTTAGAGTATTCTGAAAACATTTTTAGCAAGGTTCAGTGATTGTTAGCTGGAGTATGAGTATGAGGTTAAGTTGTTATACATAGATCATTCCATTTGGTCTTACTGATGTGTTGTGAGTCTCTATTCAAACACTACTGTCTCTGATCAGTGCCCACTGACTCATTTATGCTTAATCGACAATTAGCTTGTCACAACATTGCCCCTCCTGCTGGGAAGTACTAATATTTGTTAGACAATGACAACCAGCTAAAGTGCTAACTGCCAAATTCTCGTCTTATGTTACCCAAGCTCTCAAGGCTCAATTCAACCTGCTTAAGGCCGATACAAGCTTCACTCCGTACATGTACGTGCGTGTGTGCTTGGGTGGAGTACGATTTTCTTGAGCAACATGCCTTTTTGGTAACATGATACCCTCGCCGGTCCATGCATTTCTAGACCCCTGAATAGCAACAATCACAAGGGGGCGATATAGCAGCGTTTTCTTGTTGTCTTCTCATTTGTGGTAAAAGCAAAGAAGAATCATGTTGAAAACATCATCACCACTGTTAGCTAATTTCAAATAACCAATTGCATATTTTAGTAATAGCTACATGTAATGACATTTTAGGTTTGTTTGACATTACCTTGTTTCATGCCTGCCAGTTGGCTGTAGGCTACTCGACTAGCAGCTTGCTAGCTAGCTGGCTAAAATCATCAAGCAAGCTAGCCTTTTAGCTTCCCACATCTTCCCCATGTGAAATAATCAGATTCATAATTAAATAATATACCCTGGCAAATATTCTTATACTTGCCGGTGTAACCTACAATATTATCCCAGTTTGACATGCTGCTTCAATGTATTCGCTCCCATATCAGCTAAAAATAGAATGTCTTAATTTTTGCTCACAGACAAAAAAGCACATGGCTAGCAGCTGTTTTTACAGTTTCAAAATAGCCTAGAATCACATAGTTATTACTTTGAAACAAAATACATTTTGGGATGATTCTAATAAGGCTACAATGTTGTTTGGTTTATTGTTTGAACAGTCTAAGATTATATTTGGTTATCAATGCAAAATAGACTGCTTATTTGATGCATAGCCTATAGATCAGATCAAGGAACCAAGAAAGTTTGGCTCAGCTTCATTGCCGACACAACACTGCACCCACGGTAGCGTAAGGAATGATACGTTACGTTTAAATAATTTGAGCGGAGGAAATCTGCAAGCTCCGTATGCAGGCCCTATGTACTACAATTAGCCACCCATTTTGTGACGAAAAACGACATTGCAACACTGTGCTACGCTCCAAATTGTCCGTTTGCATAGGATCTGTTTATCGCTTTAGGGAAATATAATATACATATATCAATCCATTTCATATCAAAGGTAGATTTGGTCAGGCTCGTTCTGTTGTTGCAGCTTTTTCTTTTCATGACTGACTGAAATATTTATGCCTCCATTTGCAGAGTCCACATCTGGAACCACTCAAAGAGGACACGTTAGCCGGAACATATAACTCGGTGAGTCCAACTCGGATGGCCACTATGGCCACTTCCTTTTAGATTTGGAAAAGTAAGGTTTCAATGTCTATCAAAAGGTGTATCCTAGACTTCAATGACTTAACATAGTGTGATACATGTATCTCTCAAACTCAATATTTCTCTGCTACAGCATTGTTAATTTGTCTTAAAAAATACTAAAATGACAAAACCAATGCACTACTGTGGTCCTCCAGAGCCCCAGTGTCGGCTGCTTTTCCCTTTTCCTTGTCCCTCTAATGCTTACAGTAGTAGAGGGTCGTGTTTATTAGAGCATGCAACAGAAAACGTTTTAAAACATTTGGCAACAGAAAACTAAAACGATTGTGTCTTATTGGACCAGACTAGGTTTTCTTCTGTCTGGTGCCCAATGAACATGACCCAGATGCCACTGGCCTGAACCATTTTCCTCTCTTTCCTTCTCAACAGAACATCCTGCTGGTGCAGAGACAGATGTCTGTAAAGGACAAAGACGCAGAGGAGTTCCAGCAGGCTCTGAAGATCTACACAGACGCCACAGCCTGCCAGACCAACAATCTGCAGTGGGTCTCTCTTCTACATTCAAAACATTGGCCATTGTTTTCATTGAAGATTTTACCTATTGTGAATGTAGCCGCTTTTCCTGGCTAATCACCCTAATCCTGCATATACAGTAGCTACTCTGTTTTGTCGACACACTTTGGCTGTATTTCAAAACTAGAATGGGGCTTTCTTTCCTTCATAACAATTGTTTTGGAATACTGTCAAATAGGTGACAATAGTTCAGACTTTTATGATAAAGAGTACAGACCCTACTACAAGGATCTACAGACACTACTACAGGGTACTACAGACACTACTACAGGGTACTACAGACACTACTACAGGGTACTACAAATGTTTGTCATCAAAATGCCAATTTCATGAGCAATATACTTGTGACTTCCTTATCCCACAGTGTGTCCGTCCAGACTCTTCCAGAGAGATCCTGCTTCATCATGTACGAGTTCTGGCAAGACCGTCTCTCCTGGATGAGGTACATCAAGTATTCTGCACACTCTTAGAAAAAAAGGTGCTATCTAGAACCTAAAAGGGTTCTTCGGATGTCCCCATAGAAGAACCCTTCGAAGAACCCTTTTTGATTCCAGGTAGAAACCCTTTGGGTTCAATGTAGAATCCTTTCCACAGAGGGTTTTACATGGAACCCAAATGGGTTCTACCTGGAACCAAAAAGGGTTCTACCTCGAACCAAAAAGGGTCTCCTATGGGGACAGCCGAAGAAACCCTTTTTTCTAAGAGTGTAGTCCCAACAGAGTTTCAAATTAATTGACTGAATGAAAATGGAATTGCACCCAAACCTTGTAAGAGATTATGATTTAGTATAGCCATTCAGAATTCTTCCAAATACAGTTCTTCTACAAAAAGCCTTCATTAAGATGGGATGTTGCAATGCTGTTGGACTTGGCCAAGATTTAAAGACCTTCTACAAAGCTTTATTGACGGTATGACAAAGCACTGACAGTCCAGGGCCACCCATTGACTCCTCTGTCCCCTCTCTCCATCCCTTCCTCCTACAGTTACCTGCAGTCCCCCATCAGCAAGACATTCCAGCGCTGCATCATTGACGTACTGGAGGACCCTGAAATGGTTTCCACCATGCTCCTCCCAGGTTAGTGTCATACAGGGGATGGATTTTGTGGAGTGGATGAGGGATGGGCGAGAGAAGCTATAAGGAATGGCTCTGGGACCTCAGAGGGACAGAGCCTCAAACCCACTGGAGAGGATGTGGTAATGCATGCCGTTTTTGATGTTCATGCAGTATATTGTTGTCAATAGATGATCAATGTGATGCTCTTACGTAAATGATCAGTCTATTTAATTTGTTAATTTGTTTTTTCAGCATCTTGGTGGATTATGAATAACAACTGACAGAAGTAAAGTTCCCATTGAAACAATGATATTCAAAACAATAAGAAGAGGAGAAAGTGTTTTATTCTTACATTTGACTGTTTCTACTGGTATGCTTTGCTTCCTTTGTTTACCCCAGCATACTTATGACTATTTCCTAGACAATATCCTGTGTTTACTGTATTGTCATAATTTGAGATGAATTTATGCACGACTTAACTATGCCTGTTTAGTTAAATCAGTCCAAAAACATAATGCGTTAGAGTGAGAAAGCGTTTTGAAATATTGCAATAACTATAGTGTTATTGAAATCCATATCATTATAATAAGTATTTTTTGCTGTGCATCTTTGAATACATTGACATGTCTTGTATGAGTTTAGATGTAGAAATAGATGTACAAGAACAAAAATATTTGCATGAATATGAATGATTTCCCAATGCTACTTTGTTACTACCTTCGAAATAAACCTTGTTTACTAGTAAGCTAATAGATACCACATTGCTTTAACATTCCATGATGTACTATGTTAGTTACCTCTAATGGGTATACATATTGATCGAGGTCTATGGTCATTCAGTACTCCAACTAAAATAACAGCAGATAACTAACAGAGGTAGAGTTTACCAGTGTCCAATTGTTCTACCTGTTGTATTGTGCAATGTTGAACCCTAGCTCATAGAAAAGGTAAAATAACAAATTACCACTGAAGTGATTTCCAATGTGGTTCTTAGATATAATGTTGTCACAGATCGGTTGGTTTACACCCAACCCTGAATTGGATAAACCAAATCGTATTTATACTTACTGTATGTCACTCATGCACTTTAGTTGTGAACAGTGCACTTTAGTTTAAATGAAATAATGGATCTATATTTTTCCAATGCTATGGATGTGGATGGATAAGTATGTGGAGGGATAACATGGTAAGTTTTCAGTCACTTCACCAAATCTGTAATATTAGAATGTAATAATATTTAATGTCGCACTCCAGTCTCCTTTTCACCTCATTTATCACCTGATTTACTTTACAAAAGGCACATCTCAATAGGTGGTCCAGGTGTCCTCATGACATGGTACAAGTGAGGGAATGGGCCTTTCCTCTTTTGTTCTCTATTGCTTCCTCTATTATTCCCACAAGCAGGGGGGAGGCCTATGACATCAAAGGGCTCCATAAGACCAACTCCTTGAATGGCCTACTTCATGAAGTTTGCACATGTATCTAAAAAATACTATTTTGCTCAAAACATATTTTTTTTACCCTTACGTGTGTGTACATTACTGTGTTTATAGGTGGGATATTGTTTTTCAACAGGAAAGGTTAAAAAAAAATAGCTGGAGTGCGTCTTTAATATGCTATATTAAATCTGTAATATTATTGAAATATCAATTCCAATGAAGGGTTGAACCTGCACTGCTATCCCTCAGCTTAAACAAACTAATCTAATGCCATCAACATTATTATCCAGCATTTACAGTCAGTGTTTGTTTATGGGAGTATTCTTTCTGTGGTGAAAAAAATATGCAACCAACACTATGTATGCAGAACAAAACAAAACCTGCTTTGCATTTTTGAATAGTTTATCCCTGTTAGTATGAGAGTTATCTCTTATGGATAGAATACAAGTCTGAGAATCTTAATGAAACTGAAGGTAATTCACATATTGTTAATGATTATTAGTAGATATGTTGTGATATGATAGCAGAGTGTTGATCATGTCAAATGGGGATGAATTAGTAATGTCCAATTGGGGATGAATGAATATATCCTATCTCTTCTGTACTGTAGTTGTTCATCAGTCATCCAACATTTGAAATCAATGTTACAATAATTATGTGGATGCTATGTTTATTTTTGGCATGAAATAAAGCTAATGACTTGACAATTTCACATCATTATTGATTCACAATAATACAGCAAAGTGTATGTACAGTAATGTAGGCTATAGGTATATGGTGCAATTCACAGGCAACTGTAACTATAATTTATAATAATGTGTCTTATTATATGACATAATATCAAATATGTCATATGAGGTGAAAAACAGTATTTGACCTCATTGAGTTGTTTAGCATACAGTGATGGTTTACATTATGGGCTCGATTCAATCCATATTGTGGATGGTCAGCGCTATAGTGCGATTGAAATTTAAAGGTAATGTTCCCGTGTTCGCGGAGACTGCATTCATATGCAGTAAACGCTGCATATGTCGGCTCATTACGAAATTATCTTTACATTTAAATTGTGCTGTAACACTGAACTTCCGCAATACGGATTGATTTGAGCCCCATATCCCTGTCTGGAGGACTGGAGTATGTCAACAAGAGATGCATTACACCTTAATCATACCATTATTCCACAACAACAGATCAATTCCTCAGTAACTAATCCAAGACGTTTAAAAAATGGTGCTTTACCTCCAGCTGTCTCGGAATCCTATTCATAATAGCTTTTTGAAAAGAAAAAGAAAACATTGAAAGGGACCTGTGAAATATGACTTTCTCGCCAGTTAAATTGGTTGGGCCTTTGAAATGTGCCGCAATATATATTAATAATAGGTTTATAGTATAAGCAGCTGCAGACTTTGAAAAGACTGTAAAAGAAAAACAGCAATGTGATTTCAAGAGCTCTGAGGTGAATATGGAGCAATTAGTGGACTTGGTTCCATGCTTCTGGATTTCTACTGATGTTTTAGCCTGTTAGGGAGCCCAATTCTGATCATTTGACCAATTGTTGGCAAAAGATCAGATCTAATTGGTCAAAAGACCAATTAGTGGCAAAATATTGGAATTTATCAGTCCTCAGGATAAGACCCAGATATAGACAGTTCGAAGTAACAAAAGTTTATTACAACAACAAGAGCAGCAGGCAAGCAACAGGTCAAGGGCAGGCAGAGGTCAGTAATCCAGAGCAGAGTCCGAAAGGTACAGAATGGCAGGCAGGGTCAGGGTATTGGTATTTGGGATTTTATTAGGATCCCTATTAGCTGTTGCAAAAGCAGCAGCTACTCTTCCTGGGGTCCACACAAAACATGAAACATGACATAATACAGAACATTAATAGACAAGAACAGCTCAAGGACAGAACTACATAAAAATGTTTTAAAGGCACACGTAGCCTACATATCAATACATACACACAAACTATCTAGGTCAAATAGGGGAGAGGCGTTGTGCCGTGAGGTGTTGCTTTATCTGTTTTTTTAAACCAGGTTTGCTGTTTATTTGAGCAATATGAGATGGAACAGAGTTCCATGCGATAATGGCTCTATGTAATACTGTACACTTTCTTGAATTTGTTCTGGATTTGAGGACTGTGAAAAGACCCCTGGTGGCATGTATGGTGGGGTAAGTGTGTGTGTCAGAGCTGTGTGTAAGTTGACTATGCAAACAATTTGGGATTTTCAACACATTAATGTTTCTTATAAAAATAAGAATTGATGCAGTCAGTCTCTCCTCAACTCTTAGCCGAGAGAGACTGGCATGCATAGTATTTATATCAGCCCTCTGATTACAATGAAGAGCAAGACATGCCACTCTGTTTTGGGCCAGCTGCAGCTGAACTAGGTCTTTCCTTGCAGCACTGGACCACACGACTGGACAATAATCAAGATTAGACAAAACTAGAGCCTGCTGAACTTGCTTTTTGGAGTGTGGTGTCAAAACAGCAGAACATCTCTTTATTACGGACAGACCTCTCCCCATCTTTACAACCATTGAATCTATATGTTTTGGCCATGATAGTTCACAATCTAAGGTAACGTCAAGTAATTTGGTGTAAGGATCAGGCAGAGGTCAGTAATCCAGGGCAGTGTACAAGGTACAGAACGGCAGGCAGGCTTAGGGTCAGGGCAGGCAGAATGGTCAAAACCGGGAAAACAGGGACTAGAGAGAAAACAGGAGTACGGGAAAACCGCTGGTAGGCTTGACCAGACGAACTGGCAACAGACCAACAGAAAACACAGGTATATATGCACAGGGGATAATGGGGAAAATGGGCGACACCTGGAGGGGGGTGGAGACAAGCACAAGACAGGTGAAACAGATCAGGGTGTGACAGAAATGGAACGCCTGTGTAAATGCAGCCTTAGAGCCAGAGCTGACCTTAGGCAGTATTGACTGCCCTGACACATGGTAGTAACATGTTTGTCCAAAGCATTAGAAAATACTAAAGTTATCCAATACTTGCTGTGAAGAGACAGAATCATTAGATCATTTGTTTTGGTTCTGTCCATTTGTAGCTTGTTTTTGGACACAGGTCCAGGAATGGCTAAAGGATTGCAATATTTACCTGGAGCTAACCTTGCAGATAGCAGATCATTACTGGGTGATCTGAAAAGTCATAGTCAATCGATCAATAATATATATATATATATATATATATATATATATATATATATATATATAATAGAATTATTGTAAAATTGTGTCCATAATGTGTAGATAGTAAGTATAGGCCGGAAGTAGAGGCCTGGGCATTGTTGTTCACTAATTTACTCCAAGTAGGGAAAGGATGGCGGGGTTGAAAAGTAATAAAGGGGAGTATATATATAAAAAACATGGGGGATTGGAAGTGATGCAGACAATTACATTGATAGAAGATACAATCTATCTGCAATATTAAGCTGATCCATCCCCCAGAAGAAAAAAAAAGATTAAAAAAAAGACTTGCAGGATTGTTTGGTTCTCCTGTTTCGTATCAAAGATAAAATGATCCATTCCACTATGACAGAACCAGTGGAAATCCAGGATAGCAGAGGCGGGCAGAGGCAGAACAACAGTCTGATACAGCAGCAGTCTTCCACTGAGATACAGTACATCCTTCCTCTGTCCCTAATCCCATCCCTCGACTATCTTATCTGACAGGTTTTCTATATCAGCCAATGTAAGGAACACACAAACTGCTAGCTTCATAGGCTATTCACAGCATGCCCATAACTATAATAAGGGGATTATTGTGTGTGTGTGTGAGAGTGAGAGAGAGAGAGAGAGAGAGAGAGAGAGAGAGAGAAAGAGAGAGAAGAGAGAGAGAGAGAGAGAGAGAGAGAGAGAGAGAGAGAGAGAGAGAGAGAGAGAGAGAGAGAGAGAGAGAGAGAGAGAGAGAGAGAGAGAGAGAGAGAGATCTGGAAAGATGAGATGCATCAATGCCGAAGTAACCTAACCAGAGGGGGAACAATCCTCCTGCTTTCCTATTGGATGAGCCCCAAAACAGCTGAAAGCTGGAAAATTACAGTGGAAGGATTTGTCAGGGAAAGGAATAGCAAGGGAACCCAGAACAGGAACTAGGAACAGCAATGCATACAGCCTAATCTCTCGTGGAAAGATTCTGCTTGTAAACCTTGGTTCCATGTAGGGTTTTCCTATGGGGACAGCCGAAGAACCATTTAAGGTTCTAGATAACCATTTTTTTTCTAAGAGTGTAGTTCTGGTGTTAGTTATTTTTGTCAATGGTTATTTGGAAAAATCACGATTTCGAAAGTGTTATCATCTTTTGAATTTAGGAAAGTATTTAACCCCTTATTTTTGGCACTAAACAGGGCTTATACTAAACTATATGGAATTGTTTTAAGAAGGTCATACCAAGGATAATTTTGCCATTTGATTTTGAATTTTAAGAGCCCTTGAAGTATTCAACATTTTTTTATTATAATAATAATTTGATGAAAATGTGTATTTGGCCTTACTGCTATTAGCCCATACAAACACATTGAATAACATATTCACTACATGGAACTACAGATATTCCCCCAATAAATAATCTAAAGGAAGTTTGTTCTGAAGTTTCTATCCTAAATCTGAGAGATATCAAATAGATCAGGAAACTTGTTATTTTTTGGGACATGTATTTAACCCCTTATTTTTGTCACTAAACAGTCTCCATATACAGTGCCTTGCAAAAGTATGAATCCCCTTGGCGTTTTTCTTATTTTGTTTCATTACAACCTGTAATTTAAATTGATTTTTATTTGGATTTCATGTAATGGACATACACAAAATTGTCCAAATTGGTGAAGTGAAATGATAAAAAGTACTTGTTTCAAAAAATTCTACAAAATAAATAACAGAAAAGTGGTGCGTTCATATATATTCACCCCCTTTGCTATGAAGCCCCTAAATAAGATCTGGTGCAACCAATTACCGTCAGAAGTCACATAATTAGTTAAATAAAGTCCACCTGTGTGCAATCTAAGTGTCACATGATCTCAGTATATATAGACCTGTTCTGAAAAGCTCCAGAGTCTGCAACACCACTAAGCAAGGGGCACCACCAAGCAAGTGGCACCATGAAGACCAAGGAGCTCTCCAAACAGGTCAGGGACAAAGTTGTGGAGAAGTACAGATCAGGGTTGTGTTATAAAAAAATATCTGAAACTTTGAACATTAAATCCATTATTAAAAAATGGAAAGAATATGGCACCACAACAAACCTGCCAAGAGAGGGCCGCCCACCAAAACTCATGGACCAGGCAAGGAGGGCATTAATCAGAGAGGCAACAAAGAGACCAAAGATAACCCTGAAGGAGCTGCAAAGCTCCACAGCAGAGATTGGAGTATCTGTCCATAGAACCACTTTAAACCGTACACTCCACAGAGCTGGGCTTTACAGAAGAGTGGCCAGAAAAAAAGACATTGAATAAAGAAAAGAATAAGTAAACACGTTTGGTGTTCGCCAAAAGCCATGTGGGAGACCCCTCAAAAATATGGAAGAAGGTACACTGGTCAGATGAGACAAAAATTGAGCTTTTTGGCCATCAAGGAAAAACGCTATGTCAGGCGCAAACCCAACACCTCTCATCACCCCGAGAACACCATCCCCACAGTGAAGCATGGTGGTGGCAGCATTATGCTGTGGGGATGTTTTTCATCAGCAGGGACTGGGAAACTGGTCAGAATTGAAGGAATGATGGATGGCGCTAAATACAGGGAAATTCTTGAGGGAAACCTGTTTCAGTCTTCTAGAGATTTGAGACTGGGACAGAGGTTCACCTTCCAGCAGGACAACATTAAAATGTCTTGGAATGGCCTAGTCAAAGCCCAGACCTCAATCCAATTGAGAATCTGTGGTATGACTTAAAGAATGCTGTACACCAGCGGAACCCATCCAACTTGAAGGAGCTGGAGCAGTTTTGCCTTGAAGAATGGGCAAAAATCCCAGTGGCTAGATGTGCCAAGCTTATAGAGATATACCCCAAGAGACTTGCAGCTGTAATTGCTGCAAAAGGTGGCTCTACAAAGTATTGACTTTGGGGGGGGTGAATAGTTATGCACGCTCAAGTTTTCTGTTTTTTGTTGTCTTATTTCTTGTTTGTTTCACGATACAAAATATTTTGCATCTTCATTTTGCATGTTGTGTAAATCAAATGATACAACCCACCCATTTTGTCTGTCATAGTTGACGTGTACCTATGATGAAAATTACAGGCCTCTCTCATCTTTTTAAAGTGGGAGAACTTGCACAATTGGTGGCTGACTAAATACTTTTTTCCCCCACTGTAAGTATATACTGTATTACAGTAGGTGTACTATAATAGACAATTTCAACAGAATCGGTGGAATAAATACACCCCTGATCACACGCAAACACAGTTCACTTTCATAGAAGCCACATACAAACAGCATGATCACTTTGCTAGTTCCTTCCTTCTCGCATCCACGCGCTCCTCCTCTCACCTTTTCCCTTTGATTGTGGGCTTCAGTGCACAACAAATCAGCTGTTTGTGACCAGGTGAAAAAACCTTTCCAAGCCAAACCTTCATATCATAACCACTACACACAGCCTACATAGTTGTCACCATATTAGCTAACGTCAGTCAACATAGCTACTAGAACTAATGCGTTAGTAAACCCGCTACAATCATGCAGTACAGTGTACAGTTAGCAAGCAGTTTAGCAGTTACACCAGCAGGCCCCGGTGGCAATAAATTAATAAAACCAAATGCTTACCTTGACTTGGAAAAGTTTCAGTGTTGGATAGCCATAGCCAGCTAGCTTACATAGCATCCCTCTCTGTTTGAGCCGAGTGTTTGAGTAGGCTAAACTAGCTAGCAGCATTCGCTAGCAACGTGAAAGTAAAAAATATATATAAATATATAGCTCTCTCTCGCTCTCTCCCTCTCTTGCTTCTTCTTCATTTTTAAATAAATACATTTGTTTAAAACTGTTCAACTATTGTCTCTATTCTCTGAGTCAACTATTCACCACATGTTATGCACTGCAGTGCTAGCTAGCTGTAGCTTATGCTTTCAGTACTAGATTCATTCTCTGATCCTTTGATTGGGTGGACAACATGTCAGTTCGTGCTGCAAGAGCTCTGATAGGTTGGAGGACGTCCTCCAGAAGTTGTCATAATTACTGTGTAAGTATATTGAAGGGGGTGAGAACCATGAGTCACTTAAGTTTGTATTGAAGTCAATGTACCCAGAGGAGGACGGAAACTAGCTGTCCTCCGGCTACACCATGGTGCTAACCTAGAGTGCTATTGAGGCTACTGTAGACCTTCATTGCAAAACAGTGTGTTTTAATCAATGATTTGGTGACGTGAATATATTTAGTATAGTTATATCTAAAAAGTATAACTTTTTTAAAGTTTCACTATTTTTATTTTTATGAAATTCACTGAGGAGGATGGTCTTCCCCTTCCTCCTCTGAGGAGCCTCCACTGGTGGTGTGTGTGTGTGTGTGTGTGTGTGTGTGTGTGTGTGTGTGTGTGTGTGTGTGTGTGTGTGTGTGTGTGTGTGTGTGTGTGTGTGTGTGTGTGTGTGTGTGTGTGTGTGTGTGTGTGTGTGTGTGAGAGAGAGAGAGAGAGAGAGAGAGAGAGAGCGAGAGAGAGAGAGAGAGAGAGACAGATTTATGAAAATAGTATAGGTGAAGGAGGGAGGATGAGGGGCAGCATGTAATTCCATATGGTAAACAAGATAAAGACACTGAAGCATTGCAATTTGAACAAACTCTATATTTTTAGTCATTTAGCAGACGCTCTTATCCAGAGCGACTTACAGTTAGTGAGTGCCTACATTTTTCATACTGGCCCCCAGTGGGAAACAAACCCACAACCCTGGTTTTGCAAACGCCATGCTCTACCAACTGAGCTACATGGGGCCATAGTCAAATAATCATCATTTTACTCTGAATAATTAATTAATTGGAATCAAAACAAATGAGGTGATCGTTGTTAGAGTAACAATCATAACAAAGGTGTTGAGAAATGTACTGAATATGTTAGTGTAAAGACGTCTGTTCTTTTTTACTATGTGCGCTGTCTCTTTAAAATTACCCATGATCCTGTTAGAGTTTTGCTCTGGATTTAGGAAGTAATGTTAGTATTACAACTCTTACAATGTTATTTGTGAGTAAGTCTTTGCAATAAATGCTCAATGTTGAAAAAGGGGATCCTATGATCCTAAAAATCCTACTTCGATAGTTATACACCGTCACTTAAACATGTGTTTCCACTTCAACCTTCATAAAGCTTTTTGTCGCCTAGTTAAATACGGGCATTCAGAAGGCTTGTTGACTAGGCTACTAGCTGAGAACGAAGTTTCTCCATTCTAGCCTAGGGGAAAGTCCCCGGACACATGGCAGAAAGTGCCCTGCGTAGGGTCGCAGTTACTCGGCTTGTGCGTTACCATTTGTAGCTGAGATGTTCCATGGAACGGAGCTTGGTACTCACGAGTCTACTTTGTCAGTGCGATAGACATGCAAGTAATACTAGCGCATTAACAGAACGGGGCTCATTCTCAGAATGCACTTTTATGAAAATGTACCATGGGTGAAAACATTCTTATGTGGGCAGCTCGGATGTAGCAAAACAGAAATGAGCAGCAAGCAAGCACAAGCCATTAGCACTTTATCTATGTGAATGCATATGTTAGAGTGCCATCTAGAGGAGATAAGTAAAAGACACACAGCTTGTATATGCTGATGACTCAGAATATGACAGCCAGAGTTTCAACGTCATATTCAATCATCACATGTATCCAGATATTATTAGCGCTTAAAATGTTTGGTTACCTCCATATTATTATCCCTTGTAGTCATTAGTTAGGCCTAATGCTGGTCAAATAGTAAGAAGGAAGGATTGTACCCCAAGGGAAATACAGTAGCTCTCTGTATGTATTTGGACAGTGACATTCAAGATTGCTTTTTGGGGCTTTATACTCCATCAAATAAATGTTGATCCACTCTATTTGACTCATTCTATTTCCCCCAGTCATCTTTCAGCATGGGAGAGAGAACAAAGACATTGGACTTCCCTGTCATTGCCACTAGATGGAGTGCTGGAGCTTTTGCATCCTTTGTCCATGTGTCACGCTCACGTCAAAGTACATAGTATTCAATACATAATACACACACACACACACACACACACACACACACACACACACACACACACACACACACACACACACACACACACACACACAGAGACACACACACACTCCAAAAGCTGACAATGACCTAGTTCCACCCTCTCTGAGCTGAGCTCTCTATCTCTCCCATCATTCATCATAAGGGGGCGTGGGCTAGGTAGCAACATCACCATCACCACATCAGGCACCACGCTAGGTCTGCTGCCTCATCTCCTGCACTACAGTAGCACACTGGCGAGAGGGAGAGAAAGGGGATGAGAGATAGAGGGAGAGCGAGAGCGCCAGAGAGAGCCAGAGTGTATGACAGAGAGAGAGCGTGACAGTAAAAGAGGGAGGTAGAGATTAGAGGAGAGAGACAGAGGGAGGGTGTGTGTGAGAAAGACAGAGAGAGAGAGATAGAGAGACAGAGAGAGAGAGAGCTTAGGGAGGAGGAAGAGAGCAAAAAGAAAGGAAGGAAAAGGAGAGAAGGGGGCTAAAGAAAGACAGGATGGCAGAGCCAGAGCTGAAATCACGGAGCAGCCTGGAGAGTTTGAGGAAGGCAGCCGAGGGCCAGGAGAAGATGGAGGGTAGGTACACCGCTACAGCATAGCACACACACACACACACACACACACACACACACACACACACACACACACACACACACGCTGTAGCCCAGCATAGACACCACATGGTGCAGGGTTGCATCAGTCACTCATACGCTGCTGCATGATCTGGTGCAGCAATGTATGCATGCATTTATGGATGTATATGTATTTGGTCATGCACAGCTATCAGGCTATTACTCAGTGAGGTGGTATGGGGGTTAGCTAGGGTTTTCTAATGTAATGTGATTTCTTGCAGGGCTACTGAAAGGTTGCGAGTGGGGATATGTTTTGACTTGTGTGGTTAGGAGATGTATCTGTGTCTGAAGGGCCTATTACAGCCTATTACAGCAATGTAAACACAAGAACACGCTTATATACCCCCACCCCAACCATGCTGCTTGCATCCTCCTACTTTCCCTTTATGGCATAGCTTATAAAATTCTTCCTCATATGTCTATTTACAATACAGGGGTATGTAAAGTCCATGTGCTACTCAACTCCTGAACTATCATTGAGAGGAGAGTGCCAACAATCCCTTCTCATGAACTCTCCCCTGTCCCCCCTTCTTCCCCAACCTGTCCCCCCTCCTGCCCCACCCTGTTCCCCCTCCTGCAGCTGAGGCGGTTCCGGACAACCCAGACAAGCCTCCTTCGCCGGACAAGCCTCCATCCCAATCCACCATTACCGACTCCAACGCCGTGGCAGCCACCACCCCTACTGCCGATTCCTCCTCCCCAGCTAAGGCAGCAGGCGGCAAGATCGAGCTGAAGCGCAGCATCACGCTCTTCAACGGCGTGGGCATGATCATCGGCACCATCATCGGCTCGGGCATCTTCATTACGCCCACAGGGGTGGTAAAGGAGGCTGGCTCGGCCGGCCTGTCGCTGGTGGTATGGGCTGTGTGTGGTGTGGTGTCCACCATGGGCGCCCTGTGCTACGCCGAGCTGGGCACCACCATCACCAAGTCGGGTGGAGACTACACCTACATCCTGGAGGTACGTGTGTGTGGGGGTGGGGGTTGTGTGTGTGTGTGTGTGTGTGCATGTTTGTGTGTGTGTGCTTGTCTGTGATGTGTGCTACTGTATCTGGAGCGGTTAAGAAATGAGCTGAAGCCAAATCTCTGTTGTTCGCAAATGGATTAATAAAGTTGTACTGTATTGTATTGTAGGTGTACGGCGAGCTGGCCGCCTTCCTCAAGCTGTGGGTGGAGATGCTGATCATCAGGCCGTCCTCCCAGTACGTGGTGTCGCTGGTGTTCGCCACCTACCTGCTCAAGCCCCTCTACCCAAACTGCAGTGTGCCCGACAGTGCCGCCAAGCTCATCGCTTGCCTCTGCCTCAGTGAGTATAACCAGCACCACCACCCGAATCGGGTGGCCTGTACATTGCAGAGATAATACTTTTTTACATATAGTGAACTATATACAAATACTGACGCAAACTGTAACACACGTTGACCAAACAGGTCTTTCTCAGCCAGCTGCTGAAGTAAATATTCATTACAGCTACATCTTCATTTCAGGATTATTGCTGCAATACACAGCCCTCCTTTTCGTCTTATTTTGGAATCTCCCTGCCGTTAAGGGACCTTTTTCCCCCACTGATCTTC
This sequence comes from Coregonus lavaretus, assembly GCF_964263955.1. Classification (NCBI taxonomy): domain Eukaryota; kingdom Metazoa; phylum Chordata; class Actinopteri; order Salmoniformes; family Salmonidae; genus Coregonus; species Coregonus lavaretus. The sequence continues at coordinate 17,724,221 of NC_140007.1, forward strand.
TCTCACTTTTATATTTTTCTAAAATAACAAATAACAAATGACATCAATAAAATAAAATAAATAAAAACATATACAATTATGTTCTCCTTTGCACTTCCCTCTCTCAGCATCATTGACCTTTGTGAACTGCATCAGCGTGCGGGCTGCCACCAAGGTCCAGGACTTGTTCACTGCGTCAAAGCTCCTGGCCCTGATCATAATAATCGTTTTCGGTTTCATTCAGATCGGTACAGGTAAGGAAAACACCCAGTTCATGCATATACTGGTGTCTGTGTGGGTACATCTGACACGCGTTTGACACACTCTCCTCCTGTCTATAGGTTAGTGCTCGTTAAAGGTATTTTGCCACGGCTTAGCTAGTTATGTGTATTATTCTGGGTTTTCACCAACAATGTCTTTATAAATTACCAAATTGAAGCTGAAAAAGATTTTGATATTAGTATTTTATTATGTTCATAGGCCTATCTGTTATAAAGGTACACTATCTGCACCCACCTCATGAATTCATAGAAAAATAGCTTTGTATGTAAAGACAACCCACCCATCCGAGAGATATAATGTGCAGCCATCTTTTTCTTCGCACTACATCTGGTCGTGCTGCATGCAGGGTTGCCATGGAAACTAGTTGGCGAGCTTGTCGTGCTGAAGTCTAGAGAGGAAGACAGGGGGAAATAGGAAAGCACTGCCTTCTGAAACTAAGAGGGGTCTGTTTTTTCAGGTTCCTCTCTCTAGCATCTTCTACCTCTTATGTAGTTTCTAAAGTTGAAGAGAAAGACAGAGGGAAAATATCATTCATGATTCTTTTTTAAACTTGGGAGTAGGAGAGACATGACCAGAATGTGTCAAGTAGATTATCTTGTTAAAAATGAATAGAAAAAAAAGTTTTACCAAATCTTGATTAGATTTCCATTTTGCAGTGTTGTAACACACTTTTCATCTTATTGTAACAGTGCTTTTGATGTAGGATGACCAAGAATATCCACAACTCATAAGAGTCTCATTGTTTGCCACTAGAGATGATGTTAATTTATTCCAACATGGACAACAAGGACCAAACGCTTCATTGGCCTTCCTGCTTGTTCAGAGACAAGAGAGAGTGATTATTGTGTGTGAGAGAGAGGGAGGGAGAGAGAGAGAGAGTGAGAGAGAGAGAGAGGAAAACATATGTACAGTATACAAAGCAGCTTCTCTGAGTTGATATAACAGATAGACCATGCTATGCTCCCAATCTATTCCAAGTAATGGATGCGTTGTCATTTACACCTGAAAAGAAGAGGTAGACAACACAGTGGAGTAGAAAACAACCTTTTTCTTTTTCACAAAATAAAGTAAATCCTGACAGCATCTTCACTTTCTGATGAAGGCCTCTATAGTAGGCTTAACCCTCCCGTTGTCCTAGGGTCAAAATGACCCGCCACTGTGTTGAACCAACTTTATTTAAAAAAATTATTTTGGGGATCATTTGTGAGAAGGAGGCAGTGAGACTAAAGAAAGTATCACTGCCTCCTTCTCACAAATGATCCAAAAATATAAAAATTAAATAAAGTTGGTTCAACACAGTGGCGGGTCATTTTGACCCTAGGACAACGGGAGGGTTAACACTGGACTGGATATTGTGTGAATAATTGAGTAGATAGACGTTTCTTATCATCGAAAAGGTCTCCCTCCTCATTTTGAAATGTCAACTCCCAAACATTATTATGTTCTCAGCGCATCAATGGCAGACAGACTAACCCAGGGTTAGGTGTTTGGAGGGTGCAGCCTGTGTCAAAGAAAATATATTTTTGTTCATTTATTTTTCAAAATGTCATGTCTATCAGTCAAACATAGTCACACATACACTCTTAGAAGAAAATGTGCAATCTGGAACCTAAAAGGGTTCTTCTGCTGTCCCCATAGGAGAACCATTTGAATAACCCTTTTTGGTTCCATGTAGAACCCTTTTGATTCCAGGTAGAACCCTTTTGGGTTTTGGGTTCCATGTAGAACCCTAGTTTCCACAGAGGGTCCTACCTGGAACCCAAAAGGGACAGCCGAAGAACCCTTTTGGAACACTTTTTTCTAAGAGTGTAGCAGGCGTGCAACGGCAAAATATATTGGGCCAAATCACTGCAATAATTGTGATTTAATATGACTTCATATTTAAAGTTGACATTCTTTGTGTGCGTGTGTATCTACCATATTCCACGCAGCAAACATTCATGTATATGATATACTGTACTGTTGATATTCTCAGTCCCTATTGCCAAGCAGTGATATCAATGCTGCTCTCTTGTCTGTGTCTAAACAGGTGATGTGCCATACCTGACACCAGAACTGGCATTTGAAGGCAGCAAATGGGGAGTCGACAACATTGTGTTGGCTCTATACAGTGGACTCTTTGCTTTTGGTGGCTGGTAAGGCCTTTGCAACACCACGTAGGGCGTGTTTACACCCGGGTTGTATTAGGTTACAACATAGTAACATTTTTCAAAATGTTATGCAATGGAAATCGTAAACAAGCGCTTCTTATTGGACAATTTTAGATAGTTTGCTTCTGTTTTCTTCTGTTTTGTGCCCAGTGAATATGACCCTGGTTTTATCATCTGACTTTTGTTAACCAATAAAGATGATCTTATCATAGGATGCTTCTTATATACTATGGATATAATTCCAGTTGTGTAGACTATAGAAGGTTGATGCTATGCTACTAATCTGATCTAATAATCTAATCTAATATTATACTTTATATAATGTTGTTATACTGTATAACGCATCATGTTCTGTTTCCTCTCCTTTAGGAATTACCTGAATTACGTGACAGAGGAAATGATCAATCCAGAGAGGTGACTTCCCACTGGGCACAGACGTCAATTCTCAACGTCTATTCCACGTTCATTTAACGTAATTTCATTGAAATGACGTGGAAACAACGTTGACTCAACCAGTGTGTGCTCAGTGGGTTATGTGTTATCAAGGTTTTATTGAGGATTGTACAGAGTTACCACAACAAAATATGTCTATCACTATGTGTATGATTCTCCTCTAACATTCTGATTGTGCTTAATTGCACTCGATTGACTGCATGGAGGTGTTTTTCAATGTGATAATGACAGATCGTGACATTTCAGATAGCAAGAAATTCACAGTACTAGTAATCGAATATACAATATTTATCAAATATCCCACTCATATAATGTAATAATAGAATAATAAGTATTGAATACGGTTATGAAATTGCATAAAATGAAATACAAATACAGTACTAGATCAAATCCCACAGCTGACTCTGATAACCTCATATTGGATTGGCTGACACATTATCTGTCATTACTGACCTTTGACCTTTATTCCAGAAACTTGCCACTGTCCATCATAATTTCCATGCCCATTGTGACCGTGGTGTACGTACTGACCAACCTGGCCTACTTCACCACTATCCCCCCGAGTGTGATGGTCGAGTCCGAGGCAGTAGCTGTGGTAAGGATGGCTTTATTCAAAGATAATGTTTGGGAGCAGGAAAACAGTGCGCTGATATTCCCTTTTTCATTCATAATGTTCCTGTCATTTATTTTGCTAACAAAAATAGCAAAAAATAAAGAGGTTGAATGTGAATGGGAGTATTGAATGGTAGTGCTTTCCCATTGCAGATCTTTGGGGAGTACCATCTTGGTGTGATGTCCTGGCTCATCCCAGTCTTTGTGGGCCTGTCCTGCTTCGGAGCGGTCAATGGAAGCCTGTTCACCTCGGCACGGTCTGTATCTGATCAACACACAGATAACTCGGCATAGAGTGTGTGTAGATCTGTGTGTGGTTGTGTGTGTTTAATCCAGTCATTTGATACTTTAATTAAAGCCTGGAGATTGTATCAAAATGCTCAATCATGAGGGTTCACCTGTCTCTCTCATAGGCTGTTTTATGCTGGCGCTCGAGAGGGTCAGCTCCCTGCTGCACTGGGATTGGTCCACACTGACCTCTTCACCCCAGTGCCCTCCCTCATTTTCACAGTGAGTACTACCATTGTTCTCTAAATTGGTTTAAAATGTAAGGCCATCCTTGTTCAGACAGATTTTGAGATCCAATTTGAGAACCCACAATTGGGCAAGGCTAAAATCCAAGTCATCAACTCAAGTCAATCTGGCACAGATTATTAGATGGTAAATACATCCCAAAATCTTCCATAGCAACTGAATAGCAGTTATTCCCATCGCAATACCTAAAAAGTGTAATGGTAATGTTTTACAGAAAAAATGGCTAATTTATAGTCAACGTACATATGCAACGCAAGAATGCAATTAGCTACCCCAAAAGTTAGACTATAGATTAGGTTTAATACATGAGCCAAACGTCTCCCTGCAGTGTTTTCTGTCCATGCTGTATGCGTTGTCCAAGGACATCTTCTCGGTCATCAACCTGTTCAGCTTCTTCACCTGGCTGTGTGTGGGCATGGCCATCGCCGGCCTGCTGTGGCTCCGCTGGACCAAGCCAGAGCTACGGAGACCCATCAAGGTACAGTTACTGTAATAAGCCCTGTTTGAATACTCTTCAAATGCATCCTTCCTTCATCCCTTCCTTGAATTAATCACTGATCTGATATGGCTGGATTGGTGTACACCAGATGTCCTATGCATTGCTTTCACCAGTTACTGTATGTCATGTCAGATCAGTGATTACTTTAAGGAAGTGAGGAAGGATGGATGCATTTTAAGATGATAAAACAGGGCCTAGGTCTTAGGGCCCTACTTAAAGAAACACTATGCAGAAATCGGACCGCCATTTCCTGGTTGCTAAAATACGAATAGTTTGCTTAATTTTAGTTTATTTTAGTTTATGTGACAAGGGAATCATTGTAGAATCTAAACCACTGTGAAATATATTTTCCATAACAAAAAACACTGTATTTTCAGCAGTTTGAAGCTGGTGGACAAAACTGAAAGTAAAAGACTCAAAAACAAAACTTAAGAGCGGGGAGCATTGAAATAGCACACATAGAACAGATCCACTGCTTTTTAGACTTGCTTTCAATGAGAATGACAGATCTATAACACACATTTCTATGTGATTTTAGTCGGGTCACCCTAAAAGTTACAATTAAAATGAGTGACCGGAGAAAGTCAAAAATAATGTTTTCCATGCAATGCGAGATAGCACGATCGAAGTGATATGAAGCCAAGTTTCTTTTAGTTCCATCCTGTAACTGTTGGGTTTGTGTACATTAATCAAATTTTTCCTGGTAGATTTGGTTGGTGGTGCCTGTGGTGTTTGTGCTGGGCTGTGTCTTTATGATCGTGGTGTCCTTCTGGGCAGCTCCCTTTGAGTGCCTGATAGGCAGCGGGATTATCCTCACTGGTATCCCCGCCTATCTCCTGCGGTACAAGTGGAAGAAGCCCCACGTTGTAAAGAAGATCCTAGGTGAGCTGGTCATGCGGTCCTGCGGTTTCTCTGATATCTGTTACTGGCATAGTTCAAACACGGGTAGCACAACTCATGTATGTGGAGGCAAACTCATAAATCACAACTCATGTATCACAACTGATATGTCAAATGTGTCATTATACATCAATTGCTTGAGTGTGAACTAGGTCTATATGTAATGTACTATGTTGTCAAGGTTGGAGATACATTGGTGACTGGTTATTTTATACTACCATTAACAACCATTTCTGTTTTTGCACATAGCAAACAGTTTTGTGTCTAAGGTTAACATCTAGTTAAATCGATTTCTAACCAATTTACTACCTTTTTACTCAGATAAAACCTTTCCATCTTTAACCCCCAAATTAAATTAAATAAAAAGCAAAGAGGTTTAAAGGAAGAAAAAACATACATAATAAATATAAATTTTAATCGTTACACATGTGCTTCTAAAAATGGTGCAAACTTTTCACTAGTGCAAATTAAATGTGTCCTTCAGTGTTAAAGACCACCAAAAAAGGACTCATGTGAAATGGGTGTTTTCTTTCCTCAGAGATCTTTACTCTGTTCTGCCAGAAGATTTTTATGTCTGTTCCAGAAGAGCGTGAAGAGAAGGAATCAGCCGAAGTAGCTGAAGAAGTCGAAACAACAAAGGACGACTGAGTCAATCTTTCAGTTGGAACATTACATGTTTACACTCATTATTGCTTTTGTGATAGAGTTCCATGACTCTTGGTAAAGTAGGGTTTATGTGAATGTATGCTTCGGTGAACATATTTTGTATTGTACATGCATTTTCATACTGCGTTCATCCCTTTGTACTCTCTCCAGCAATTCAATTCCAGTTTTTCCACTTTCCAGTCATATAGAGTACTTCAAACATTCTCACATTTTACCTTACCAAACCTTTTTTATTTGTACCTATTTTGTACTTCAGTATTCAAAAAGACCTGAATTAAGCTAACAAAAAGAGGAGTTAGGAAACAGACAAAATCATTTTGATCAAGTTTTGGTATGTTCCCCAGACAATCATCCAAATCCAACTATATATTTAACTTTTGAATTATATTTTTATTAACCCCCACTTTAACTGAAGGTATGTCTTCAACTCAGTGTATTTGAAGGAACTATCTAGTGCTCACTTAATGTGATTGAACAATGAGAAACCCATGAATTGATTCAGGTAACTCATACAGCACATTCTGTAACCTTGCTTTTGGAGTGTAATGTCCCTTTAACATTATTGCAATTATGTTAACAATTTACAGTTTTAACATTATTTATTTGTGCACTGTATTGCTACAAGCAGTTTTACATGTGATGTTTGGAACACATAGTCATTTCCCATAGTCAAATTCACTTTGAAACATTTTCAAATTGATTCAACAGAGCAATATTTGAAGCACATTTGTGGATTTCTATCGTGTTGTGTTCTGATGTGTTGCCTTAAGATTGTTGTTACACAGGTCAGTTGCTTGTATTGATACTCAATGCCCTGTTACCTCTCAGTTCCTATGTCAAACCATGCCTTCATGATATTGTTGTAAACATTGTTTTATGTTATTCGATACAAGCAGTTGTGAATATGGTATCAAACCAGTCAACCATTTTGCTGTGTCTCAACTTTCTACCAGATACCATACATTTTTACCCATTGTGTTCGGTGAAGACATTTGTATCAATGTTTTGTATTATTTGTACTCATTAGATACCATGCCAGAAGTCTGATGTCGACATTCAGCCAATATGACTATTTCGCTTCTGATGTATACTTTTGTCATGTCAGACCAGAATGACTGTTGTGAGCATCATAAGTGGATATTGGAGGGTCTTTTCTCTTTTGAAGGAGCGATTACTGTAAGTGCAGATCTAAGATCAGATTTCCTTACCCCAGTCCAAACCTTCTCTCATCCCAAGCCAGACCAGTTCAAGCCAAAAAAAAAAAAAAAGAAAAAAGAAAAAAAGACCTAAATGAAATTCTGAAGGGCCTTTAGCACTAAATGTTAGCACAAACATGTACATGTTACTGAATTTGGGACACGATGAAGTATAGAATGTTAACTGCTCCTATTATTATAAAATATAATTTCCCCCCATTTAATTATCGAGTGGCTAGGAAAGTAGGGGCAATAGGTCAAGAGCACAATAAGTCACTGGAGTTACAGAAAGTACAAACTGTGAAGAAGCTCGACAGGCACAGAGGGAATAGAGTTTACAGGAATAGGATACAGGAAGAGTTTACAGATAGTAAATAAGGAAGTATAAGGAATAGGGAAGTTTAAATAGATTACTGATATCTGTATCTTGTAAGAGTATATTCATGATTGCCAGAATGAGGGAGAAACTCCTGGGGCACCTTCATATATTTGTGGCCCAAAATGTTTCGCACAACATAGTTCAGGTGTGTACAAAGTCTTGCGTATTATGTACTGTAAAGTATTTGATTGTATTTAATGTTATGGTAAAATACTTATGTTATTTGAATTGGAAGAAACAATTGTATCGCTGTCAGCTATTGTAACTTAAATGTCAGTGACCATGGCGGGTACATCTACCATTAAACTATTTTTGTTCGAAAAGGTCTGTGTCTTTGTGGTGAAATGAAGAAACACATTTTCTTTCATACATTTAAAGATTTTATTCACTGGCGTAGCACACACCCCGCAGGGGGACATTTGAAACGTCTTTATTCTTTTGGAACTTTTTTGAGTGTAATGTTTCCTGGTATTTTTTTAATTGTTTATTATCCATTTCACTTGCTTTGGCAATGTAAACATATGTTTCCCATGCCAATAAAGCCCTTAAATTGAAAATTGAATTGAGAGAGCGAGAGAGAGAGATTCGGACACATTAGTTTTACACATTGACAGTTTTAGGTGTTAATGTTTAAAAACATGTCCAAAGCTAACACTAGAGGGCACTATATTATCATGTTTTATGGTTACAGGCTCTGTGTGTTTCTGAGAGAGAGAGAGAGAGAGAGATGGAACGAGAGAGAAAGAGTGAGGGGGGAGGGGAGGGATGATATATTATATTTATTTTCTACCTCTAATCCAACTGTGAAATTCATAAGTGAGTGCCTGTGTTTTTAGATTTTCAGCTAGGCCTAGCAGTACCGTGCACACTGCATCAACTCTCATAGTCTTCTCATCTTCATAGTCTAACCTGATGAAAATGAAATCATGCTGAGTGAACAAAGACATCTACATTGGTTCAGACAACTAGCAGCTAAATAACTGATATGTGCACATAAAAAACGTACAGGATTGGTATAAGCATTGGTTGGAAGAAGTTTTCACCATTGTAAAATCCTTGCGAGAAAGTGTGTAAATGCACACATCTCGAGAAGGGTGAAGAATCTGGACTCAGCCTATCACGTGAGGCAGCCAAGCCTTGAGAGGAACTAGCCTTTCACTCGCTAACCTCGCCATATAAACGTGATAAACCTACTAAGAACAAGTCAAAATAAGCAGAGGCACACAATGTATTTTCCACTTAAAATATTTTATTACACACTAAAGAAAACAAAAGAAGCATTGCAACACAGAATTAACCAAATGCTGGCAAAAGCCAAAGCCAATTACCATGGAATTTAATAATAATAATAATGCACCCTGATGAAAACAAGCCAAAACTTTACTTCATATCATTCATAAATAGACTCGAAATCTGTCAACCGAATGATATAGATATTGCGAAAACATGTTATTAAACTAAAAGTAATGTGTTCTCTCATCGCTGTCTTTACAAATAAAATAAGTACATTTGGCAGGTTTGTGCGCAAATTAAATATCTACCTGGCGACCATACCTTAGAAACGTAAATTGTGCTATAGTGAAAAACTAAAATGTTTTAAGAATTAAATGCATTATTTACTTTTTTCACAACAAATTATGAAGATAAAATCAACACAATTCTAAATCACCTAATGAAACTAGTCAAAAACTTTAAAACCCACTGTTATGTTGTTATCTTTAGTAACATTTCACATTTAGCAAGTGGTGTTGGGGAGGGGGAGGGGGAGGCATGGTCTGCTGGACCAGAGAGGTTTAAACTAAGGGAGAGGTTTCACCTTTGACCTCTTCAGTCCAGTCAAATCCTGAGGCCAGAACAACAGCAAAGGACCTTGTGAAGATGCTGGAGGAAACAGGTACAAAAGTGTCTATATCCACAGTAAAACGAGTCCTATATCGACATAACCTGAATGGCCGCTCAGCAAGGAAAAAGCCACTGCTCCAAAACCGCCAAAAAAAAGCCAGACTACGGTTTGCAACTGCAAATGGGGACAAAGATCGTACTTTTTGGAGAAATATCCTCTGGTCTGATTAAACAAAAATAGAACTGTTTGGCCATAATTACCATTGTTATGTTTGGAGGAAAACGGGGGTGCTTGCAAGCCGAAGAACACCATCCCAATCGTGAAGCACGGGGGTGGCAGCGTCATGCTGTGGGAGTGCTTTGCTGCAGGAGGGACTGGTGCACTTCACAAAATAGATGGCAAATGGGTCTTCCAAATGGACAATGACCCCAAGCATACTTCCAAAGTTGTGGCAAAATGGCTTAAGGACAACAAAGTCAAGGTATTGGAGTGGCCATCACAAAGCCCTGACCTCAATCCTATAGAACATTTGTGGGCAGAACTGAATAAGCGTGTGCGAGCAAGGAGCCCTACAAAACTGACTCAGTTACACCAGCTCTGTCAGGAGGAATGGGCCAAAATTCACCCAACTTATTGTGGGAAACTTGTGGAAGGCTACCCGAAACGTTTGACCCAAGTTAAACAATTTAAAGGCAATGCTACCAAATACTAATTGAGTGTATGTAAACTTCTGACCCACTGGGAATGTGATAAAATAAATAAAGCTGAAATAAATCTCTCTACTATTATTCTGACATTTCACATTCTTAAAATAAAGTGGTGATCCTAACTGAACTAAAACAGGGAATTTTTACCAGGATTAAATGTCAGGAATTAGTAACAGTAGCTAGTTAACTAGCAAGCTAGTTACATTACTAAGGTTGCTGTGTTCTAAGTTGGGGGTCATTTTACAGCTTGCATTGATGGTATCACGTTTCCTTACTAAATAGCTAGTTCGATAAAAAATAAAATAAGACTTAACCTGATAAAGTTAGCAGTTTGTGTATGTAAACTTCCGACTTCAAATGTAGTTGACCAACATAGAGAGACATTTACATTACAGATTTTTCACCTAGCCAGGATTCAAACCAGCAGCCTTTCAATTACTGGCCTAATGCTCTTAACCGCTAGGCTACCTGCCACCCTAGCAACACGGTGTAAGAAAAGAAAACAGGCAAATACAATGTCTAAATAGTGACGACAGGGCTAGTTCAAACTGCAGGACTTAGTGAATAGATCATAGGAGACAAAAGTGAGAGACAATAATGAATACATATGCTCAAACAAGCACATGTATCTGTAGTGGGTGTTCTTCAATTCTAAAATGCACTAGACTAAAACAATATGTGGTCCCAATGTCTAAATAGTGATGGCAGGGCTAGTTCAAACTGCAGTCGAATGGTTCTCACAGGTGAACGAATCAGCCCATGCGTGGTGAATAGCACTTGGTTGATCTCTGGGAGAAGGACACAGGAGAGCTGAATAGATCATGTGAGACAAAAGTGAGAGACAAGAATGAATAAAATAAATAATCACAGCAAAGGAATGTAGTTTGTGAGCTAGAAAATGAACGACCTAAAAGCTCTGCAATCATTCTACTCCAGCTATTGACAGGGATAATGTGTTATTTCTTATTTGTCAGTATGAATAAAATTAGTGGGTCCTGCCTTGATGTCTGTTGTATATTTTTGTAGTCTTAACTTATTACTTGGAATAAACTGAAAGCTAAAACGCTCCTTGTCCCGGAATGACACGCTAGCAAGTTATAAAGCTATCTGCTACTGCTAGCTAGCAACATATATATCTACTTATTGTAACTACAGTAGCTAGTTACATTACTAAGGTTGCTGTGTTCTAAGTTGGGGGTCATTTTACAGCTTGCATTGATGGTATCACGTTTCCATTACTAAATAGCTAGTTCGATAAAAAATCAAATAAGACTTAACCTGATAAAGTTTGCAGTTTGACGAACAGAGTTCTCTCTCGAGATGTCACCAGTCTACTACCTTAGATACGGATAACGTGATTAGCAGAGATAGTGCCATGGATAGTACACACGTTTTGATTGGTTTACATTTTAGTACTCGGCGGCGTTTGCCTGTCCATGATAGCAATAACTATATATACAGTATGTATACTATATGTAATACAAGTAAATAATATAAAGAAAAGGTGCGTGGGTAAATGTATGTGCTGCATAAAGATCATTGATCTAGGAAAATAAAGTCAAACATATGACAGTTTAGCATGAAGTAGAAGCCCCTCCCACTCATGTCTCACTAGTAGAGAGCTGTCGAAAGTGAAAATAAATTTGTTCCATCAGAAGTCATTACAGAGACAGTTTTTAACTTTCACTCTAACTACGATAAACAACTGGAATTGTTCTCCTTGCAAATACCAAGAGACTAAACAATAACAAGGAGATACCATCCAAACGGTAAATTCTAAGTGCAGCTGTTAAAAGTGAAGGTTGTAAATTTGATCAAAGTTTAATGCCTGTAGTCTAGTTTCTGGATAATCTACAATGGCGACGCCTGCTTCTGTCCCTGAGCTGCTGCTGGACACTCTGGATAACTTGGTCTCAAATGAGCTGAAGAGATTTCAGTATCTACTGACTAAGAAGATGTTAGATGGCCGGTTTCCCATTCCTAAGAGCTGTCTGGAGAACGCTGGCAGGGAGGACACTGTGGAGGAGATGTTGAAAGTCTACAGCCATGAAGGAGCGGTGAAGATCTCAATGGATATCCTGAGGGCGATGAACCAGAATGATCTTGTTAAGACGCTGGAGGGAGGCACTCTAGAAGAGGTGCCAGCACTGAAAAAGACTTTGTTTGATCAAAGGGAAGAACTAAAATCCAACTTGGAGAGTCTTCGAAATAATCAAGAAACCTACAAAAGCATGGAGGTCCACATTAAGAAGCAACGTGCGGACACGGAGAGGCAGATGAGGGAGCAGTTTGAAAAGTTCCACCAGTTTCTGAGAGAGGAAGAAGAGGCCAGACTGGCTGCGCTTAGGGAGGAAGAGGAGCAGAAGGGGAAGGCTATCGCCAGCGAGATGGAGAGAATTCTCAAGCAGATCTCTTCTCTTGAACAGGACCTGCAGAAAGACGACCGCACATTCCTCATGAGCTACAAATACACCCAGAACAGCACACTGCCGGGTACACAGCAGATCTCAGGAGTGCTTATCGACATGGCCAAACACCTGGGTAACCTGCAGTTCAGAGTGTGGGAGAAGATGAAGGAGATAGTCCAATACACTCCTGTGATTCTGAACCCCAACACTGCAAACCGCTGGCTCTCTGTGTCTGATGATCTGACCAGTGTGAGATTTAATAACATAGGTCAGCAAATCACTGACAACCCAGAGAGGTTCACACGGTATGCCAAGGTTTTGGGCTCAGAGGGCTTTAGCTCAGGGAAGCACATCTGGGATGTGGAGGTGGGGGACCATCCTGAGTGGAATCTGGGCGTAGCTAAAGAGACCATTGAAAGGAAGGGGGAGATTCTTGCTTCACCAGGTTATGGAATCTGGGCTATACTGAACAGGAATGGTGTGTATCAAAGTGGAAAGGGTGAGTCCCTTGCTTTTGAGAAGCTGAAGAGGATCCGAGTGCAGCTGGACTTCACCAGTGGGGAGGTGTCCTTCTACGACCCCAAAGATATGACACACATCTATACTCATAAAGACAAGTTTACTGAGAGACTGTACCCATACTTTCTTGTTGGACTGGCTGTTGGTGCCAACAACCCTGATATACATATCTGCCAATCAGAGGTGTCTCTGTCAGTAATGGCATCTCAGTGAGGCAAGTGATCACATCTTACGATTGAAACTTATAAAAATGAATTCAAAGGATAGAATCTTATACAGAAAAAAATACCATTTGGAATAATGATTTGAAATAATGCCTTGAACAGAACAGTAATTGAAGCCTGTTTTTATCAAAAAAAGTAAATTTTGACTATCAATTATGCTCAGCTAAGCCCCCTCTGTGAGACGTGATGTTAATCGTAGGGGCTCGATTCAATCCATTTTGCTGAAGTTCAGTGGTATATGAAATGTAAAGGTAATTTCCAAGTAGCCCGGCATGTGCAGCTTTTACCTTGAATGCAGTCTCCGCGAACGTGGAAACATTGCCTTTAAATTTCAATCACGCTATAGAGCTGAACTTCAGCGATACGGATTGGATCAAGCCCTAGTTCTGATGTGAATAAAGTTGATTTCAAACATTTGACCAGAATTCAGACTGCTTGATTGGTTAGTGGCTTTCAGTACAACATGTACACATGCATTCTTATATATTTTTGCCTCAGTGTAATAGCATGTTATATTTCAAGACTGTGCTGCTAACCTCAAAACATTTGACCTGGGTCATGTTCATTCAATACCAAATGGAAGGAAACGGACTGAAACAGGAAGGGGATACCTGGACTTAAGCAATGCTAATTTTATTTTTCCGTTGCAAAACATTTAAAAACGTTTTCTGTTGCGTGCCCTAATGAATACAGGCCCTGGACATATACCCCAGCACACTTACCACATTCCTTCCAGCAGATGGCACTAAAGTATAACACATGGAAAACCAATTCAAATGGAAGGGTCAAATCAGTTAACCTCAGGAAATAGTAAGCACCAATTTGCTTTTGTATTTTCTTCTATCACATTAAAGAGATTCTCTTGTACTTTTGTATACTTTTTAGCCAGTAGTTCTGAAAGTAGGGCTCACGAGCCAAAAATGGTCTCCGAATATTGCATACTGCGCCACATACACTGTGTATCCCAAACATTAGGAACACCTTCCTAATATAATCATCATCATCATCATCATCATTATCGATCACATATCTCCCTGTTACAGAACCCTTACTGGAGACTAACCTTGAACAGATTCCTCCTCTGAGTATGTGTTTTATGTAAGGGATAATCAACAAGGGGCTATGCGTTCTACGGAAAATAATGAACCACGTAGAAGGTATGTTCCATGATGCGCCAGCCCCGAGTTGATTATCCTTTTATACCATGGCTATAATTTAACACATTTGCCACTTGAAATGTGTTCATTTGCCGGAAGAACGGTGGGTAGAAATGTGTTCAACATCCACTGAAGTAGCTAGCAAGTTTACTAGATAGCTAAAGTAGTTGTCTTGGTAACCAAACAAACAGACTTGCTAGTTTAGCTAACCAAACCATCAGTCCTAGCTTGCTATTATGAACATCGAATTTAACAATGCCAATAATGTTTTGAATTTGACGTTTGCTTTCAAAAGCAGCTCAAACATAGAACATGTAAGAATGAACTATAGCCATTGAATTCTACCGTGTTGCTATACCGTGTGTTATAGGGAAATAATGCACACTCTAGAATGCCCTTCAAGCCAATCAGAAATTATTATTCAACAACGCCATGGTATAACTAACAGTAAGGCTGCGATTCAATCCAAGTTATAGAGCAGTGTACTGGACAGCTGACGAATGCCTTTTAAAGGTTATTTATGCTTGAGCCAATGTTCTCAGTGTTTACCATGAATATGATCTTAGCTAACACCTTTAAAAGTTGGATGTCCAGTGCACTGCTCTACAACGCGAATTGAATCTCAGCCTAAGTAGAGGTTTGTCCCAGCCAGGCTGTGTAACCTATGATAAGGTGTTGTGTGTGTATTGAGTACGGTAATGAGTCTAAAATATAAATTGTAACAAACTTACTTGTCGGTACTGACTCTGTCTCTCACCCCTCCTATAGCACTTTGGGGTGAACCTTGCGTCCGTGCACAGTTCAGCAGAGCATCATTTTGTGCAAGAGGGGGTGAGGCGACATCTAATTATTTAACCTATGCCTGGATCAAAGGATTTGACCATGTTCAGTGCCCATATATTACTTCACACCTTGCTATACAGTAGGTTTGGGAAATCTTAGAACAGAGCCACACTCTGATGTACAACACATTTGACACGATGGTTGTGATACAACTGATATTTTTTATACAACATAGAGCTTGGGCTCGATTCAATCCGTATCGCTGAAGTTCAGCGCTATAACGTGATTGAATATTAAAGGCAATGTTCCCGCATTCACAGAGACTGCGTTCAAGGTAAATGCTGCATATGTGGGCTCAATCGTAAATTACCTTTACATTTCAAGCACGCTATAGCTCTGAAATTTGGCGATACAGATTTAATCGAGCCCTTTGTCTGTACAGAAATGTTCACCTAACCATTGTGTGGTGTCTCCACAAAGCTTGTGTTGTTGTTTCCCCCAAAAACGTTTCATTGTATGGGGCTTCATTTTGTGGCTTTAAAGGGATCTGCATGTTCTCTGGTTAAATAAATAAAATGTTCCCTACAGAACTGGGAGTGACTTTGGAGTGACAGATCTAGATTAGATTACACTAGCTGGCACACAGGAGAACTCAACAATTACAATGGCAACATGAGAGGTACAGTACTGTCATTTGATTCTAATCACTCACCTTCAAATTCACTTAATTTCAATTGGAGAGGTCATTTTTTATCCTTGATTCCTCTATAGGTGAGAAACGCTGGAATGATGCAAATTATGAAAACAAATATTATTCTGTATGTGTTAAAATAATCTGTTAAATCCTGGGAAATTTTAACTGGAACCAAAACTGAAACTGTATGTAGTCTATATACCAGATACTGTATAGTATAGTGTTACAGGCTTTGGTAACAATAGCCTACAAGTGTTTACAATCAGTGCTCTTCAGAATCTTTGTACAGCATCACTGCTCTTGTCTGAACTATGTTTTGATTCATGACTGAAATACAATGTAAATCTATTTTTCTTTCATCAATAGTATTTCACTAATGCTGCCAAAATGCCATTGATGTAACTGCTAATAAATGCATTATGTATTTTCTGTAAAATGTCCCTAGTGTCATTAGTTATAAGATTAAAGGGATAGCTGAACGATTTTACATATTTAGATATTTGTTTCCTTACCTTGAAAGCAGTCCATGGACAAGGAGTGACTGCAATCCATACTTTGGTTTTGTTAAACTAGTCTCTGCAAACAATCGGCAGCATTAGCATTTCGAGATCAATTCCTCAATCTTTCCTGTTTAGGATTCGAACA